>NC_135497.1:86103914-86433413 GCF_052857255.1 Amblyomma americanum
GTTTTCGGGCCCAGCTGTCGCCCGACTTCTACGTCTTGCTGCGGCAGCCACTGCACCGGGACCAGCACGCGTCGTCGTAGAAGCGGGACAGCTAGCCCGGCTGCGGCGATATCTCGTCCAGGCTGCTGCTGCCGCGCTCCTCGCTCTTGGGACTGAAGCGCATTTACCATCCGACCTCTGTGGCTCAAGAGACGACGAGGAAGAACTTCTGCACCAGCTGGCGTCTTTTGCCAAAGCTGGTTCCAAGATTCTTCTTGTCCAGCTTGCGTTTGGTGCGTCGACGGCCCTATTACCATCTGGGCTCCGTGCCGTCGAAGAAGCGGAGCACCCGTACCAGATCGTGTAGCGCGATCACCTCCCCACCGGCTCACTTGTGGAGAAGCAAGACGGCAGGGCTCGATGTGTGCCGAGACCTGGACATGGAACAGCAGCGCCCGTACGATCTTCACCGTAGCCTCGAGCTGAGCTTAACCAACGGGAGGCGAAAGGAGTGAAGCGACCGGAGAAATTTTCTGACCGATTGAATTGCTGATGAAACAATATGATGATTTTGACTCGTTTTTTGTCTCTTCAAGTGTGAATTTTTGAACATGCGTGCTTCCACGTATGTTTCGCTCAGTATGCACGGCGTTCTTAGGTAACAAATTGTGCAATTAATTCCCTTCGGTGAACTTCCGCCAATGTGGCAATTGCGGCATATTATTTGGCCAGCTTTCTCGCCATCCGTTTTCTTTTATTGGCGTGTTTCTTTCGTGTGCTTGGGAAACAATATAAATATCTGTCCTGTACTCGAGTTTTTTGGTCGTGCATGAAAGAGAACCTGCAGAGATGCTTTTCAACTTGCGTACAGCTAGTGCTGCTCACATACAAAAAAAGTGCCGTAGAGCATCCACCCCCAAAGCTTCAAATCCTGAAATGCCCGCAGAGATGGCTCTTTGGTTTGCGGGCTCGGCTGAGCTCCAGGACGCAGGTTCGAGGCCGCGTTTCGATGGAATCGAAATGCATGACGTGGTACGCTGTGCGATGTCAACAGAGCTTACGCCACACAGCCCAGGTGTCGCTTTGGCTCATGAAGCCCAAGTTACCATTCCAATCCTGAAGCGATAATTCATTAATACCGCACTCAGATAGCTTTAAAAGCGTACTAAATTATAAGAAGTCTTCGAAGTTTTCAGTTGAGACTGAAAAAAAAAGATAAACGTATCGATTTCACGTTTGAAATTAAGTTTTAACCGAAATAGGTTGGAAATCTTCAGATGTACGCCACAATTTTCTGGCTGCGAATTACAATTTGCCACAAGAGCGAAGTAACGATGTCTGGCAGCTAGAATTGCGGCCAGGAAAACGAGATCATTCATCACACCTTCACCCATTATTGATGCCCTGGGGCAATAAATTTCGCTTTCAAAAAAAAAAACGAGATGCTTTGATTAAGCAATGGAGTTATATGTTTTGACGCACTGGTCCGCTTCTTTAGACATGCCGGTAACAAACCGAGAGTCGAACCTTGTGCTCACAGCAGAGGGTCGTAACATTGTCAGGGCCGTTACTTGGCTGAGGAATTACATCACAGCTTGCAAGGACACAGCCACCGTTTGTAACCGTTACACGCCACCGTCCACCGTCAAATAGAAACTATGCACAGGCATCGCGAAAAAGTGTCATATCTGGCGACGGTTATATGAGACACCCATTGCTATTGTCACTATGCGGACTATGCATTCTGAGGCCATGGAGGAAGGAAACAGTTGCCAGATGCCTTTTCTCTGGATTCCCGCTGCGGTCAATTTTTATGTCCAGTCTACATCTTGGTTCTTGTAAGGTGCTTGCTTCTGTCAAAGTTCGATTCGTGAGTGAAGTAGTGAACAGTATGCCTCAAGCAATAAATATACTACCATTTAGCACAAACATATAGAGTCGTGCTCAGCTATTACGACCCCGTTAATATGGACAACTCGATTTATGGGCAGTTATGACCAAACTGTTTCAATATATTTACGCCTCGTTAATATGGAAACTCGCTGTCCGAACAATGGACAGGGTGAAAATATACGAACCCCATTGAGACCTACGTAATTTTGTCCCGTTTATATGGACAGCGATGGTGACAAAATCCCAAGTGCCTCTACCAGATGTTCCAGGCCTTGAATTTTGAGTGGAGAGCGCCTGCAAAAGACAGAGCGAAAGTGCAAGTGCCGTATTAAGGGCGTTTGAGTGTGTGCGTGGTTCCATGTTTTACAGCGGCAAGGTGCCCTGTCGGGGCGCCTTATTGCCGCATTGCATGAATGGCTGCGAAAAAAATTCTTTTTCTGCTTTCTATTCTAAACCAGATTCAGGAGCTGTGAGACTAGTGAGTCACAGACTTCGCAGAAGGAGATACTGCATCATACCAAACGCGCCATAACGCGCCTCTATTATCATTATAGCTCTCCAAACGGCCTACAACCTGCACCACAAGATTTTAAAGAGAATGAATACCCGAAAAATCACCGCTGGCTTTCATTATTGCCAGATTTCAACTTCTCTGCCTGCCAATAAGCAGACAAGCAGTCCGCGGTCATCAATAGATTCTTTATAACATTTTGTTTTTTTCATGATTCGTTTTTGCGGACGACTCGCTTTATGGACACTTTTGCGCGGGAAAGTGTTCCTGTTAACACGGCACGAGAGTAATGTTTTTTTTTTCCAGCATGAAGACGACCAGACAAAAACGTCCAGTTTCGCTTGCCTAAGCGGGAGAAATGTCGGGCTGCCGACGTCATGCCCCGACATGATCTACTTGATGCAGTGCGGGACCGCGCAGTGGCCGAGGTTCCCAACTGGGTCTTAAACTCACTTGTTCAATAAAGTTTTTCTGTCTGTCCGCTTCTTTTTCGTTTATGTCGATTTTTGCGCGGGCAGATTTTTAGAACTGAATTGATATTTTTTTGTCTTTTAGCTCGATTGCTTTATTTTCACGCTGTTAACTTATTTTTACGCCGGTGGTATTATATTGCAACCACTGCTCTAACACGAGCAGAGGTGGGCATCCTAACGGGGCGAGCGCTCACGAGGGCGTCCTCCCCCTCACCTCATGAGGTTGGTGAGGTGAGGGTGAGGAAGGTTCCGTAAATGAAAATTTGCGGGGAAGAGGCGAGGGAGAGAAGGTATGGTCAGGCGAGAGCAAGGGTGGGAATGCATGATGAGGTGAGGGCGAGGGAGGAAGACATGATGAGGTGAGAGCGAAGGAGGGCTAGATTCACTCCGAGCTGACGTTTCTTGTCTGTGCAGCCCGTTACGGATTCCTGTTTTTGAGCGCTGGTTCTTAGGGCGAAGTTTCGCGGGGAAGACACACAGTTTCTACAGTCAGAAGGAGCAGGATGCGCACACGAAAGGCAGGGAGCCGGACGCCTTCTCCGTCAACGTGCCCGTGTTGTAAATAAAACAAACAAAGGAAGCGCGCAGTAAGATCCTCAGCTAGGCTTTGAAGGAAAACGAAAAACGCGAGAAACGGCGAAGAAGCGCGAACAAAATTCACAAAACGGTCGGCACACTCGGTGGACGAAGGCTTACGGACTGGGGACTAACCCAGCGAGCGGACTGCGCGACAATGAGTGAAGAAGTGCGCGTTGCTGAGCAAAAGGGGGCCGGCTGGCGGCAATCATTGGATCGTCGTGATATAATTTCGGTCACGTCTGCTCGAACCAACGCTCTTAAGAAGAAAGTGCGTAACTGGATGGCTGTGTCGAGTTCGACTCTTCGCGGCGCGGATGGGGCATCTCCGGTTGCGATCACGTCTGCGCCACGGCGGCGACGGCGCTCGCCGCCGCTGGTTTGTCACTAGTTCTCAGAACATGGTCTCTTGAATGGGAACTGTGTGTGCTGTGACGACAAAGCTCGTATTATCAGCAGAGATTGGCATCCTCACGAGGGCGAGCCCTCATAAAGGCGTCCTCACCCTCACCTCATGTCGATTTCATTCTCTGAGGTGAAGGTGAGGCAAGATGGGCGCAAGAAAATTCGCGAGTACGAGGGTGAGGGAGGAAAGACATGGTGAGGTGAGGGCGAGGGAGGGAAGACTTGATGAGGTGAGGGTGAGGGAGGGCAAGATGCACTGTCTGAGGGCGAGGGTGGTGGTCCGAACTATACCCCTGGCTAATGTTTTTTGCCTGTGCAGCACGTTTTAAATTCCCGTTCTAAAGCACTAGTTCTTGGGGTGAAGGCTCTCGGGGAAGACGTAGTTTCTGCAGACTGGAGGTACACGAGGTGAACACGAAAGGCGGGGAGCCGAACGCCTTCTCCGTCGCCGCGATGTGCTACACCGCTGACAACGCTTTGCCGAAAAAAGCGCTATTCTAACTCAAAAAGCCTACTCTTTAAAATTGTGCAAAGTCTTAGATAGTGCGCTAACAAAGGGGCACATGCCGGGCTTTGCGGGCGGCCGCCGCTCCAACAGGAACCGCGGTACCGCACTCAGCATTTTCATTAACAGCCCCGAGTCTGTCAGATGATCAGAGTGGGGAGCAATACATGTAGAAATTATGCCTCGTAAGGTTGTTGAATCCCCATGTTTTAAGCCTTGTTTCCCGGAAAGAAGTCCGACTTCAGCTTAGTGAGGTTTCAAAGAACTGGCTGGGGCGCAAAAAGTGCTTCAACGAAATTCCACTGTCAAATCGAAGCGTGTTGGCGGTGTTGCTGTGGGATTTTTCAATTCACACTGTGAGTAGTTCAGTATAGTCGTATCATCTGTCTATTTTCGGTAGAATTGCAGTATAGGAAAGCGGTGCCACAATGTGTTGAGCAAGGACGACAACTGTCGTCTTACCATGAAAATAAAGCAGCACCTTAATCACGTTGGTCTGAATCATCGCTCGCTACGCCTTGCACTGTACGATGTGCTAAAAAAGAAAAAGCTGCACTGCTCTCCAAATAACAGGAAAATCTGTTTATTTCACTCCCTGGAAAGGGCTGTAGCCACGTAATCGCGCACCTGATAATATTAACCAAAATTCTTGCAGGCATTGTAGAAAATTGACACTCATGGCTTGGATAATGCATAGACGTGGAATCAAAAAAAAATCACGGGTGTTTTAGCTTGGGGTTAACCACGAATTATCGTGCTCTAGCACCACCAGCCCCGGGTTTGCACGGTTTATCCTCACTTTCTATGCTTTTACTTGACCTGAACTCGCTTACTTAGATTGATATGTCATATGAAGTAAGTTTGCGTCATATTGCACTATTTTAGACTTGTGCTGGGGTAGAATTGGTCAGTCCCTACATTCACAGATCCCTGCGAGTCCTGATTCCGCTCCCGGCGCAGAGGTGCAACAGTTAAGCTACGCGCCACTGCCCTGCGATAGCAGTTGCTGCCATCGGTGGGGCTCGTGATACCCAGATTGTTCCTGAGTAACTTCTCGCGACTAATCACTAATTGAACTGCCACGGTGGGCAGTTTGCTGACAATCTGGCACAGCTTGTAATGACCTCACAACGTCACGTGACCAATGTGGCCCACGTACTATATGCAGGCTTCGGGAAGACAGACAATCGCTTTTCGGCAGAGTGAAAGCGCTAGGGCACTAAAATAGCAACCATAAGATTCGTTCATTCAAGACTCGTGGAGTTAGTTATTACCATTATTCAGCCCAATTGCTGCATTTAACGCCCGATTTGATTTTGAAGTGGTGTGAATAATGTTTTACTTTCAGCGACAGCATAAAAGGCTCTCTGTAGCGGAAAGCCGGCATCACATTGGGATAGGACACTAAAGAAATAAAAAAAACTTTAAAGCGGGGGTGTGTGATGCTAAACGATGGCAGCGCTAAAAAATCAGTTCCGCTGGCCGCTGCTTCAGACCAATATGCCATCACCACTGCTTTTTTAAAGCATGATATCCATTACATTGAAGATATATTCCATTTACAATAACTAAATTATTTAGAAACCAAGGAAATGCCACGAAACACATCGCAAAAAGGGAGCAATAGAGCTCTAGACGCGAGGTAAGGCTGAGCACATCATCAAGAGGGAGTGCCACTCCTGCTTAAATTAAGTTGGTTCATACACTTCCCTTAATTTAATAATCAGTTGGGAGAAATCTTAACGTCCTGCCTGAACAAACTTTTTTTTTTTATTCGAGAAGTGTGCCATGAGGCATAAGTTGAAAAAGGAAAGGGGGGAAGGAATGCACGGGATTGAAAGTTAAAAGAAGGAGTGAAGAACCGTTGCGCTGAGGTAGTCGCAGAGGTTGTTAATGAAACGGTTGTCCATTGTCCACTTCACGAAGTCACTTTCGCGGTTCCACCGCAGGCCAACCTCCCTGAGGAGCCGTTTTCTGATAGCAGCCGTCGCTGGGCACGTCCACAACAAGTGCCGCACATCACATATGTCCGGTGCAGCGCCACAGTGAGGGCACCTGTCAGGTAGTGGCAGATCTTTGGCACGCCACCGATGACGGACAGATGGTGTCAGAGCCGCCCCTGCCCGAATCCGGCGCACGGATACCTCCTCCTGCCGAGTAAGACTACGGGGGAGAGGGTGCGAACACGGAGGAATTAGAGCGCGTGTTCGCTGGCGCAGAACTTCGGAATCGGAAACGTGGGACAGGAACGGATCTGGGGGAAGAGGGGAAGGTGGCGGATCGTCTAATGTATGAAGATGAGTCATAGCATCCGCTTGAATGTTATGTGGATCCTGGGCATGGCCGCGAATCCAGTGTATGCGCACAGGACATGGATACTTTGCGCAGAGCACATGAATAGATTGTGAAATCTGGAACGTTCGTCGAACAGCCTTCAGCTGTTTAAGGGCGGCGCGGGAGTCGGTGTAAATGTGAACTGTATTGAATGTTGGAACGAGCGGAAGGGAAGCAATGGCATTGTAAATGGCTTGAAGTTCCAATGCCAGGGGAGTGCACGTATCCGCAGTATACGTCGCGCGAGAGTTGAGACGCGGATGAGATGGACTATACACAGCAGTAACTCCCCTCTCTGCAGAATGAGATGCATCCGTGTATAATATGCACCCTTCAGGCAGATACGCTGCTGATACCGACGGGGAAACAGTGGGGCGATTGTCAGTGAGCTGGCAATAGGACCACGGTGGAAGTGTCTTTAAACGATGAAGTTTGAGAGACTGTTTTCGAGCTCTATTTGCCACCCGTTGGTCGATGATCTCACTGAGTGTATTAAGTTGGGCGAACTCCTGTAGCACAGGTATGGGTGTTAAACGAGGCAGATATGTTATGACGCGCATAGCCTCACGATTGATAGCTTCAAGGGAGTCCCATTGTCTGCGGGTGAGACGTTGAAATTGAGCCTGATATACTATCCGTGGCTGAAGGATAGAGCGCACAAGCTGGCGGGCCGTATGAGCACGTGCGCCACCAGAGCGCATAGCTATGCGACGAATCAGACCTAGAGTAGCGTGAGCCGATTTACGGGTGGCTGTCAGCCACGGGGTGCCAGTCCCAGATGTATGGAGGAGAAGACCAAGAATACGAACAGTTTCTACCTGAGGAATCAGAGAATTATGTACCGTAAAATTTAAAGGGGGAGCTTTCCGTAAGGCGGCTTTATTTCCAATTCGAATGAAACATGATTTAGTAGGAGAGAGTGTTAGACCCAAAGGTGGGAGGCGAGATGTCAATACATCCAGCGCGTGTTGAAGGACCGACTGATGAATAGACGCATCTGGATGACAGCACCACAAGGTGATATCATCGGCATATGCAAGCACGCGGATAGAAGGGATGGTCTCTAGGGCTCGAACCAGAGGAATTAAAGCCACATTAAATAATGTGGGGGCGAGAACGGAGCCCTGCGGCACTCCTCTATTGGAAGTGAAATTACCAAAGGGCTTTCCGTGGACACGCACGCTGAAGGTTCGATTTGCTAAAAAGGCGTGAATGGAGAGGAGGAACCGGTGAGGGAGACCAAGAGTTTGAAGGGAGGCAAGAATGGCAGAGTGAAGGATGTTATCATATGCCTTTGTTATGTCTGTAGCGATTACGGTTCGTACAAGGTGACTCTGTGGAGAGTGGTCAAGCACGTCAGCAGCCAAAGTAGCAAGGCCGTCCTCCGTTCCAATATGTGGGCGGAAACCAATTTGGGAATCTGGGTAACAATCATGGGATTCCAGCCACCATGATAAGCGTGCGGCTAGAATGTTTTCATAAAGCTTGCAGATGGTAGGGGTAAGGGAAATTGGACGAAGGGCCGAGAGAGATACTGGAGGCTGACCTGACTTGGGGATTGGAACCACAATAGAATGCTTCCAGTCTCCCGGCATGATGCCAGAAAGCCACACTTCGTTAAAAGTATCAAGTAGGGTTTCCAAAGCCCTCCCTTCCAAGTTACGGAATAAGGAGTTAGGTATGCCGTCGTGCCCGGGAGTAGTAGTAGTTTTTAAACGGTCAATGGAGGCCAGCAGCTCTGCCATGGTGAGGTCAGAAGTAATCCCATCGGGGGGCTCTGTTACCGATAAGTCAGGTGGAGACGTAGCGGTGCAGTCATGGTTTGGAAAAAATTGACGGGCCGCTTGTTGTGCAAATGTGTCCTCATCCACATTTAGCGCGAGGCGAATGCTCTCTGTGTAATCTGCAACCTGAGAAGGGCGCTCCATGGCGTGAAACACTCTCCAAAGATGTCGATTGCCCTGCGTAGAGGACAGGCGGGCACACCATGCAGCCCAGCGTTGCCTGCCTAGCCGCTTTGCATAGCGCCGCGCCCGTGCGGTAGCGCGGTGAAGAGTAGGAAGAGCCGAAGGGTCATCGGGGTGACGAGTAGCGTAAAGATCCGCCTGGCGACGAAGAGCCCACAGATTCAAGAGATGTATGTCCGGGTTTGGGTCATCTTCATTTACAGTAGTGGTAATAGTGTGAGTAGCGAGAACATCAGATAGAGTAGACAATGCTGAAGAGGGGTTGAATGTAGATTAATGATTGTCTGCGCGTACAGAATCCCATGATGTTATTCGTACAGTGCGGCGTATTTTCCGTAGACGCGTAGGCGTGAGGGAGATAAAAATAGGGCTGTGATCGCTACCCCAAGTATCAGAATCAACAGCCCAACGAGGGTTACCGGGGCCTAACCACCAAGTCAAATCAGGTGAATACGGGCCACCTCGTGGGCGGGTAGAAGTATTCGGGTGGTTTAAAAGTTGAAAGGAATGATCTGAAAAGCTCCCTTGGATGTGTGAACCCCTTGAGGAATCCGATGGGTAACCCCACGCAGTGTGTGCGCCGTTGAAGTCACCGCCAACTAGAATAGGGATACCCGAGTTGGTAGAACGTAGAAAACGAACCCATCCCAGATTGGGAGATGCGGAGCCAGGACGACTATAAAAAGAAACTAGAATAAGGGGTGTGCGTGCAGGTTTTACGAGAAGGGCGACAACCTCTTGACGTGTGTTGCACCACCGTGAAAGGTCGAGCGGTGTGTGCGGAACTGAACTGTGAATATAAATTGCAGATTTACCTGGGCTGAGGGAGAAGGCGGTGCAACGGCGATCAGGGATAGATGGTGAATGGTATGCGCAGAAACCTGAAAGGCGTGGGAGTGCATTATGCTCTTGCAGTAGGAACGCCCATGCCCTCAGCTTTCCGTCGCGAAGGCGGATGTTCACTTCAGAGGCCTTATTAGCGAAACCTCGACAGTTCCACTGCACCACCACCGATGATGATGCGCTATCCATGACGAGGCCGAAGAGCTTCCACGATGAGGGATGTCACCTGCTTCATCAGCGCTAATATCTTGTCCACTGTCGGGGTAGTCACGGCTAACAGGTGGTCGGCACCTGATTGTGGGCCAGTGCTTACCCTAGGTGATTCCTCTGATGATTGCTCCCGAGTTATGAGAATTCTTCGAGAGGATTGAGAACGACGCTGTTCCCGGCGCTGGGTGAGTTCGTCTAGTCGGCGGCGAGCCTCCGCGATTGCATTGTCTAAAGCTGTGTCTTCATCTGTAGTATCCACATGTGATGGATGCACTGGACGTTTGGGCGTACCATTTGATCCGGGAAGGTGAGCCGCTTGTGCATATGTACGCTGGCGAGGAGACGTATGGTGAGCAGCAGGCTCAGATAAAGAAAGTTCAGGGAAGTCGTTGTCGTCACATGCGAGAGCTGCAAAGCGATTACTTGTAGGGACATCCATTTTTGCAGGCGACTTGTGAAACTTCTTCGCTTGCTTCTTCTTTGGACAAGCGGGGGAGCGAATGTCATGGTCCGGCGATTTGCACAGGGCACAATGAGCTGTTGGTTCATTCATGTCGGCCACAGCTGCTGGATTAGGGCAGGTATTTTGCATATGTCCTTCTTTGTGGCAGTGATAGCAAAAAATACGACGAGGTCGGAAGGGCTGTGGTTTGACGATCGCACCGTAGTAGGTAAGGTACTTCGGGAGAGTCAACGGGCCTTGCAGGATGAGCAGGTATGAGCCCCGGCGACCCATAGGCCGTGCTTGCAGTACAACATGAGTTGAGCAGCGAATATTTGCGCGCACCTCCTCGGGAGGGCTCGTGCTGTCGACATGATAAACCATGCAGCGGATTGTGTCAGGACCAGATGCAAAATATATTTGCACCGGGACATGCTTGCTGTCATCCAGGGGGATCCGCGTAACTGCGCAAAGTTTCTGGGCGTCCATCAAGGATGACAAGTTTACCGTGATGGTGTTCGATGGGCGATGGACGACAAACCCGCAGTAGTTCGAAGAACCAAGGGCATGGTCAATTGTGGCTTGAACATTCCGGGCAGGGATGGCAGTCATATCAAAGCGCAATGTAGGCTTGATGGTAACGCGGAACGAGTGCGCAGCAGGCGAAAGAGAGCCTTGACTCACGGGAGGCATCTGTGGAGGAGGCTCAGACGCTGGTGACGGCCCTTGGTGGGAATACTGAACTGGCGCGACGGGCACAGTTTCTTGAGGGAGTGCCACGGGCACGGAGGCGGTAGAGCAGTCCATGTCACAGGCCAAAGTCGTAGCATCGGAAGACGGCGCAGGCTGGAGGCCTAGAGGCGCTGACGATTGCGTGGACGTGGAGGCTGCGTCAGGTGGCAACACAGCGGGCATCCGCGTAGCCGTCGTCGACAACGCAGAATCCATGCAGACGCGTAGCGCGGCCTCGCTCGGCAGCGCCGAGCTAAGCCTAGCTTGCCCCTGAGGGTTCCGGTTGGGTTTTCTCACTTGAGAATGCGCCCGCCGTGCCGGGAATTTCTCCGTAGGGGCGTCGTCAGCATTCGGTCGCACGGAGGGCACTGTCCGACCCACGCCACACACGAGAAGACAGCGAAAAGCGAAAACACAGACCTAGAAACAGACACGTATCCACCCACTAGGTCTTCCAAACAAACTCCCAAGATCTCAAACTGTGCTTGCGATGTTGTCGTCTTCGTCACGTACCCGCGTTCACGCGCGTTAAACTGCCAGTGTCTCATGCTGTAGTTTGAAAGTGTCGTCTTTATCCCTTTTCATCAGAGCGCGTGGAAGAGTCGTCAGACGAGCATACCGCAAACCGCACAAAATGGCGGTAGATTATAAGTGCTCAGTGAAATTCAGAAAACCCAGTGCTATCGCAATGTCATCGGGTAAGGGTAATTAAGCGACCTACAAACGTTCCTTGTTGTGAGTCTATTTTGTATTTAGCACATATTGTAATTGTCGTGGTAATCGCTACTGCATTGTTTTTTAAATATTATTGGCGTGCATTTGATTTTATACACAGACAAAACAACGCGCTGTCTCATTTCAGCAGTGTATATAGATAACAATGAAAAGTTATAAGTGCAGGGTACGTGCATGCATGCAGTGCGTTCCAGTAGTAAAGACACGGTGATATTTTGGGGCTCAACTCGTAACTGTCTCGGTTTTGTCTCACGCGTTAGCGCAAACAACACTACACACACGTGCAGGGGAAATGGAAAGAAATGCGAACAGAGCGGGGCCTAGGCGCTCCACTGTTCGCATTTCTTTTCATCGCGGTTTTACTGCGGTGGCAGGAAGACGACTCTAGAGTCGTCCGTCAGTCATTCGAGGATGACTCTAACATATCGTTTTCGTGCCACCCAAGTAAAAGCGCGATCAAAAGAAATTGAAACAGCGGGGCGCCTAGGCCTCGCTCTGTTAAATTTATTTCCATCGCGATAGTACATGCACAACAATATAAGGCTTTCGTTCAGTAGTGCCTTGAGGGCCTGTTTTTTATGTTTATTACTCAGTAATAACGCCATAAGTTGCTAACATCAAAAAATAACTTGAAATTTAAAACGACTGACAGTCAGGGAGAAGGTGAGGGAGTGCCGATGATGTGAGGCCGAGGAAGGGCCAGCAAATTTTTGGAATTGATAGGGAGGGTCATGGAGTCAAAATTGAGGGTGAAAATTAAAAATGAGGGCATTTGCCCACCTCTGGATGTGCGGATTCTGAACGCTCGAACGCCGTCATACCCACAGTTTTGTACGGTATATCTTAGTACTCAGCGCTAAAATGTCTGCTCATTCAGCGAACATATTTAGGCAGAGTGTCCTTGAAATCCACAACGAAGGCTCGGGCACTTCAATCACAATCGCTGGCCTCAAGGAGCTGTACTAAACTGTTAATTGAAATTAGCAGTAGTGTAAAATGTAAATACAAAAAGTGTATCTTTTGTCCGGCCTTTGTTTTATTTGCTGGGCCCAGTGGCACGACGCTGCCCTCCTGGCTGAGCTTTTCTTTCTCGCCTCAGTACACGGGCACGCTCCACCGGCTATCCTTTCCCTCACGGCGCGGTTGAGGTGTGCATTGAGAAGTGAGAGAGTTACTGCGCCATTTACTTTCCTCAAAAACCGCTTTTTTATCTCTCATGCTGCCTCGATAGAGCATACCTTTGGTAGGGTGGCCACACTGATCGTTCGATCGGGAGGCGCCATTCTGAATCACAAGAATTACGCCAATTCCAATAATGAAGACACTTCTAAATTTAATCTGAAATTAGATTTTCATTTCTGGAAGAAGTACTGGATGCTTTGGTGAGTAAAAAAAATGGAGGACGCTAAAGGTTCGCCTTTAAGAGCAGGATGCGACAGCGTGTTGCAGCATTGCCAAGGAATCCACGGAAACGCCATCGTCCTTCGGTGCCAGCCCTTGTCCGGACAATTTAAGGAGAGGAAGCATATCTTGTTGGACACCCGAACCGCGCCGTAAGGCAAGGAAAATAAAAATATTTTTTTAAGGAAAGGAAACGACGCCTGTGTTACATATATCGGTGGACACCCGATCCGGGCCGTAAGGAAAGGAAATTCAAATGAAAATTGGTTTTAAGGAACGGAAATGACACCTGTCTCACAATTCTCGCTGGACACCCGTACCGCGCCGTAAGGGAAGGAAAATTCATTCTCTTACGGCGCGGTTCAGGTGTCTACCGAGATGCGCCATTTTTCGCTCACGGCCAAAGACGCCGACGACACCGGCTTTTCTGCGACACGAGCTCCTTAACGCTGTCGCGTTAGGAATTGGAGAGGATACTTAAGCTCCGCGTTAAGGGTATGACGCGATAGCGTAGTGGGTCAGGCATTCCATCCTGAGCAGTTTGACTCCTTTGAACGCATTTTTCATTTCTTAAAATTGTTTCAGTTAATTAATAGATAAATTGCGCACACTATTTTTTTAATTAGCATTATCAAGCATTGGCTTTTAATTCTGACCATATTGATACCTTAATAATAATAATAATTGGTTCTTGGGGGAAAGGAAATGGCGCAGTATCTGTCTCATATATCGTTGGACACCTGAACCGCGCCGTAAGGGAAGGGTAAAGGAGGGAGTGAACCTTTGAACCACCTTTTTCCAATTTTGCCATTTTCTTATTTCCTTATTAATCAATAAATCACAATGATTTCATTAACTCGTCATCGCCTATCACACACCAATCAATCATCAATCACCAGAAGCACAAATTACCATGCTACGATTTTTTTACGCAGCCCCCGATTATTTTCGACACGCTGTGCCGACTACTACTACGCAGACGGCTTTTCGACCGAACATGCTGTATACGCTGTCGCGTAATACGCTTTCGTATACGCTGTCGCGCTGGGATGCCTGTCGTATTTAAACTATCGGATGAAGAAGGCACAGCATCGCATTTTGGGAAAAACTTTCGCGCTGCTACTTTGGCGAAATCATCTGTCGACAAGTTAGCCGCGAAGCATGCGGTTGTCGCTGCGTCAGTCGAACGGCGACCGCGTTCCATTGTACGGAATGTTCGCCAGAGAGAGGCATTCGAGGATTTTGCAGAAAATTGTTCGCACCACGCATGCCACTGCAGCCGAGAGAGGTCGCATTCATATTTGCGTGCCTTAGCTGTAAGATAGTGATATCGCGTACGTGCCTGCGTCGAAGTAAGGTCTCGCGTAGCAGCCAGCTCGGCTTGACGGCGTGCCGCCCACAAGTTAAGAAGGCCGAGGTCTGGTGCCGGTCGACCAACATCAGTCTAGGTGGTAGTTGTAGCGCTGTTGAGCGCTGTTTGTATGCGCTCAACAAGGATTGGCGAAGAATCCGAGGAGAGATTGTCCATACAGGAGCGAAAACTGTCCCAATGTGATCACAGGACATTTGTAGCTTAAAGTTCGGAAATGTGAGGTGTGAAGACCGATAATGATAGGGTGATGATCACTTCCCCAGCAGTCTGTCTCCATGTGCGAGGAGGGAGCACCCGGACCCGACCACCACGTCAAGTCTGGAGCATAGGCAGCACTGCGAGTTTGACGCACTGGCCGTGTTGCTGTCCCAGGATGGTTCAGCAGCACAAATTGGGCACCCGTGAAGGCGTCCCGCACACGCCTGCCACGAGGGCTTGAACTGCTGTACCCCCAATCCTGGTGAGGGGCGTTAATGCCGCCCCCGACTAAAATCAGACACCCTGGATACTGCCGACGGACACTTTTTAGCCAGCCAAGATTAATAAGGGAGGAAGCACCACCGGCTGGTCAAACATAACATGAAACGACCACAACGGTACCCTTCTTAAGTTTCACAGCCACTGCCACTACCTCTTGATACGACGTGCACCAGTTTTCGAGAGCAAGACATACATAAAGAAAACGTGAGTCCACATACACCGCCGCCTTTCACGGGAGAGCAGTAGTTTGTACACGACGGACTATCATTGAAGGAGAAATGTAGGCACTGAAGCCTGGAATCGATGGCAACGTGTTTGTTTCCTGTAGCAGCATGGCCCACACCTTGAGCTGGTGAATTTGTAGTCGGGTCTTGAGCTCTCCCACCATGGTGGAAATGCCTCTGCAGTTCCACAGCAGCACACCAGCACGACTGGAACTTGCCATTTCTAGTTACTACACTAAGCTCTGTAGAATCACAGACGTCAGGTAGGACAACTGGTAGACCATAAACCGGAGCAAAGAAGTCGCAGAGTTGTCCAGTGGCATTGCGGTAATTCGGGAAGAGGCGGATAAAAATGACACTGGTGGGCGGCAGGAACGCGATGTTGCTGCGCCATTGATAGATGCGGCGGATGATTCCGCTGCCCATCTACGTTGAGCGAGCAGTTCATGGTGTTGCCGGAGCTTGGTGACCTCCGCTAAAAGACGTGCGATTTGTTCGTCGACTGCGGCCATATCGTCCTGCGGTAGTGCAGGCACACTGCGCTGCTTTGTTGGCTGTTTTCGGATGCGTTCTTTTCGCACAGTACCGTTAGAAGGCTGCTGAGCTTAAGGATCATGCGAGGTGTGCTCAGGGAGCTCCGACCACTGGAGAGCTGTGAACCGATTGGATGTCTGCAATGAAGTTATACTGTTTTGTAATGGCCAATGCTTAGTCATTCGGCGACGAGCATGTTGTGTTGCCTTCTGTTTTGTCGGACAGCTTGGAGATGTTATCTCGTGGTCGTCGGATTTACAAAGGCCGCATCGATAAGCCACTTTCCCTTCCGATGTACATTCACCGGCCGCAGTGAAGGGGCAGGATTTGCGCATATGTCCAGTACGCAAGCAGTTATAGCAATATACCGCACTCGGTTTATATGGCCGAGGCCGTAAAATAGCCATAATAGTACAGACGGGCTGGTAGTGACAGAGGGCCTTGCAAGGTGGCTATGCAAGAGCGCGCCTTTCCCATGTGTCGGGCCTGAGTGACACGGTGCGTGGGACAGTACAGCTCACGCTGGAGGGCAGTTTGATCCTCAGTGATATCGACGTTGTAGACGACGCAGCGCTGCAAGTCGGAGCCTTCAATTTAGTACACTTGTACTGGCACTGAGATCTCGCTTGTCAGTGAAATACTGGTGAGCGTTTGCAGCCGTTGTACAGCAGTCAGAGTCTGAAGCCACACTGCAATGGTGTTGGACTTTGTCCAGGCTGTGAAGCCCCGAAAACCTTTGGTTCCGAGACACACGTCCAAGTTAGCTTGTAAAATCTTGTTGGGTATATCCGTGAGGGTTTCGTTGGTCAGTGATTTAATGGTCACTTTGTAAGAAGACGATCCGGGTGTAGGCTCCACCGAGTTCTTGATCGTAAGACAAGTGCGCTTACCTTGGGAGCCATCACTTGGCGAAGGTGGAATCGGTTGGCTGTCATTTGATGGATGCTTGTGAGTTGGACGAGGGCACTTTTGCACGGGTAGATGTGCCGATAAGTCCATTGGAATGCCCTGTTCATCATGGCGTGCGGTTTGAGGCCCATCCAGTGGTGTAGAGTGGATGGCCATGTGCCCTGATGGCAGTTCACTCACGAGCAGTGCGGCATTTCGAGAAGGCAGGAGGGGTGCATCTGCCGATGAACCGGGAGCACAAAGCTGGACCTGGCGCCGCGGATCAGGTGTCGACTGCGTGGCAGATGCTGCCACGAGAGACGCCGGCAGAGCTACCTCCGCAAGCGTGGCAGCGGAGGCAGTAAGCTTAGCGTCAGTGCCCAGCTAAGCTGCACTCATGCATTGTTCCCAGGAGGTCTCCGACGGTGGGAGGACGTCCGGAGCTTCTTCAGAAGGCGAGGATGCAGTTTTCTTCAAATAGGACACATATTTACGTGGATGACGAGGTTTCTCTGAAAAGCGATGTGCAGCCACTTTAGCAGAGACACACTTCTTCTTCCAGCTTGGTTGTTCGTACAGGCAGGATGTTAGTATTTCTTCCAACTGATTGTTCAAATTAGGGAAATATATGAACCGACTGACTTAAAACCGGAGTGTCAATCTTGGTGATGCGCTCAGCCTATACCTCGCGTCTCCTGCTCTGTTGCTGTCTTTTTGCGACGTGTTTCGTGGCGTACCCTAAAAGCTTTGTAAATAATTTAGTTAATGTAAGTGGAACACATTTTCAATCTTATAAATGTCATACTTAAAGAAGGGCCGTGGCGATGGCGTAACTAATTTTTTAGTTAGGACCCCGCTCCCCAAGTTTAAGTTTTTTTTATTTCTTTAGTGTCTTCCCCCGGTGCGGTGTCGGCTTTCAGCTGCAGTGAG
Organism: Amblyomma americanum; assembly: GCF_052857255.1. Classification (NCBI taxonomy): domain Eukaryota; kingdom Metazoa; phylum Arthropoda; class Arachnida; order Ixodida; family Ixodidae; genus Amblyomma; species Amblyomma americanum. The sequence continues at coordinate 86,121,349 of NC_135497.1, forward strand.
GCCTTATGCGGTTACTTAAAATAACACATTATTGAGGCCACTTGAAAATCAAAACGGCTCGCTAAAATGCAGCATTCGGACTGAATAATAGTAATCACTAACTCCCCGAGTCTGGAGTGAAAGATTCCTGTGGTTGCCCTTTTTGTGCTCTATTGCTTCCAATCCGCCGAAAAGTGGTTGTCTGTCTGTCCGAAGCCTTCTTCTAGCACGTGGGCCACCTTGTTCACGTGACATTGTGACGTCATCACAAGCTGCCCATCGGATTGTGAGCAAACGACCCAGCGTGGCAGCTCAATTTAATGATTAGTAGAGAGAGATTCCTCAGGAACAACATAGGTCTCACAAGCCCCACCGCTGGCGGCAGCACCTGTCATCGCAGGGGCAGTGGCGCGTAGCTTAACCGCTGCACCTCTGCGCCTGGAGCGGAGTCAGGACACCCAGGTATCTGTGAATGTAAAGAATGACCAATTCCACCGCAGTACAAGTCTAAAACGATGCAATAACACGCCAACTTACATCACATTACATATCCACTAAAGTAAGCATGTTCAGGCAAAGGAACAGCATAGAAAGTCAGGATAAACCATGCGAAATAGGACTAACGGTGCTAGCGCACGATAATTCATGGTTAACCCCAAGCGAAACCGCCCGTGATTATTTTCCTTGCCCATCTACGCCTTACTCAAACGCTGAGTGTCAATTACCTACCATGTCTGATAGACTTTTAGTTCATAAAATCAGGCGCGCGATTACGCGGTCACAGGTCTTACCAGGACAGAATTAAACCTAGAGATGTTGATATTATTTGGAGAGCAGTACATTTTTTCTTTTTAGCACATCGCACAATGCAATGCGGAGCGGGCGATGATTCAGACCAAGGCTTTTAAGGTGCTGCTTTATTTTTATGGTAAGACTACAGCGGTCGCCCTTGCCCACCACATTGCGGCACCGCTTTCCCATCCCGCAGTTCCAGAGAAAATAGAATATAGAAAGAAGATATGACTTTACTGAGCTACTCACAGCGTGAATAAAAAAAATTCCACACCAACGTCACCAACAGGCTTTGATTCGACAGTGAAATTTCGCAAATGCATTTTTTGCGCTGATCCCAATTCTGTGAAACCTCAATGAGCTAAAATCTGACTTCGTTCCGACAAAGAAGGCATAGAACTTGGTAATTCAATATCCTTACTAGGTATAATTTCTACGTGTTTGACTCTACACTCTGATCATTCGACAGACTCAGGGCTGATAATGAAAGTGTTGACTGCGGTACCATGATCCCCGTTGGACTGGGAGTCACCCCCACTGCCCTGCCAGTGGCCCCTTGTTATCGCACTATACAGGGCGTCTCCCCGAGTACTTTACACAATTAAAAAAAAAGGTTTCTGAGTTAGAAAAGTGCTTTCTTTCGGCGGTGTAGTTCATCACGACGACGGAGAAGGTGTGCTGATCCCGCGTTTCGTGTTCACCTCGTGCACCTCCAGAGTGCATAAACTACGTCTTCCCCGGGATCTTCACCCCAAGAAGTAGCGCTTTAAAATGGGAATTCATAACGGACGGCACAGGCAAAAGCGTTAACCCGGAGTACGGTTTGGGCCACCACCCTGGCCCTCGAATAGTGAATTCTGCCCTCCCTCACCCTCACCTCATGATGTCTTCCCTCCCTCGCCCTCTCCTCGCCACGTCTGTCCTCCCTCACCTTCGTCCTCACGTATTTTGAAGTTTGAAGTTTGAAGTTGAAGTTTATTTCTCGTTCTTAGTGTTGCAGGTATCACTGCGAGAGAGAGGACGGAGGGAAAAAAAGCTGCTTGAATGCAGCTTGAGAGGCACCCTACATCCACGTTGCCGAGGCAGCGTATTGCCTCAGTTTTTCACAGGACAGCTACGGGTGAGGCAGTCGAAACAAAAACTAAAGTATCAACATGAATTAAATAAAACATTTCAGCATTTAGCATCCCAATCAAAACATAAAGCAATGTAAATACTAGAAAACAAAAGCACTACATCATCCAAGTTAACAATATAAGCAGAATTTACCCGCGTTAAAATCTTATTTAGAGTTTAGAGCAAGTTCAAGCTAAACGTCTTAAAAAGGTACAAAATTGTTTTTAGGCTCTTCACTGTGATATCTCTTAGCGATATGTTGTTATTTTCTATAATGTTTTCTAGAATATTCATCCAGCCATGCTCCCTCACCCTCACCTACACCGAGTGAAATCCTCATGAGGTGAGGGTGAGGACGCCCTCGTGGGGATGCCCGTCTCTGAACATCAGTTTTATCGAAACAAGCTCTTGTTCGGAGAAATTTGCCATAACAATTAAGTAGTGAGGTTAGATGATGGAACCATGTTGTTGTTCTTCATTCATGATTGTCCCGTGTGCTTGCCGACACAGCGACACGCTACCACGGGCGAAGAGGACAACACTTTCTTGAACTGGCTCGTTTATTTACAATTATGTTAGAAAGTGCTCGGCAGCTGCACCCAGGAAAAGCTAAAAACTCTCAAGCAGCCCAGAGCCCACTCCAACTGGGATGCCCGTCAGTTTTGGACTATTCAATTGTCTAACACGTAAACTAGAGTCAGTAAATAAAGACTTAGAGTACCGTCACTGCAGCACGGCGGTAAGCAGGGGCGGCCATTTTGTTGTTTATCATTGTTGCCATATTGCCGCTTCGGCGACCTCGCCGCTAACTTTGGCCCGGACATTTTGTAAACAACGCTGTTAGCCTCCCTGCGCTGCGGCGGGGATCGTAGCCGTACGGCATGGAAAGCGGAAAGCGCATGAAGCGTTTTCCATCATTCTGCGAGTTGAAACAGCCAACAACGCAGCAAAACGGCATCCTCGTATGCTCTTGTGCAGCTGAAATGCTGCGAGGCGCGGAATCCCTGGTCACTGAGTCGGTCACCGGCAGCACTCGCGGCGTCGCAGCACTAGGACTACCACAGTTGCCCGACTGAAAACGCATAAGCCACAAAATGGCAGCCTCCATGAACCGTCGCAGTGTAAACAAATATCACGTGATGCAAACTGACCAATGATCGTGGCGGCGGCACAGAACAATAGGAGAAAAGAGTGCCGGTACTCTAAGTCTTCTTTTAGTGACTCTAACGTAAACTACAAGCTGAGCGCTGCTGAATCAGACCAGAACCCGTCGCCAAGCGAGGTATCTGCCTCCCGCTCTCAAAGAGGCCGGAATCCGCACCAAGCCCGATATCCGTCAGGCTCTGAGTCACGACCGGATCTGACCCTATCGTTCGGTCTCTGCAACGCCACTGCCCTATAGCTCTCTCTCGGGCGCCCGCACTCCGTCCATTTCGGGCCAGTTTCTCACTGGTCACCTCGCTCTCTACTGAAGAAATTAAGCATCCCAAAAGAAAGGCAAAATCAAACCTACTCACGCGCCACTTCCCCCAACCGGAGTTAAGATACAGAAATGACCGCACGTGCGTGGCGCCTCGGTTCCGCCAGCGCCGGAGCACCGTGGCTCAAGCCAAGCAGTGCTTTAAACAGCAAAGCTTGTTTTCCAACCGGACGCAAATACTCGCACGTGTTCCCAGCATCCCGTCTCAAGTAGCCATCTGCAAGGTGTTCGATTCTAAATGGAATGAGAGCGTCCACCGGATCAGTGGTAAATCGCGCGACAAGAAAGGCGATAAAATTTGGCCTATTGAGACCGCGATATTTTCCATTGAAATTGACATGCTCTTCCTACATTCCTCTACCGCGGCGTGCATCGGGCGCAAGCACTCTGGACGTGGTAGCACAAGTTGCCTGCACCTGTTTCTGCTGTCCGAGGAGCAGCGGTTCTGAAATCTGCGCGTATCAGATGGAAAGGTCTCGAGGATACAGCCTTCTAAACTTTGCTCACATAGGGCCTTTCCTCTTTGAATGCCATCGACTATGTCATCAACCGGTAAAAATGAAAAAGAATACATCTTCGTGGTCATAGGAGCAAAAAAAATATTGGTAAATGCAGGCAAATCGACATATATTGGAGATGTCCGACACCTGATCTGTAATCCTTCTGACATGATACTCGAAATGTGAAACCCGCCAATGCAACCCGAAGAGTTGCGTTACGAGCTATAGGAATATAGAAACCGAAATCACTCAAAAACGCTTCCACACAAAAAACCCGAAAATCCGGAACCTCTTCTTTCAGAGCCGTCGCGGCGGCTCAGTTGTTATGCGCTGGGCGGCTGACCCGTAAGATGCGGGTTCGATCCCGGTTGCGGCGGTCGAATTTCGATGGAGGCGAAATTCTAGAGGCCTGTGTACTGTGCGATCACAGAGGACGTTAAAGAACCCCGAGTGGCCGAAATTTCCGGAGCTCTTCACTATGGCATCCGTCAGAGCCTGAGTCGCTTTGGGACGTTAAACCCCCGTAAGCCATAAACAAACCTCTTCTATATCATGACCTGGAAGGAGAGAAAGATGAAGGAGGCAAACAACAACGCAGCCCGCTCAGCCGGCGCACCACGCGGCACGCTTGTTTTCGAATTTCCGTTCGCCGCCATTCACGCTCTGAACGAGCCCTGCCTGCTGCAGTCGCCATTTTGTGCAGAATCTTTCATTCCCGGCGCTTCACAGCGACTTTTGCAGAGGACAACGTCGATAGTTGGCAGAGCTGAAGAGGCTTCCCGGGGGAACACTGCGTGCAGCGCGAGCCCTCGACTGTGGCCACGTAAGCGGCGTCCCTCATCAACTTGCCCGTGCTGCCGTGCTTCCAGCTGCAATGCCGTAACGCCCCCCGTACAGGCGTAAGATGGAGCAGCAACGATCGTCTTGGGACTGCTCTTTCGCGCTTGACGTGTGCTTTCTGAAGATCAACTGCCCGCATGCCTTTGGCGCGCTGCCCACAGGTGCACCATAGAATGTTCATGTCGTGCTGAGCCTGCATCGTACACCAGATTCTGGGCTGAAGAACAGTCTCCTTGCTGCACCCCAACAATACGAAAAATCTTTCCCTGTTGGCGCCCTAGAACGTTCTGGTAGGATTGCTGTCGACGTAGAACACAGTGTCGCCCTCATCGCCACTGCCCAGCACCTGCTAGCATCCTTCCCTCGATGTCCACGTCGTCCTCGCAACAAACGGGACCGCCTTGTACTCCAGCATTCGGCACCAGCTGTCGCCCGACTCCTACATCTTGCTGCGGCAGCCACTGCACCGGGACCAGCAAGCATCGTCGTAGGAGCGCGACAGCTAGCCCGGCTGCTACGATATCTCGTCAATGCTGCTGCTGCCGTGCTCCTCGCTCTTGCGACTGAAGCGTATTCACCATTCGGCCTCCGTGGCGCAAGAAAAGACGAGGAACAACGTGTGCACCAGATGGTAGCTTTCGCCCACGCTTGTGCCCTGCCTCCTTTTGTCCAGCTTGCTCTTGGTGGGCCTACGGCACAGTTACCATCTGGGCTCCACATCATCCAACAAGCGAAACACCCGTTTTATTCCCTGTAGCGCGATAACCTCCTGGCCGACTCACTTGCGGGGAAGCGGGACGTGAGAGCACCTTGTCCGCCGAGAGCAGGACATGGAACGGGAACGCCTGGACGACCTTCATCGTAGCCTCAAGCTGAACTCCACCAACGGGACAAATGACTAAAGCAACCGGATAAATTTGCCTACCTATTGAATTGTTGATGAAGCAATAAGATGATGGTTTTTGCTCGTGTTTTCGGGCTTCAAATGTGAATTTCGACATGTGCGTGCTTGCACCCAATTTTCGATGAGGGGGCACGGCGTTCCTCTTCGGCTGAAGTGAGCACAGACATTGCCGCTACACATGGAGTGCAGTGCTGACCGTTCCATTCATGCCATTTTCTTCTCTTCAGAGAACTTCCGTCATTGTGGCATTACCAGCACATTGCTTCGGCAGGTTTTTCGCCATCCGTTCTTTGGCGCGTTTGCTTTCGTGCTTTAATAGGAAAAAATATCTCTCTCGTTCTTGGGTTTTTTGGTCTTTCATGAAAGAGAACCTGCAGAGATTCTTTTCAACTTGCGTGTTGTGGTGTGGAAAAAAAGGAGCCGAAGAGCATTAACTTGTACCTTCAAATCCTGAAATACCCGCAGCGATGGCTACTTGGTCAGCCCGTTCATCTAAGTCCCCTGACACAGGATCGATGCCGCGTTTCGGTGCAATAGAAATGTATAACGCCCATGTGCTGCGTGATGATAAAAGAACCACAGCCACACAGTCCACGTGTCGCTTTGGCTCGTTAAAACACATTTACCAACTCAATCCTTAAGCAATAATGCAATAAAGGGGCACGGAGATAGCTTTAAACGCTTATAATTTGTAACAAGTGGTTAGGGTCTTTGGTTTAGACCGAAGAAAAACAATTAACGTATAGATTTCATTTTTTGAAATTCACTTTTAACCAAAGTAGGTCCGTACTCTCCAGATGTACCCCACAACTTTCTGGCTGTTGACTGCGGATTACAATTGGTCACAAGAGAGAAGTAATGATGTGTGGCGGATAGAATTGCGGCGAGGCAAACGAGAGCGTTGGATTAAGCAGAGCCGTCACATGTTCTGACACACTTCTCCTCAACATTACACATGCCCGGTACATACCGAGAGTCAACTGCCTCATGAAGCTTCGACTGCTAGCGTAGCGCGTTCTGCTCACAACAGATGGTTATCACATTGTCAGGGACGTTACTTGGTTAAGGAATTACAGTCAACGTTTGTAACCGTTACAAGCCACCGTCAACTGGAAACCATGCACAGGCATATCAAAATAGTGTCATGTGTGGCGACGGATCAATGACACGCCCATTGCTATTGTCACGATGCGGACTACGCAGTCTGAGGCCATGGAGGAAGGAAACAGTTGCCAGATGCCTTTTCTCTAGATTCCTGGCGCGGTCAATTTCTATTTCCAGTCCTCGTCTTGGTTCTTGTAAGGTGCTTGCTTGTGTCACAGTTCGTTTCGTGAGTGAAGTAGTGAACAATATGCCTCTAGAAACAAATATACTTGCATTTATCACAAACATCTGCAGTCGTGCCCGCTATTACGACGCCGTTAATATAGAGAACTCGAATTATGGGCAGTTTTGACCAAACGTTTACAATATATTTTCGCGACGTGAATATGGAAACTCGCTGTGCGAACAATAGACAGAGTGAAAATGTGCGAAGACCATTGGGACCTACGTAATTTTGTCCCGTTTATATGGACAGCGATGGTGACAAAATCCCAAGTGCCTCTACTAGATGTTCCAGGCCTTGTATTTTGAGTGGAGAGCGCCTGCAAAAGACAGAGCGAAAGTGCAAATGCCGTATTAAGGCCTTTTAGTGTGTGCGTGGTTCGATGTTTTACAGCAGAAAGGTGCCCTGTCGGCGCGCCTTATCATTTGCTGCATTGCGTGAATGGCTGCGAAAAAGTTCTTTCTCTGCTTTCCATTGTAAACCAGATTCAGAAGCTCTGAGACTAGTGAGTAACAGACTTCGCAGTAGGAGATACTGCATCACACCAAAGGCGCCATAACGCGTCTCTATGATCATTATAGCTCTCCAAACGGGCTACAACCTGCACCACATGATTTTAAGGAGAATGAGTACCCGAAAAATCACCGCTGGCTTTCATTATTGCCAGATTTCAACTTCACTGCCTGCCAATAAGCAGACAAGCAGTCCGCAGTCATCAATAGATTCTTTGCAACTATTTGTTTTTCTTCATGATTGGTTTTTGCGGATGACTCACTTTTTGGACACTTTTGTGCAGGAAAGTGTTCCTATTAACGCGGCACGACTGTAATGTTTTTTTTTTCAGCACGAAGACGGCCAGACAAAAAGGTCTAGTTTCGCTTGCGTAAGCGGGAAAAATGCATGTTTGTTGCTCGCCGGTACATTGCTTCCGCTTCTTTTTCGTTTAGTTCGATTTTTGCGTGGACAAATTTTTAGAATTGAAATGATATTTTTTTTTGACTTTTGACTAGTTCTCACAATATGGTCTCTTGAATGGGAGCTGTGTGTGCTGTGACGACAAAGCTCGTATTATCAGCAGAGATGGGCATCCTCACGAGGGCGAGCCGTCATGAGGGCGTCCTCACCCTCACCTCATGTCGATTTCACTCGCTGAGGTGAGGGTGAGGGAGCATGGGCGCAAGAAAATTCGTGAGTACGAAGGTGAGGAAGGAAAGACATGGTGAGGTGAGGGGGAGGGAGTGAACACATGAGAGGTGAGGGTGAGGGAGGGCAAGATGTACTGTCTGAGGACGAGGGTGGTGGTCCGAACTATACCCCTGGCTAACGTTTTTTGCCTGTGCAGCACGTTATAAATTCCCGTTATAAAGCACTAGTTCTTGGGTGGAGATTCCCGGGGAAGACGTAGTTTCTGCAGACTGGAGGTACACGCGGTAAACACGAAAGGCGGGGAGCCGAACGCCTCCTCCGTCGCCGCGATGTACCACACCGCTGATAATGTTATGCCGAAAAAAACGCTGTTCTCAACTCAAAAAGCCTACTCTTTAAAATTGTGTAAAGTCTTAGATGAAATACCTCAACAAGCTCAACAACGGGGCACATGCCGGGTCTTGCGGATGGCCGCCGGTCCAACAGGAACCGTCGTACCGCAGTCAGCATTTTCATTAACAGCCCCGAGTCTGTGAGTTGAACAGAGTGGGGAGCAATACATGTAGGAATTATGCGTGATAAGGTTGTTGAATTCTCAAGGTTTAAGCATTGTTTCCCGGAACGAAGTCCGATTTCAGTTTAGTGAGGTTTCAAAGATCTGGCTGCGGCGCAAAAAATGCTTCTACGAAATTCCACTGTCAAATCAAAGCGTGTTGGCGGCGTTGCTGTGGAATTTTTTCATTCACACTGTGAGTAGTTCAGTACAGTCGTATCATCTGTCTTTTTTCGGTGGAATTGCAGTATAGGAAACCGGTGCCACAATGTGTTGAGCAAGGGCGACGACCACTGTCGTCTTACCATGAAAATAAAGCAGGACCTTACTCACCATGGTCTGAATCCTCGCTCCCTCGCGCCTTGCGTTGTACGATGTGCTAAAGAAGAAAAAAAGTTAGACTGCTCTCCAAATAACAGGAACATCTCTTGGTTTATTTCTCTCCCTGGTAAGGGCTGTAGCCACGTAATCGTGCACCTGATTATATGAACCAAATTTCTTGCAGGCATTGTAGAAAATTGACACTCATGGCTTGGATAATGCATAGACGTGGAATAAAAAAAAATCACGGATGTTTTAGCTTGGGATTAACCACGAATTATCGTGCTCTAGCACCATCAGCCCCGGGTTTGCACGGTTTATCCTCACTTTCTATGCTTTTGCTTGACCTGAACTCGCTTACTTAGGTTATGTCTTATGATGTAAGTTTGCGTCATATTGCACCATTTTAGACTTCTGCTGCGGTAGAATTGGTCAGTCCCTACATTCACAGATACCTGCGAGTCCTGATTCCGCTCCCGGCGCAGAGGTGCAACAGTTAAGCTACGCGCCACTGCCCTTCGATAGCAGTTGCTGCCATCGGTGGGGCTTGTTATACCCACATTGTTCCTGAGTAACATCTCGCGACTAATCACTAATTGAACTGCCACGGTGGGCTGTTTGCTGACGATCTGGCACAGCTTGTAATGACCTCACAACGTCACGTGACCAAGGTGGCCCACGTACTATATGCAGGCTTCGGGAAGACAGACAATCGCTTTTCGGCAGAGTGAAAGCGCTAGGGCACTAAAATAGCAACCATAAGATTCGTTCATTCAAGACTCGTGGAGTTAGTTATTACCATTTTTCAACCCAATTGCTGCATTTAACCCCCGATTTGATTTTGAAGTGGTGTGAATAATGTTTTACTTTCAGCGACAGCATAAAAGTCTCTCTGTTGCGGAAAGCCGGCATCACACTGGGAAAAGGCTCTAAAGAAATAAACTTTATAGCTGGGGTGTGGGATGCTAAACCATGGCAGCGCTAAAATATCAGTTCCGCTGGCCGCTGCTTCAGACCAATATGCCATCACCACAGCTTTTTTTAAAGCATGATATCCATTACATTGAAGATATATTCCATTTACAATAACTAAATTATTTAGAAACCAAGGAAATGCCACGAAACATCGCAAAAAGAGAGCAACAGAGCTCTAGACGTGAGGTAAGGCTGAACACATCAAGAGGGAGTGCCACTCCTGCTTAAAGTAAGTTGGTTCATACACTTCCCTTAATTGAATAATCAGTTGGGAAAAATCTTAAAGTCCTGCCTGAACAAGCTCCCAAGATCTGAAGCTGTGCTTGCGATGTTGTCATCTTCGTCACGTACCCGCGTTCACGCGCGTTAAACTTCCAGTCTCCCATGCTGTAGTTTGAAAGTGTCGTCTTTATCCCCTTTCATCAGAGCGCGTGGAAGCGTCGTCAGACGAGCATACCGCAAACCGCACAAAATGGCGGGAGATTAGAACTGCTCAGTGAAATTCAGAAGACCCAGTGCTATCGCAATGTCATCGGGTAAGGGTAATTAAGCGATCTACAAACGTTCCTTGTTGTGAGTCTATTCTGTATTTAGCACTTATTGTAATTGTCGTGGTAATCGCTACTGCATTGTTTTATTTAAATATTATTGGCGTGCATATGATTTTGTACACAGACACAACAACGCGCTGTCTCATTTCAGCAGTGCATATAGAAAACAATGACCTGTTATAAGTGCAGGGCACATGCATGCATGCAGTGCGTTCCAATAGTAAAGACAGAGTGATATTTTGGGCCTCAACTCGTGACTGTCTCGGTTTTGTCTCACGCATTAGCTCAAACAACACTACACACACGTGCAGGGGAGATGGAAAGAAATGCGAACAGAGCGGGGCCTAGGCGCTCCAGTGTCCGCATTTCTTTTCATCGCGGTTTTACTTCGGTGGCAGGAAGAAGACGCTAGAGTCGTCCGTCATGACGCGAAAGAGCACTGGGTTAGGCTTTCCATCCTGAGCAGTTTGAAACCTTTGAACGCATTTTTCATTTCTTGAAATTGTTTCAGTTAATTAATAAGTGAATTGCATACACTATATTTTCTTAATTAGCATCATCAAGCATTGGCTTTTCATTCTGACCATATTGATACCTTTCAACCACCTTCCTTTTTTCAATTTTGACATTTTCTTATTTCCCTAATTAATCAATAAATTACAATGATTTCATTAACTCGTCATCGCCTATCACACACCAATCAATCATCAATCACTAGAACCACAAATTTCCATGCTACGATTTTTTTACGCCGCCCCCGATTATTTCCGACACGTTGGGCCGACTACTACAACGCCGACGGCTTTTCGACCGAACGAGCTGTATATGATACAGAGTAATGCGCGAAAATGCTGTTAGGCTCACAGCCTCGAGGGTGTAGGAGAGTGCAAGGCATGGTGAAAGGAGACACATAGGAAAGCGAAGTGAAATTCTACATTGTTGAGTTGAAAGCACCGAAAAGACACTACGTTCCCAAGCCGAAACATGCATCTGTCGCTTGGGAACGTTAAACTCATTTTTATAAAATTACTTATCTTTCCCATGTGGAACCATTTGGAAAGAGATCGTGGAAAGGTGAGTGCAGCCGAAATCACCTCCATTATTCTTAGAAATAAGAGGCATTTATGGGGTCATTTTGTTTTCAACCCTAAGATGTGACGTTTCTGCTCTCGTCGCAAGGTAAAGAGGATGAGCACGCGGACAGTGTACCTCGGCAGTTTTACAGATTAAGTCGCTGGTATATTGGCAGTGCATGCTTGGTAATAGGGACAGCGTAGAGGGAGTGCGCGTACGGGGTAAACGGAGCCTCATACATCGAGAACAATACGGTCATTCCACTCCTTCCACCGACTGCATTGCAAGGAAATTACGTCATTGAAATGTTCTTGCGATATCGTTTAGTCTGTGTATATATATTTAAAGCATTTACCACCTAAGAGTGTAGCACTTCAAAAGCAAATGGATATAGGTCAGAGAGTAAAGAGAATTTATTCCAGGTCATGAAACAATAGGAGACGTTGTGAAACGATGATGACAGGTTGTTGATGTAGCACAGAGTACACACAAATATAGACACAGTTTCACGACATTGTACACAACGTGCAGGATTGAGGTCTGTTTCAGTACTGCTGGTCCTGTGAGGTTTTTAAGACGGCGATGTTTGTCCTTTGGCTACTGAAATCCCACAACACTGGCCTAGCATAGAACTTGTGTCAGTTTACTTCTTAATGAAACGAAGGACGATGGACATTATTAGTAATGGAGGAATCGAGTTGCATATCCCCAATAGCACAAAGTTTGTGAGATGTGGGCAGGCGCATATCATATGAAATGGGCCTGCCAGAAAAATCCGCAAATAAACAGAGTAAATCAACCAACGAGAGAAAGCTGGGAGGCGACCTTGTACGGCTGCTTGGACCTGGAGTCCCAGAAGGCTCTGGTTCAATGAGCGTGGGCAGCGGCTACCGCCAATGGTGTCCCGGAATGAGGACTACCACCCAGGCAAGGGAGCGGTGAAACCCTCCACTCTCCTCTAAAACCCGCCCCAGTGCATCCAATAAAGTTTTAGCACCAACACCTCAAAATCAACGGAGTCTAAACCTTCCACTGGTTTTGAGAAACGGAAAGGCGCATAACAGCCTCAATTTTTTAGGTAGATGCCACCGTTTAGTCACAGCGTTATTGAGGTTTCCACTGAAAACGTGAGCCAGTTAAACTTGCTTCTCGGAGGCTTCACAGACATGAACACACCGCTGAAACCCAGGGAGTGCGGCTAGAAGTGTTTTCGCACTAAAAACAATTACTGGTGGTTGACCGTTCCTATGCACGAACTGTTGTGCGAAAGCACGCTAGGCTACCCAAATTTCGGGGGTGGGCCAATTACTATTCGAGGATGCCTCAGGTACCATCCGAACGTGGGTCACTTAATTTTCAAATTTTCGGGGGTTGGCCAAGGCCATTTTGGCATTTTCCCAGGTCGGTTCTGAACGTGGACCAACTCAATTTTGACATTTCCGATGGTGGCCAACCTCATATTTAGAGGTGCGCCAATTCAATTTTGAATCTAGGTCAAGCCTGTCTTCTCCCCGGGCCTGTCTTACAACCACACCATAATCACCGGCAGCCAAATCCGGCAAATGTCATTTCAAGGTAAAACTTGCGGTGCCCTAAGCTACCCGCTATGGTGGCTCAGTGGTTAGGGCCCTGGGCTACTGATCCGGCGTACCAGGGTTCGAACCCGACAGCAGCGGCTGCGTTTCGATGGAGGCGAAACGCTATGGGGCCATTCTGCTGTGCGATGTCAGTGCATGTTTAAGTTCCCCAGGTGGGCGAAATTATTCCGGAACCCTCCACTACGGCACGTCTTTCTTCCTTTCTTCTTTAAGTCCCTCCTTTATCCCTTCCCTTACGGCGCGTTTCAGGTGTCCAACGATATATGAGACAGATACTGCGCCATTTCCTTTCCCCTAAAACCAATTATTATTATTAAAGCTTTACTGGGCGCGAACTTGCGATTTCGACGTGGCGTTGCTCCGAGGAGGCACATGACGTCACAACGCGCGCCTCGCCACAGATATTTCTCTCTCTCTCTCGCTCCCTAGTCTCTACTGCGCATGCGCCACTAGTAGCAGCGAACCACAGGTGTTCCACCGGGGCGCAGCGCCGCGCCTCTCCTCAAAATCCAACTTTAAATTTTCAGTTTTCTCTTTCTTCTTTCCCTCCCTCCTTAATCCCTTCTTTTACGACGCGGTTCGGGAGTCCACCAAGATATGTGAGACGGTTACTGTGCCATTGCTTTTGCTCAAAAACCAAACAAAACAAGTGAGCCGACGATGTTCATAGAGTTCATTGATGTTGACAACTTTGCAAAGGCCGTTCATTTTCACGAAAGGAAAAGCGCACAACTAGCTCAGTGGGTGAGTGGAAACCTTTATCTCGCATTCATGTTGGTGGCGTTGGGTCCAACTGCAAAAGCCTGCTTTGATTGCGTTCGGAACACTCGATAGGCAACGCCCCCCCCCCTCCCCCCTCCCCTCTCTGCCACCCTGGGAGGTGGCATACAGTTAATGGTTGATCGCGAGAGATTGATCACCAAATGAACGCTGCGGCCTAGCTATTGCTGCAGTGCCGCATATCAGCCACAACGCTGTCAGCGCTAATGCATTCAGGCCACATCTCTCTCTCACCACCGCCACATGTATCAAAGCACGAACGAAGCGTCCGCATATCCAGGGAGCCAGTTATGCGCTCTTCCTTTCCATAAAGCGATCGCCGTCTAGAACGTTCTCAACGCCAACGCCAATGAACGCAGTAAACGCCGACATATTTCGCCTTGTATATACTGGATTAGCTGAGCTTATCCACATTACTTTTTCCGGAGCCCTTCATTACGGCACCTCTTTCTTCCTTTCTTCTTTCACTCCCTCCTTTATCACTTCCCTTACGGCGCACTTCAGGTGTCCGCCGATATGTGAGACAGATACGGCGCCATTTACTTTCCCCAAAATAAATTTTCATTTTCATTTTCTATAGATCTTCGGGTTTCATTGTGTTCATTGTCGCTGGCGTTGACAACGTTCTAGGCTCCGATGATTTTGAGGAAAGGAAGGCGCATAACTGGCTCCCTGGGACAGTGGACGCCTCCATCGCGCTCTGATGTACGAGGCGGTGGTGAGAGAGATGTGGGCTTCATGCATTAGCGCTGACAACGTTGAGGAAGACACGCGGCACTGCAGCAATAGGCCGCAGCATTTATTGGGGGACCAAGCTCTCGAAATCAATCATTAATTTAACTGCCACTTTCCAGGGTGGGCGCACTGCCTATCCAGTGTGCGGAACGCACTCAGCGTTAGAGACGCGAAGCCGTGTCTAACCGTGTTACATCACAACTTTCCGCCGCCTATGCAGTCCCCCGCGCGGCCAGGAAACAACCGGTCGCTCGGTCTCCTGCAGGTGGTTTGGCTGTAGGCGTGAGCCTTCAGCCGCTTGGCAGCAGAGGTGGGTAAACGCCCTGATTTTTACTTTTCCTCCCTCACCCTCCCTTTTGAATCCATGGCCCTCCCTCGCCCTCACCCTCACATCGTCGGCCCTACCTCACACTCACGCTCACTAACAGTCATTTTAACATTCTTAGTTATATTTTCTAGTCTGCAACTTTTGGCGTTTTTACTCAGTAATAAACATACAAGACAAGCCCTCAAGGCTCTGTTGAACGAGAGGCTAGCTGCTTATACTGTTGCCTGTGTGCGGGTACGTGTGTGTGAGCTGTTTGAGCTAATACGTGAGGCAAAACCGAGACAGTTACGAGTTTGGCCCTAAGATATCACTCTGGTTTTACTTCTGCACGCACTGCATGCATACATGGGCCTGCACCTACAACATTTCATTGCAATCTATATTCATTTGGCTTATACTGCAATCCCCAGTGGGGATTTTAGAAGGATGGGATACAGATAAGTAAACACGACGTAACAACGCAGGCAGCGAACACAAGAACAAAGTAGAATAACGTAGCTTGAAGATTTTGGAGAATAAGCATGCACAACAGATTTTAAACAATGCTGAAAATAAATGTCGACATAGATGATTTCGAAACGTGGTCATTGGTTAAGAGTTTCCCTTCAATTACTGTTCGCGGAAATAATACTTTAAACGGTTATTGGGCGTGGTAAAGGGCCTTACTGTGCCTCTTTGCCTAGTGGCGTAACCAGATGAAACAGAAATTATTCTCGTAATATCTGCCTTATATGGCCGTTGATAAATTCGAAAGACCAATTTTAGTCGTAACACACGGTTTCTTTGCGTTGATGGGAAAAGTTTGCTTTGGTTAACAGTTCTGTCACTTACGTACTGTCCTGGTCTATTTTGAATGAAGCGAGCTGCTTTCCTTGGCACCATTTGTGTCTTATTAGTGTAAGTTTTAGACAAAGTGTCCCACATAGCGCATGCATAGTCTAGTATCGGCAGAATTATGTTTTTGTATGCGAGCAGTCGGACAGAAGGAGTATGAAGTCTCGAAGATCTCTTCAGAAAGAACAACTAGCACTTAACATTAGCCATTATGTAATCAATGTGCTTAGCACAAGTGAAGTCATTAGTGATCAAGAGTCCGAGATTCTGACAATGTATCTCGAGAAAAGCTGGAGAAAAGTTTAGATAGGATGAATGTTTAGGTTTCTTATGTAAAGCGGCGTCTGCAGTAGCGAGCTGTACAGCTTTGTCCCCCGATATTCTATCTACTATCTGACTAGTTGTTTTGACAGTAATTGATCGGCAAAGAAAAAAGAAGTCGAACATTGATTGAGAATTTCCCTGAAATATGGTATTTTGTTCTACAATCTGCAATAAGTCGAAGCCAAAAGCAATGCCCAACATAGGTGCACCATGGGGGCCGTGCTTTTTAACTGAAATAATTGACCAGTCTACTTCAGGCAAATTAATATATCCTGACAGCATAATACATTCGTGCACAAATATTGTTTCAGTTCCTATAACACGGCAACGGTAGAGTTGGGGGGCCTGTAGATTGTTGCAATAATATATTTAACGTTTCCATAGTACGTTATGCAAAAAATGCACTCTACATTGGGTACATCAGTTATTGGTAAAATTCACAGGGGTGATTTAAACCGAATGCTGACATCTACACCTCTACCATCACAATGCTTTCATTACGAACTGTAGCTTGTGGTAACGAACTCACTGTCAAACACTCTATTGTTAAGCCAAGTTTCTGTCAAAACCGCTATTTCAGGGTCGTGCAAAGGCAGAAGGGCCTCCAACTCAGTTGTCTTGCATATGACGCTTCTGCAATTGACATTTAGTATTTTCAAGGTCTGAAGTCTCTTTGTCCGAAGTCAGTTTGATTTCTTTCTAAGCCTGAAGCGAGGAGCTCTTGTTTCATCTCAACAATACAGTACGCGATTAACGCTTAGCTTTTCCTAGATTACCTGTAAAGCTTGGCGCCCTCTTTCCCCTCTTCTTCACAGCTTTTCCACTGCTGTTTCCGTATCTCCCTAACCTGTTTAGAAAAGTCACCAGCTAATGATTTTGAGATTTTTTGGGTGTTTGGATCTTGATCTTTTTTTTTTGTGTTTTTTGTCAATAGTATGATCGTACCGTTGAAATTTTTTTCACAGAAGTCGAGGAGTTTCAAAACGAATGGTTGCGCCTTATTTACTTCTTTTTTCGCACCCTGTGGCATCTTTCGACACCACTCACTGTTAAACCTTGTTCTAGGAAAAAACACCATCAATTACTTCCTTTGCCAGTTCCTTGCTAGTCTCCTCGCTAAACTCTTTTCTTTCGTGAATTATCAGGTTATTTCCCCTGCCTCTGCTTTCTAAATCGTCTGTATGGTTTCTGACTGTATTAAGCTGCTCGTGAAGTTCCGATATTGCCTGATTCCATGTCTTCTACCTTCGTGGCTAGGACATTTAGGTCCGACAACTGTATCTCAGTGCCATCAATTCGCTGAGTTAAACCGGAGAGTTTTTTCTCAGTTATGTTTTGAGACTCCTGCAGGCCCCTCATTGTTCAATTACCCTTGCTCTGGCCTTCTACCAATTCCGATCGCATTTGCTTTTAATTCGGGCCAGAATTTTTTTCAACCCCGCCACAAGACAACAGAACTTTTGATAATGTGATGACGCAAGAAAGCAAACGCTGAACATACAGTGGGCAGTGCAGCAGCCCTAGAAAGCGACCGTCACTCCTGCAGCGATGTGCAGTTTTGAAATCACTAATCTGGATGGCAACGCAAAAGAAGAAGCTTATCATGCTGCCCCGTTTGCTGGTGGCATGCTCACTGTGCTAAAATGGACTGCTAAAATCAGTCAGTACGTTGTTGTGCCTGTGTACAAAAAGTAATGTACGTTAAGAGTATTTAGAAAACAAATAAGTAGCGGTTACCACGATAATTACAATGAGTGCTAGGCACAGAATAGACTCAGAACGAGGAAGTTTTGTAGGTCGCTTAATTACCATTACCCGATGACACTGCGATTGCACTAGGTCTTTTCAATTTCACTGTTTCGAATCTCCCGCCATTTCGTGCCATTTGTTACATGCTCGTCTGATGACGCTTCCACGCGCACGGACGGAAAATGATGAAGACCACGCTTTCAAATTACAGTGTGAGAGACTGGCACTTCCAACAACTCTCGTGAACGCGGCTATGTGACGAAGACGACGACAATACAAGCACAGCACGAGAGATTCGAAGTTCGTACAGGCAGGGCGTTAGGATTTCTTCCAGCTGATTGTTCAAATTGGAGAAATGTATGAACCGACTGACTTAAAACCGGAGAGTCAATCTTCTTGGTGATGCGCTCAGCCTATACCTCGCGTCTCCTGCTCTGTTGCTGTCTTTTTGCGACGTGTTTCGTGGCGTATCCTAGAAGCTTTGTAAATAATTTAGTTAATGTAAGTGGAACACATTTTCAATCTTATAAATGTCATACTTAAAGAAGGGCCGTGGCGACGGCGTAACTAATTTTTTAGTTCGGACCCCGCTCCCCAAGTTTAAGTTTTTCTTTATTTCTTTTGTGTCTTCCCCCGGTGCGGTGTCGGCTTTCAGCTGCAGTGAGGCCTTATGCGGTTACTTAAAATAAAACATTATTGAGGCCACTTGAAAATCAAAACGGCTCGCTAAAATGCAGCATACGGACTGAATAATAGTAACCACTAACTCCCCAAGTATGGAGTGAAAGATTCCTGTGGTTGCCCTTTTTGTGCTCTATTGCTTCCAATCCGCCGAAAAGTGGTTGTCTGTCTGTCCGAAGCCTTCTTCTAGCACGTGGGCCACCTTGTTCACGTGACATTGTGACGTCATCACAAGCTGCCCATCGGATTGTGAGGAAACGACCCAGCGTGGCAGCTCAATTTAATGATTAGCCGAGAGAGATTCCTCAGGAACAACATGGGTCTCAAAAGCCCCACCGCTGGCGGCAGCACCTGTCATCGCAGGGGCAGTGGCGCATAGCTTAACCGCTGCACCTCTGCGCCTGGAGCGGAGTCAGGACACCCAGGCATCTGTGAATGTAAAGAATGACCAATTCCACCGCAGTACATGTCTAAAACGATGCAATAACACGCAAACTTACATCATATTACATATCCACCAGAGTAAGCATGTTCAGGCAAAGGAACAGCATAGAAAGTCAGGATAAACCATGCGAAATAGGACTAACGGTGCTAGCGCACGATAATTCATGGTTAACCTCAAGCGAAACCGCCAGTGATTTTTTTTGCTTGCCCGTCTACGCCTTACTCAAACGCTGAGTGTCAATTACCTACCATGCCTGATAGACATTTAGTTCATAAAATCAGGCGCGCGATTACGCAGTCACAGGTCTTACCAGAGACAGAATAAAACCTAGAGATGTCGAATATAATTTGAAAAGCAGTACTTTTTCTTTTTAGCACATCGTACAATGCTATGCGGAGCGAGCGATGATTCAGACCAAGGCTTTTCAGGTGCTGCTTTATTTTTATGGTAAGACTGCAGCGGTCGCCCTTGCCCACAACATTGCGGCACCGCTTTCCCATCCCCAGTTCCAGAGAAAATAGAATATAGAAAGAACATATGACTGTACTGAAGTACTCACAGCGTGAATAAAAAAATTCCACACCAACGCCGCCAGCAGGCTTTGATTCGACAGTGGAATTTCGCAAAAGCATTTTTTTGCGCTGAAGCAAATTCTGTGAAACCTCAATGAGCTGAAATCTGACTTCGTTCCGGCAAAGAAGGCCTAGAACTTGGTAATTCAATAGCCTTACTAGGTATAATTTCTAAGTGCTTGACTCTACACTCTGATCATCCGACAGACTCGGGGCTGATAATGAAAGTGTTGACTGAGGTACCATAGTCCCCGTTGGACTGGCAGTCGCCCCCATGGCCCTGCCAGTGGCCCTTTGTTATCGCACTATACAGAGCGTCTCCCCGAATACTTTGCACAATTAAAAAAATGGTTCTGAGTTAGAAGAGTGCTTTCTTTCGGCGGTATAGTTCATCGCGACGACGGAGAAGGTGTGCTGCACCCGCGTTTCGTGTTCACCTCGTGTACCTCCAGAGTGCACAAACTGCGTCTTCCCCGGGATCTTCACCACAAGAAGTAGCGCTTTAAAATGGGAATTCATAACGGGAGGCAAAGGCAAAAACGCTAACCCGGAGTACGGTTTGGGCCACCACCCTCGCCCTCGAATAGTGAATTCTGCCCTCCCTCACCCTCGTCCTCACGTATTTTGAAGTTTGAAGTTGAAGTTTATTTCTCGTTCTTAGTGTTGCAGGTATCACTGGGAGAGAGAGGATGGAGGGCAAAAAAAAAAGCTGCTTGAATGCAGCTTGAGAGGCACCCTAAGCCCACGTTGCCGAGGCAGCGTATTGCCTCAGTTTTTCACAGGACAGCTACGGGTGAGGCAGTCGAAACAAAAACTAAAATATCAACATGAATTAAATACAACATTTCAACATTTACCATCACAATCAAAACATAAAACAATGTAAATACCAGAAAAAAAAGCACTACATCATCCAAGTGAACAACATAAGCAGAATTTACCCGCGGTATAATCTTATTTACAGTTTAGAGCAAGTTCAAGCTAAACGTCATCAAAAAGGTACAAAATGGTTTTTAGGCTCTTCACTGTGATATCTCTTAACGATATGTTGTTATTTTCTATAATTTTTTCTATAATTTTCATCCAGCCATCCTCCCTCACCCTCACCTACACCGAGTGAAATCCTCATGAGGTGAAGGTGAGGACGCCCTCGTGGGGATGCCCATCTTTGACCATCAGTTTTATCGAAACAAGCTCTTGTTCGAAGAAATTCGCCATAACATTTAAGTAGTGAGGTTAGATGATGCAACCATGTTGTTGTTCTTCATTCATGATGTTCCCGTGTGCTTGCCGACACAGCGACACGCTACCACGGGTGAACAGGACAACACTTTCTTCAACTGGCTCGTTTATTTACAGTTTTGTTAGAAAGTGCTCGGCAGCTGTAAACCAGGACAAGCTACAAACTCTCATGCAGGCCAGAGCCCACTACAACTAGGATGCCAATCAGCTTTGGACTATTCGATTGTCTAACCCGCAAACTACAAGCTGAGCGCTTCTCAATCAGGCCAGAACCCGCCACCAAGCGAGGTATCTGCCTCGCGCTCTCAAATAGGCCGGAATCCACACCAAGCCCAATCTCCGTCAGGCTCTGAGTCACGACCGGATCGGACCCTATCGTTCGGTCTCTGCAACGCAAGTGCCCTATAGCTCTCTCTCGGGCGCCCGCATTCCTTCCATTTCGGGCCAGTTTCTCATTGGTCACCTCGCTCTCTCGCGAAGAAATTAATCATCACAAAAGCAGGGCAATATCACAACTACTCACGCGCCACTTGCACCAACCGGAGTTAAGATACAGAAATGCCCGCGCGTGCGTAGCGCCTCGGGTCTGCCAGCGCCCGAGCATCGTGGCTCAAGCAGTGCAAACATCAAAGCTTGTTCTTCGACCGGACGCAAATACTCGCACTGTTCCCAGCATCCGGTCTGCAGTAGCCATCTGCAAGGTGTTCGATTCTAAATGGAATGAGAGCGTCCTCCGGAACAGTGGTAAATCGCGCGACAAGGCGATAAAATTTGGCCTATTGAGACCGCGATATTTTCCATTGAAATTGACATGCTCTTCCTACATTCCTCTACCGCGGCGTGCATCGGGCGCAAGCACTCTGGACGTGGTAGCACAAGTTGCCTGCACCTGTTTCTGCTGTCCGAGGGACAGCGGTTCTGAAATCTGCGCGTATCAGATGGAAAGGTCTCGAGGATACAGCCTTCTAAACTTTGCTCACATAGGGCCTTTCCTCCTTGAATGCCATCGACTATGTCATCAACCGGTAAAAATGAAAAAGAATACATCTTCGTGGTCATAGGAGCAAAAAAAATATTGGTAAATGCAGGCAAATCGACATATATTGGAGATGTCCGACACCTGATCTGTAATCCTTCTGACATGATACTCGAAATGTGAAACCCGCCAATGCAACCCGAAGAGTTGCGTTACGAGCTATAGGAATATAGAAACCGAAATCACTCAAAAACGCTTCCACACAAAGAGCCCGAAAATCCGGAACCTCTTTTATATCACAGCCGCCGTGGTGGCTGAGTGGTTATGGCGCTCGGCTTCTGACCCGAAAGATGCGGGTTCGATCCCGGTCGCGGCGGTCGAATTTCGATGGAGGCGAAGTTCTAGAGGCCCGTGTACTGTGCGATGACAGTGGACGTTAAAGAACCCCGAGTGGCCGAATTTTCCGGAGCCCTTCACTATGGAATCCGTCAGAGCCTGAGTCGCTTTGGGACGTTAAACCACCGTAAGCCATAAACAAACCACTTCTATATCTGACCTGGAAGGAGAGAAAGATGGAGGCAAACAACAACGCAGCCCGCTCAGCCGGCGCACCACGCGGCACGCGTGTTTTCGAATTTCCGTTCGCCGCCATTCACGCTCTGAACGAGCCCTGCCTGCTGCAGTCGCCATTTTGTGCAGGATCTTTCATTCTCGGCGCTTCACAGCGACTTTTGCAGAGGACAACGTCGACAGTTGGCAGAGCTGAAGAGCCTCCCCGGGGGAACTCTGCGTGCAGCGCGAGCCCTCGACTGTGCCCACGTAAGCGGTGTCCCTCATCAACTTGCCCCTGCTGCCGTGCTTCCAGCTGCAATGCCGCAACGCTCCCCGGACAGGCTTAAGATGGAGCAGCAACGATCTTACAGGGACCGCTTCTTCGCCCTTGACGTGCGCTTTCTGAAGATCAACTGCCCGCGTGCCTTTGGTGCATTGCCCACAGCTGCACCAGAGAATGTTCATGTCGTGCTGTGTCTGCATCGTACCCCAGATTCTGTGCTGAAGAACAGTCTTCGTGGTGCACCCCAACAATGCGAAAAGTCTTTCCCTGGTGGCGCCCTAGAACGTTCTGGTAGGATTGCTGTCGACGTTGAACACAGTGTCGCACTCATCGCCACTGCCCAGCACCTGCTAGCATCCCTCCCTCGATGTCCACGTCGTCATCGCAACAAACGGGACCGCCTTGTGCTCCAGCATTCGGCACTAGCTGTCGCCCGACTCCTACATCTGTTTGCGGCAGCCACTGCACCGGGACCAGCAAGCATCGTCGTAGGAGCGCGACAGCTAGCCCGGCTGCTGCGATATCCTGCTGCTGCCGTGCTCCTCGCTCTTGGGACTGAAGCGTATTCACCATCCGACCTCTGTGGCGCAAGAAAAGACGAGGAACAACTTGTGCACCAGATGGTAGCTTTCGCCCACGCTTGTGCCCAGCCTCCTCTTGTCCAGCTTGCTCTTGGTGCGCCTACGGCACAGTTACCATCTGGGCTGCACATCATCCAACAAGCGCAACACCCGTTTTATTCCCTGTAGCGCGATCACCTCCTGGCCGACTCACTTGCGGGGAAGCGGGACGTGAGAGCGCCTTGTCCGCCGAGAGCTGGACATGGAACGGGAGCGCCTGCACGATCTTCATCGTAGCCTCAAGCTGAACTCCACCAACGGGACAAATGACTAAAGCAACCGGATAAATTTGCGCACCTACTGAATTGTTGATGAAGGAATAAGATGATGGTTTTTGCTCATGTTTTAGGGCTTGAAATGTGAATTTCGACATGTGCGTGCTTGCACACAACTTTCGATGAGGGGTCACGGCGTTCCTCTTCGGCTGAAGTGAGCACAGACATTGCGTTACACATGGAGTGCAGTGCTGACCGTTCCATACATGCCATTTTCTTCTCTTCAGAGAACTTCCGTCAGTGTGGCATTACCAGCACATTGCTTCGGCAGGTTTTTCGCCATCCGTTCTTTGGCGCGTTTGCTTTCGTGCTTGAATAGGAAAAAATATCTCTCTCGTTCTTGGATTTTTTTGGTCTTTCATGAAAGAGAACCTACAGAGATTCTTTTCAACTTGCGTGTTGTGGTGTGGAAAAAAAGGAGCCGAAGAGCATTAACTTGTAGCTTCAAATCCTGAAATACCCGCACCGATGGCTACTTGGTTAGCCCGTTCGTCTACGTCCCCAGGCGCAGGATCGAGGCCGCGTTTCGGTGCAATAGAAATGCATAACGCCCATGTGCTGCGTGATGTTAAGAGAACCATAGCCACGCAGTCCACGTGTCGCTTTGGCTCGTTAAACCCAATTTAGCAACTCAATCCTGAAGGAATAATGCATTAAAAGGACACGGAGATAGCTTTAAATGCGTATAATTTGTAACAAGTGGTTAGGGGCTTTGGTTTAGACCGAAAAAAAAAAGATTAACGTATAGATTTAATTTTTTGAAATTCACTTTTAACAAAAGTAGGTCCGTACTCTCCAGATGTGCGCCACAACTTTCTGGCTGTTGACTGCAGATTACAATTGGTCACAAGAGAGCAGTAAAGATGTGTGGCGGATAGAATTGCGGCGAGGCAAATGAGATCGTTGGATTAAGCAGAGCATGTCACATGTTTTGACACACTTCTCCACAACTTTAGACATGCCCGGTACACACCGAGAGTCAACTGCCTCATGAAGCTTCGACTGCTAGCGTAGCGCGTTCTGCTCAGAACAGATGGTTATCACATTTTCAGGGACGTTACTTGGTTAAGGAATTACATCATGGCTTGCAAAGACACAGTCAACGTTTGTAACCGTTGCAAGCCACCGTCAACTGGAAACCATGCACAGGCATATCAAAATAGTGTCATGTGTGGCGACGGTTCAATGACACGCCCATTGCTATTGTCACGATGCGGACTACGCAGTCTGAGACCATGGAGGAAGGAAACAGACCAGATGCCTTTTCTCTGGATTCCTGTTGCGGTCAATTTCTATTTCCATTCCTCGTATGGTTCCTGTAAGGTGTTTGCTTCTGTCACAGTTCGTTTCGTGTGTGAAGTAGTGAACAATATGCCTCAAGAAACAAATATACTTTCATTTATCACAAGCATCTGCAGTCGTGCCCAACTATTAGGACCCTGTTAATCTAGAGAACTCGAATGATGGGCAGTTTTGACCAAACTTTTACAATATATTTTCGAGACGTGAATATGGAAACTCGCTGTGCGAGCAATGGACAGGGTGAAAATGTACGAAGCCCATTGGGACCTACGTAATTTTGTCCCGTTTATAGCGATGGTGACAAAACCCCAAGTGCCTCTACCAGATGTTCCAGGCCTCTTAAAAGCCTGGAACATCTCGTAGAGGCACTTGGGATTTTGTCACCATCGCTATAAACGGGACAAAATTACGTAGGTCCCAATAGGCTTCGTACATTTTCACCCTGTACATTGTTCGCACAGCAGCAAGGTGCCCTGTCGGGGCGCCTTATCATTTGCCGCATTGCATGAATGGCTGCGAAAAAAATTATTTGTATGCTTTCCCTTCTAAATCATATTCAGAAGCTATGAGACTAGTCAGTAGCAGACTTCGCAGTAGGAGATATAGCATCACACCAAAGGCGCCATAACGCGTCTCTGTGATCACTAGGCGGTCCAAACGAGCTAAAACCTGCACCGCATGCTTTTAATGAGAATGAGTTCCCGAAGAATCACCTTTAGCATTCATCATTGCCCAATTTTCACTTCATTATCTGCCAAACAGCAGAGAACCAGCTCGCGGTCATAAATCGTTTCTAGAGACTTTTCGTTTTTCTTCATCATTCGTTATTACGGACGACTTCCTTTATGGGCACTTTTGCTCAGGAAAGTGTCCGTATTAAAAAGGCACGACTGTGATGTTATTTCGGCATGAAGGATACCAGAAAAAAAGATCTTGTTTCACTTGCGCAAGCGTGGAAATGTGTTTGTGTTGTTCGGCGGTACATTGCTTTCGCTTCTTTTTCGTTTATTTGTATGCTTGCGTGGACATTTATTAGAATTATTTTGAAGCCAAATTTATTGTCCCAGGGCATCAATGATGGGTGAAGGTGTGATGAATGATGTAGTAGAGATTAAATGAATGGAAAAAGGTTAGCTGATTTGATGAAGTCCAGTAGAGAACGTTGGTACGGTCCCTGCGTCCAGACAATCTATGAAGCAGGGTTGCTTGGTGAAAGACCTGCTACCACCAGGTGCCGGATCCATGTAGGCTCGAGAACTGGGCAGTCCCACAGTAAGTGATGAATGTCGACCTCAATGTCCTCGTGTTTACATATCGGACACCCAGGCCTAGGAAACAATTCTCGGCACTGAGACCACTTCCGTGTAGTGGCTGGTGTGAGGGCAACCTCGACCCGGATCCTCCGAAGCGCAACCTCCTATGCACGTGTAAGACCGCGGGGGAGGATTACCGCACACGAAGGGATGAGAGCACGTGTGCGGCGCCGGAGGAGTTCCTTTCTCTATGACAGGAGGGTAAAATTGTCCAAATGAAGGAGCCGAGGCGGTGATGAGTTTGTATTCGCAAGGCGGGTCGCTAAATCAGCCTGCCTTTGATAGGTCAGCAGATCCCGTGGGACCCGCTCAATACGTACTGGCTGCGGGATGCGTGTCGCGAGCCGGTGGATATCCTGACATATCGTTGGACATCGGCTAACACGTCGTAGCAACCGGACAAATTGAAGGGCGTCAGTGCGGATGACAACGCGGGCCGCCGGGAGCATAGTTTTGTCGGCCACAGAGCAGAGTGCTTCTTGAACTGCAACGAGCTCAGCACAAAAGGACGAAGGGGGCTCCGTAAGCTGAAACCAAGAGGTTTGATTCAGGGCAGGTCTGCACGGGAAGCAGATAGCTGTTGTTGCTTTGCAGTCTTGTATGCTTGCGTCTACGTAGACAACAATGGATCCTTCAGGCAGGCAAGAATCTTGTTCCTCAAATTTATGGCGAAGCAACGATGCCGAGTTAGCAGATGTTGGCCGGCGATTATCTGTTGGCTTGTTGTCGCTGAGCTGTACAAACTTCCATGGGGGAACAACTGGCGTTGGCGGCAGAAGAATGGAGTGTGACGTTGCATAAATCCTCAGTGCTTGCGTGGAGTGCGATAGACTGGCCTTACGGATGCGCGCTTCACGGCGCTGCTGCACCAGCTCATCAATGGTACTGAGCTGCGCATTCTCTTGTAAAGCTATGACCGGTGTCATGCGTGGAAGGCACGTAATGGTCCTCATAGCCCCTCGGTTCACGGCTTCAAGGCGATCCCATTGGGCTCTTGTAAGATGTTCAAACTGGGCTTGATAAACAATACGTGGCTGCAGAACTGCCCTCACCAATTGCCGTACAACGAACGAGCCTGTTCCACCAGTTTTAGGGGCAATTCTTCTAATCAAACGCAAAGTCTGAATAGCTGGCCTTTTGCCTGAGAAACCCATGCAGTCGCTGATCCTGATTGGTGAATCATTAAGCCAAGGATTTTTACACTCGGACTTTCCTGTAGTGGGGTGCCTGATAGACAAAGACGGATTGGAGTTGCAGCAAGTTTACGTCGTCCCGAGCGGTTGGCGACAGGCGTGTAGGTTGTTTTATGCACGGATAGCTGAAGTCCGATGGATGATGCGTAATTACAGGTAACATCCAAGGCAGATTGAAGGGCAGCCTCCTGAGTACGGATATTTTGGTGAGTACTCCACGCCGTGATGTCGTCAGCGTACTGAAGAAATTTTATGTCACGGATGTCATGTAAGCGCCGAGCAAGCGGGATGAAAGCAATATTAAATAACATCGGCGACAATACTGATCCCTGGGGCACGCCGCAGAGAGGAACAAATGATCCGACCGGTTCGCCGCTGGGGCGTATTGCAAATTTTCTGCCTTCCAATAATGTTTGGACAAAACTACGCACTCTCAGAGGGAGATGAAGCATGTCAATGGAGTTCAGAATGGCTGCATGACTGATGTCATATGCCTTTTCAACGTCCATTGCTAAAACAGTACGCACATTGCGGCTGCGCGTAGATGACAAAGCTCCAGATGCTAAGACAGCCAACCCGTCCTCTGTACCAATATATGGTCGAAAGCCGATTTGTGCTGGGTGATAAAAAACCGTGCTACTCTAGCCACCATGACAATAACGTGGCTAGCATTTTCTCCGCCAGCTTGCACAGCGTTGGAGTTAAGGAGATAGGTCGCAAGTTGGCAAGGTCCGCCGGAGGCTTTCCTGGTTTTGGGATAGGAATCACGACAGCGGATTACCAGCTCTCGGGCACCACGCCATCCAACCATACTTTGTTTATGGTGTCAAGTAGTTGACGGAGTGCAGCGCTA
This sequence comes from Amblyomma americanum, assembly GCF_052857255.1. Taxonomy (NCBI): domain Eukaryota; kingdom Metazoa; phylum Arthropoda; class Arachnida; order Ixodida; family Ixodidae; genus Amblyomma; species Amblyomma americanum. Next base: position 86,149,562 of record NC_135497.1, read on the forward strand.
CTCAGGTTCTTATACACCTCCTACTGAATATTGTCCGGGCCGGGCGCTGTTTTCCGTTTCGCATCATCTGTTGCAGCCAGCAACTCAGGCATAGAGAATGGACACGCAATTCTATCTACGTCGACATCAGACGGCATTTGATATGCATGCGCTGGGATGCCTGTCGTATTTAAACTATCGGATGAAGAAGGCACAGCATCGTATTTCTGGAAAAACTTTCGCGCTGCTTCTTTGGCGAAACAATCTGACGACAAGTTAGCCGCGAAGCATGCGGTTGCCGCTGCGTCAGTCGAACGGCGACCGCGTTCCATTGTACGGAATGTTCGCCAGAGAGAGGCATTAGAGGATTTTGCAGAAAACTGTTCGCACCACGCATGCCACTGCCGCCGAGAGAGGTAACGTTCATATTTGCGTGCCTTAGCTGTAAGATAGTGCAATCGCATATGTGCCTGCGACGATTTAGGGTCTCTCGTAGCAGCCAGCTCGGCTTGAAGGCGTGCCGCCCTCAAGTTCAGAAGGCCGAGGTATGGTGCCGGTCGAATAACATCAATCCAGGTGGTAGTTGTAGCACTGTTGAGCGCTGTTTGTATGCGCTCAACAAGGATTGGCGAAGAATCTAAGGAGAGATTATCCATACAGGAGCGGAAACTGTCCCAGTTGATCACAGAACATTTGTAGCGTAAAGGTCGGAAATCTGAGGTGCGAAGACCGATGATTATATGGTGATGATCACTTCCCCAGCAGTCTGGCTCCATGTGCCAGGAGGGAGCACCTGGACCCGACCACTACGTCAAGTCTGGAGCATAGGCAGCACTTCGAGTTTGACGCACTGGCCGTGTTGCTATTTCAGGATGGTTGAGCAGCACAAATTGGGCATCCGTGAAGGCGTCCCGCACACGCCTGCCACGAGGGCTTGAAGTCCGGTACCCCCAATCCTGATGAGGGGCGTTAAAGTCGCCTCCGACTAAAATCGGACACCCGGGATACTGCCGACGGACACTTGTTAACCAACCAAGATTAATAGTGGAGGAAGCACCACCGGCTGGTCTAACGTAAAATGAAACGACCGCAACGGTTCCCTTCTTAAGTTTCGCAGCCACTGCCACTACCTCTTGGTACGACGTGCACCAGTTTTCGAGACCAAGGCGTACATGCGGAAAACGTGAGTCCACATTCACCGCCGCCTTTCACGGGGGAGCAGTAGTTTGTACACGACGGTCTATCATTGAAGAAGACATGTAGGCACTGAAGCCTGGAATCGATGGCAACGCGTTTGTTTCCTGTAGCAGCATGGCCCACACCTGGAGCTTGTGAATTTGTAGTCGGGTCTTGATCTTTGCCTCCTTCGTGGAAATGGCTCTGCAGTTCCACTGCAGCACACCAGCACGATTGGAACTTGCCATTTCTAGTTACTAGCCCAAGCTCTGTAGAATCACGGACGTCAGGTTGGGCAACTGGTTGACCATAAACCGGAGCAAAGAAGTCGCAGTGTTGTCCAGTGGCATTGCGGTAATTCGGGAAGAGGCGGCAGAAAATGACACTGGTCGGCGGCAGGAAGGCGATGCTGCTGCGCCATTGATAGATGCGGCGGTTGATTCCGCTGCCCGTCTACGTTGAGCGAGCAGTTCATGGTGTTGCCGGAGCTTGGTGACCTCCGCTAAAACACGTGCGATTTGTTCGTCGACTGCGGCCATGTCGTCCTGCGGTAGTTCAGGCACACTACGGCTGTTTTCGGATGCGTACTTTTCGCACAGTACCGTTAGAAGACTGCTGAGCTGAAGGATCATGCGAGGTGTGCTCAAGGAGCTCCGGCCACTAGTCGTCATCCCACTGGAGAGCTTTGAACTGATTGGATGTCTGCAATGAAGTTATACTGTCTTGTAATGGCCAATGCTTAGTCATTCGGCGACGAGCCTGTTGTGTTGCCTTTTGTTTTGTCGGACAGCTTGGAGATGTTAAGCCACTTTCCCTTCCGATGTACATTCACCGGCAGCAGTGAAGGGGCAGGATTTGCGCATATGTCCAGTACGCAAGCAGTTATAGCAATATACCGCTCTCGGTTTATATGGCCGAGGCCGTAAAATACAGCCATAAAAGTACAGAAGGGCTGGTAGTGACAGAGGGCCAGGCAAGGTGACTATGTTAGAGCGCCCCTTTCCCATGCGTAGGGCCTGGATGACACGGTGCGTGGGACAGTACAGCTCACGCTGGAGTGCAGTTTGTTCCTCAGCGATATCGACGTTGTAGACGACGCAGCGCTGCAAGTCGGAGCCTGCAACTAAATACACTTTTACTGGCACCGAGATCTCGCTTGTAAGTGAAATACTGGTGAGCGTTTGCAGCCGTTGTACAGCAGTCAGAGTCGGCAGCCACACTGCAATGGTGTTGGACTTTGTCCTGGATGTGATGCCCCGAAAACCTTTGGTTCCGAGACACACGTCCAAGTTAGCTTGTAAAATCTTGTTGGGAATATCCGTGAGGCTTTTGTTGGTCAGTGATTTAATGGTCACTTTGTAATAAGACGATCCGGGTGTAGGCTCCACCGAGTTCTCGATCGTAAGACAAGTGCGCTTACCTTGGGAGCCATCACTTGGCGAAGGTGGAATCGGTTGGCTGTCGTTTGATGGATGCTTGTGAGTTGCGCGAGGGCACTTCTGCGCGGGTAGATGTGCAGATAAGTCCATTAGAATGCCCTGTTCATCATGCCGTGCGGTTTGAGGCCCATCCAGTGGTGTAGAGTTGATGGCCATGTGCCCTTGTGGCAGTTCACTCACGAGCAGTCCGGCATTTCGGGAAGGCAGGAGGGGTGCATCTACCGATGAAGCGGGAGCACAAAGCTGGACCTGGCGCCTCGGATCAGGTGTCGACTGCGTGGCAGGTGCTGCCGCGAGAGACGCCGGCAGAGCTACCTCCGCCAGCGTGGCAGCGGAGGCAGTAAGCTTAGCGTCAGTGCCCAGCTCTACTTCACTCATGCATGCTTCCCAGGAGGCTTCAGACAGTGGGAGGACGTCCGGAGATTCTTCAGAAGGCGAGGATGCAGTTCTCTTCAAATAGGGCACGTATTTACGTGGATGACGAGGTTTTTCTGACGAGCACTGTGCAGCCACTTTAGCAGGGACACACTTCTTCCTTTTCCATTTATTAGAATTGAACTTATATTTTCGCTGTTATTTATTTTGGCTCGATTGCTTTATTTTCACGCTGTTAACTTATTTTTATGCCTGTAGTATTATACTGCAACCACTGCTCTAGCACGAGCAGAGGTAGACATCCTGCAGGAGCTAGCCGTCATGACGGCGTCCTCACCCTCACCTGATGACGATTTCACTTGATGAGCTGAGGGTGAGGAAGGATCGGCACATGAACATTTGTGGGGATGAGGTGAGGGACAGAATTCATCATGATTGAGGGCGACGGTGGGAATGCATTTTGAGGTGAGGGGCGAGAGAGGGCTAGATTCACTCCTTGCTCACGTTCCTTGTCTGTGCAGCTCGTTACGGATTCCTGTTTTTTGAGCGCTGGTTCTTAGGGCGAAGGTTCGCGGGGAAGACGGATAGTTTCCGCTGTCAGGATGCGCACGATGCGAACACGAAAGGCGGGGAGCCGGACGTCTTCTCCGTCGCCGTGCCCGTGTTGTAAATCAAGCAAACAAAGGAAGCGCGCAATAAGATCCTCAGCTAGGCTTTGAAGGAAAACGAAAAACGCGGGAAACGGCGAGGAAGCGTGAACGAAAGTTACAAAACGGTCGGCACACTCGGTGGACGAAGGCTTACGGAGTCGGGACTAACCCAGCGAGCGGACTGCGCGACAGTGAGTGAAGAAGTGCGCGTTGCTGAGCAAAAGGGGGCCGGCTGGCGGCAATCATTGGATCGTCGTGATATAATTTTGGCCATGCCTGGTCGAATGAACGCTCTTAAGAAGAACGTGCATGAATGGATGGTTGTGCTGAGTTCGACTCATCGCGGCGCGGATGGGGCATCTCCCGTTGCAATGATGTCTGCGCCGCGGCAGCGCCTCCGCTGGTTTTTCTATACGTCTCACAATTTGGTCTCTTGAATGGGAGCTTTGTGTGCTGCGACTACAAAGCTCGTATGATCAGTTTTATCGGAACAAGCTCTCGTTCGAAGAAATTCGCCGTAACAATTAAGTAGTGAGGTTTGATGATGCAACCATGTTGTTCTACATTCATGATGTTCCCGTTTGCTTGCCGACCCAGCGAAACGTTACCACGGGTGAAGAGGACAACACTTTCTTCAACTGGCCTGTTTATTTACAATTATGTTACAAAGTGCTCGGCAGCTCCACCCAGGAAAAGCTACAAACTCTCAAGCAGGCCAGAGCCCACTTCAACTGGGATGCCCATCAGCTTTGGACTATTCAATTGTCTAACACGCAAACTACAAGCTGAACGCTGCTGAATAAGACCAGAACCCGTCGCCAAGCGAGGTTTTTGCCTCCCGCTTTCAAATAGGCCGGAATCCGCACTAAGCCAGATCTCCGTCAGGCTCTGAGTCACGACCGGATCAGACCCTATCGTTCGGTCACCGCAATGCAACTGCCCTAGCTCTCTCTCGGGCGCCCGCATTCCGACCATTTCACACCAATTTGTTACTGCTCACCTCTCTGTCTCCCGCAGAAATTAAGCATCCAAAAGCAGGGCAAAATCACAACTACTAAGGCGCCACTTCCACCAACAGGAGTTAAGATACAGAAATGCCCGCGCGTGCATGGAACCTCGTGTCCGCCAGCGCCCGAGCACCGTGGCTAAAGCCAAGCAGTGCTTTAAACAGCAAAGCTTGTTTTTCGACCGGACGCATATACTCGCACGTGTTCCCAGCATCCGGTCTCGAATAGCCATCTGCAAGGCCTCCGATTCCAAAGGGAATGAGAGCATCCTCCAGAACAGTGGCATCGCGCGACCAGAAAGGCGACCAAACGAGGCGGATTGATACTGCTATAGTTCCAATTGAAATTCACATGCTCTTCCTACTTTCCTCTACTGCCGGATGTATCGGACGCAAGCACTCTGGAAGTGGTAGCACAAGTTGCCTGCACTTGTTTCTGCTGTCCGAGGGGCAGGGGTTTTGAAATCTGCGCGTATCAGATGGAAAGGTCTCGAGGATACAGCCTTCTAAACTTTGCTCACATAGGGCCTTTCCTCCTTGAATGGCATCGACTATGTCAACCGGTAAAAAAGAAAAGGAATACATCTTCATTGTCATAGGAGCAAATAAATATTGGCAAATGCAGGCAAATCGACATATATTGGAGATGGCCGACACCTGATCTGTAATCCTTCTGACATGATAGTCGAAATGCGAAACTCGCCAATGCAACGCGAAGAGTTGCGTTACGGGCTATAGGAATATAGAAACCGAAATGACTCAAAAACGCTTCCTCACAAAGAGCACGAAAATCCGGAACCTCTTTTATTTCAGAGCCGTCGCGGCGGCTCAGTTGTTATGCGCTGGGCGGCTGACCCGAAAGATGCGGGTTCGATCCCGGTCGCGGCGGTCGAATTTCGATGGAGGCGAAATTGTAGAGGCCCATGTACTGTGCGATGACAGATCCCCGAGTGACCGAAATTTCCGGAGCCCTTCACTATGGCATCCGTCAGAGCCTGAGTCGCTTTTTGACGTTTAACCCACGTAAACCATAAACAGACCACTTCTATATCTGACCTGGAAGGAGAGAAAGATGAAGGAGGCAAACAACGACAACGCAGCCCGCTCAGCCGACGCACCACGCGGCACGCTTGTTTTCGAATTTCCGTTCGCCGCCATTCACGCTTAGAACGAGCCCTATCTGCTGCAGTCGCCATTTTGTGCAGATTCTTTCATTCTCGGCGCTTCACAGCGACTTTTGCAGAGGAAAACGTCGACAGTTGGCAGGGTTGAAGAGGCTTCCCAGGGGAACACTGGGTGCAGCGCGAGCCCACGACAGTGCCCACGTAAGCGGCGTCCCTCATCAACTTGCCCCTGCTGCCGTGCTTCCAGCTGCAATGCCGCAACGCCCCCCCGGACAGGCTTAAGATGGAGCAGCAACGATCATCCAGGGACCACTCCTTCGCCCTGGACGTGCGCTTTCTGAAGATCAACTGCCCGTGTGCCTTTGGCGCGTTGCCCACAGCTGCACCAGAGAATGTTCATGTGCTGGGCCTGCATCGTACCCTAGATTCTGGGCTGAAGAACAGTCTCCTTGCTGCACCCCAATAATACGAAAAGTCTTTTCCTGGTGGCGCCCTAGAACGTTCTGGTAGGATTTCTGTCGACGTAGAACACAGTGCCGCCCTCATCGCCACTGCCCAGCACCTGCTAGCATCCTTCCCTCGATGTCCACGTCGTCCTCGCAACAAACGGGATCGCCTTGTGCTCCAGCCTTCGGCACCAGCTGTCGCCCGGCTCCTACATCTTGTTGCGGCAGCCACTCCACCGGTACTAGCAAGCATCGTCGTAGGAGCGCGACAGCTAGCCCGGCTGCTGCGATATCTCGTCAATGCTGCTGCTGCCGTGCTCCTCGTTCTTGGGACTGAAGCGTATTCACCATCCGACCTCCGTGGCGCAAGAAATGACGAGGAACAACTTGTGCACCAGATGGTAGCCTTCGCCCACACTTGTGCCCTGCCTCCTCTTGTCCAGCTTGCTCTTGGTGCGATTACGGCACAGTTACCATCTGGGCTCCACATCATCCAACAAGCGCAACACCCGTTTTATTCCCTGTAGCGCGAACACCTCCTGGCCGACTCACTTGCGTGGAAACGGGACGTGAGAGCGCCTTGTCCGCCGAGAGCTGGACATGGAACGGAAGTGCCCGCACGATCTTCATCGTAGCCTCAAGCTGAACTCGACCAACGGGACAAATGACTAAAGCAACCGGATAAATTTGCCTATCTATTTAATTCTTGGTGAAGCAATAAGATGATTTTTGCTCCTGTTTTAGGGCTTCAAATGTGAATTTCGACATGTGCGTGCTTGCACACAATTTTCGATAAGGGGGCACTGCATTCCTCTTCGGCTGAAGTGAGCACAGACATTGCCGCTACTCATGGAGTGCAGTGCTGACCGTTCCATTCATGCCATTTTGTTCTCTTCAGAGAACTTCCATCAGTCTGGCATTACCAGCACATTGATTCGGCAGGTTTTTCGCCATCCGTTCTTTGGCGCGTTTGCTTTCGTGCTTGAAAAACAAAAATATCTCTCTCGTACTTGGGTTTTTTGGTCTTCCAAGGAAAAAAAACCTGCAACGATTCTTTTCAACTTGCGTGTAGTGGTGTATAAAAAAAGTTGCCGAAGAGTATTAACTTATAGCTTCAAATCCTGAAATACCGGAAGCGATGGCTACTTGGTTAGCCCGTTCGTCTAAGTCTCCAGACGCAGGATGGAGGCCCCGTTTCGGTGAAATCGAAATGCATAACGCCCATGTGCTGCGTGATGTTAAAAGAACCATAGCCACACATTCCACGTGTCGCTTTGGATCGTTAAACCACATTTACCAACTCAATCCTCAATTGATAATGCATTAAAGGGGCACGGAGATAGGTTGAAAAGCCTATAATATGTAACAAGTGGTTAGGATGTTTGGTTTAGACCGAAGAAAAAAAGATTAACGTATCGATTACATTTTTTGAAATTTGCTTTTAACCAAAGTAGGTCCGTACTCTCCAGATGTACGCCACAACTTTCTGGCTGTTGATTGCGGATTACAATTGGTCACAAGAGAGAAGTAATGATGTGTGGCGGATAGAATTGCGGCGAGGCAAACGAGAGCGTTGGATTAAGCAGAGCAGTCACATGTTCTGATACACTTCTCCTCAACTTTAGACATGCCCGGTACACACCGATAGTCAACTGCCTCATGAAGCTTCAAATGCTAGCGTAGCGCGTTCTGCTCACAACAGATGGTTATCACATTGTCAGGGACGTTACTTGGTTAAGGAATTACATCACGGCTTGCAAGGACACAGTCAACGTTTGTAACCGTTACAAGCCACCGTCAACTGGAAACCATGCACAGGCATATCAAAATAGTGTCATGTGTAGCGACGGTTCAATGAAACGCCCATTGCTATTGTCACGATGCGGACTACGCAGTCTGAGACCATGGAGGAAGGAAACAGTTGCCAGATGCCTTTTCTCTGGATTCCTGTAGCGGTCAATTTCTATTTCCAGTCCTCGTCTTCGTTCTTGTAAGATGCTTGCTTCTGTCACAGTTTGTTTCGTGAGTGAAGTAGCGAACAATATGCCTCAAGAAACAAATATACTTGCATTTATCACAAGCATCTGCAGTCGTGCCCCGCTATTACGGCCCAGTTAATATAGAGAACTCGAATTATGGGCAGTTTTGACCAAACCTTTACAATATATTTTCGCGGCGTGAATATGGAAACTCGCTGTGCGAACAATGGACAGAGTGAAAATGTACGAAGCCCATTGGGACCTACGTAATTTTGTCCCGTTTATAGCGATGGTGACAAAATCTCAAGTGCCTCTACCAGATGTTCCAGGCCTTGTATTTTGAGTGGAGAGTACCTGCAAAAGACAGAGCGAAAGTGCAAATGCCGTATTAAGGGCCTTTTAGTGTGTGCGTGGTTCCATGTTTTACAGCAGCAAGGTGCCCTGTCGGCGCGCCTTATCATTTTCCGCATTGCATGAATGGCTGCGAAAAAATTCTTTCTCTGCTTTCTATTGTAAACCAGATTCAGAAGGTGCGAGACTAGTGAGTAACAGACTTCGCAGTAGGAGATACTGCATCACACCAAAGGCGCCATAACGCGTCTCTATGATCATTATAGCTCTCCAAACGGGCTACAACCTGCACCACATGATTTTAAGGAGAATGAGTACCCGAAAAATCACCGCTGGCTTTCATTATTGCCAGATTTCAACTTCACTGCCTGCCAATAAGCAGACAAGCAGTCCGCTGTCATCAATAGATTGTTTACAAGTTTTTGTTTTTCTTCATGATTGATTTCTGCGGACGACTCACTTTATGGTCACTTTTGTGCGGGAAGGTGTTCCTATTAATGCGGCACGACTGTGATGTTAATTCGGCATGAAGGATACCGGACAAAAAGATCTTGTTTCACTTGCGCAAGCGTGCAAATGTGTTTGTGTTGTTCGGGGGAACATTGCTTTCGCTTCTTTTTCGTTTATTTGGATGTTTGCGTGGACATTAATTAGAATTATTTTAAAGCCAAATTTATTGTCCCAGGGCATCAATGATGGGTGAAGGTGTGATGAATGATGTAGTAGAGATTAAATAAATAGGAAAAGATTAGCTGATTTGATGAAGTCCAGTAGAGAACGGTGGTACGGTCCCTGCGTCCAGACAATGTATGAAGCAGGGTTGCTTGGTGAAAGACCTGCTACCACCAGGTGCCGGATCCATGTAGGCTCGAGAGCTGGGCTGTCCCACAGTAAGTGATGAATGTCGGCCTCAATGTCCTCGTGTTTACATATCGGACACTCTGGCCGAGGAAACAATTCTCGGCACTAAGGCCACTTCTGGGTAGTGGCTGGTGTGAGGGCAACCTCGACCCGGATCCTCCTAAGCGCAACCTCCTCTGCACGTATAAGACCGCGAGGGAGGGTTACCGCACACGGAGGGATGAGAGCACGTGTGCGGTGCCGGAGGAGTTCCTTTCTTTATGAAAGGAGGGTAAAATTGTCCAAATGAAGGAGCCGAGGCGGTGATGAGTTTGTATTCGCAAGGCGGGTCGCTATATCTGCCTGGCTTTGATAGATCAGCGATCCCGTGGGACCCACTCAATACGTACTGGCTGCGGGATGCGTGCCGCGAGCCGGTGGATGTCCTGACATATCGTGGGACAGCGGCTAACACGTCGTAGCAACTGGACAACTTGAAGGGCGTCAGTGCGGATGACAACGCGGGCCGCAGGGAGCATAGTTATGTCGGCCACAGAGCAGAGTGCTTCTTGAACTGCAACGAGCTCAGCACAAAATGACGAAGGGGGTTCCGTAAGCTGAAACAAAGAGGTTTGATTCAGGGCAGGTCTGCACGGGCAGTAGATAGCCATTGTTGCTTTACAGTCTTGTATGCTTGCGTCTACGTAGACAACAATGGATCCTTCAGGCAGGCAAGAATCTTGTTCGTCAAACTTCTGGCGAAGCAACGATGCCGAGAAAGCAGATGTTGGCCGGCGATTATCTGTTGGCTTGTTGTCGCTGAGCTGTAGAAACATCCACGGGGGACGAACTGGCGTTGGCGGCAGAAGAATGGAGTGTGACGTTGCATAAGTCTTCAGTGCATGCGTGGAGTGCGATAGGCTGGCGTAAGGATGCGCGTTTCACAGCGCTGCTGCACCAGCTCATCAATGGTACTGAGCTGCGCATTCTCTTGTAAAGCTATGACCGGTGTGATGCGTGGAAGGTACGTAATGGTCCTCATAGCCTCTCGGTTCACGGCTTCAAGGCGATCCCATTGGGCTCATGTAAGATGTTCAAACTGGGCTTGATAAACAATACGTGGCTGCAGAACTGCCCTCACCAATTGCCGTGCAACGAATGAGCCTGTGCCACCAGTTTTAGGGGCAATTCTTCTAATCAAACCCAAAGTCTGAAAAAGCCATGCAGTCGCTGATCCTGATTGGTGAATCATTAAGCCAAGGATTTTTACACTAGGACTTTCCTGTAGTGGGGTGCCTGATAGACAAAGACGGATTGGACTTGCAGCAAGTTTACGGCGTCCCCAGCGGTTGGCGACAGACGTGTAGGTTGGTTTATGCATGGATATCTGAGGTCCGATGGATGATGCGTAATTACAGGTAACATCCAAGGCAGATTGAAGGGCAGCCTCCTGAGTACTGAGATCTTGGTGAGTACTCCACACCGTGATGTCGTCAGCGTACTGAAGAAATTTTATGTCACGGATGTCATGTAAGCGCCAAGCCAGCGGGATGAATGCAATATTAAATATCGTCGGCGACAATACTGATCCCTGGGGCACGCCGCAGAGAGGAAAAAATGATCCGACCGCTTCGCCGCTGAGGCGTATTGCAAATTTTCTGCCTTCCAAAAATGATTGTAGAAAACTACGCACTCTCAGAGGGAGATGAAGCATGTCAATGGAGTTCATAATGGCTGCATGACTGATGTTTTCATATGCCTTTTCAACGTCCATTGCTAAAAAAAACAGTACGCACATTGCGGCTGCGGGTAGATGACAAAACTGCAGATGCTAAGATAGCCAACCCGTCCTCTGTACCAATATATGGGCGAAAGCCGATTTGTGCTGGGTGATAAAAACCGTGCTGCTCTAGCCACCATGACAATCATGTGGCTAGCATTTTCTCCGCCAGCTTGCAGAGCGTAGGAGTTAAGAAGATAGGTCGCTAGTTGGCAAGGTCCGCCGGAGGCTTTCCTGGTTTCGGGATAGGAATCACGACAGCGGATTTCCAGCTCTTGGGCACTACGCCATCCAACCATACTTTGTTTATGGTGTCAAGCAGTTGACGGAGTGCAGCGCTACTCAGGTTCTTGTACACCTAGTACTGAATATTGTCCGGGCCGGGCGCTCTTTTCCGTTTCGCATCATCTATTGCAGCCAGCAACTCAGGCATAGAGAATGGACACGCAATTCTATCTACGTCGACATCAGACGGCATTTGATATGCATGAGCTGGGATGCCTGTCGTATTTAAACTAGCGGATGAAGAAGGCACAGCATCGTAGTTTGGGAAAAACTTTCGCGCTGCTTCTTTGGCGAAATAATCTGGCGACAAGTTAGCCGCGAAGCATGGGGTTGCCGCTGCGTCATTCGAACGGCGACCGCGTTCCATTGTTCGGAATGTTCGCCAGAGAGAGGCATTAGAGGATTTTGCAGAAAATTGTTCGCACCACGCATGCCACTGCAGCCGAGAGAGGGCGCGTTCATATTTGCGTGGCTTAGCTGTAAGATAGTGCAATCGCATACGCGCCTGCGACGATGTAGGGTCTCTCGTAGCAGCCAGCTCGGCTTGACGGCGTGCCACCCACAAGTTAAGGAGGCCGATGTCTGGTGCCGGTCGAATAACATCAGTCCAGGTGGTAGTTGTAGCACTGTTGAGCGCTGTTTGTATGCGCTCCACAAGGATTGGCGAAGAATCTAAGGAGAGATTATCCATACAGGAGCGGAAACTGTCCCAGTTGATCACAGAACATTTGTAGCGTAACGGTTGGAAATCTGAGGTGTGAAGGCCGATGATGATATGGTGATGATCACTTCCCCAGCAGTCTGGCTCCATGTGCCAGGAGGGAGCACCCGGACCCGACCACCACGTCAAGTCTGGAGCATAGGCAGCACTGCGAGTTTGACGCACTGGCAGTGTTGCTATCCCAGGATGGTTGAGCAGCACAAATTGGGCATCCGTGAAGGCGTCCCGCACACGCCTGCCACGAGGGCTTGAAGTCTGGTACCCCCAATCCTAGTGAGGGGCGTTAAAGTCGCCTCCGACTAAGATCGGACACCCGGGATACTGCCGACGAACACTTCTTAACCAACCATGATTAATACGGGAGGAAGCACCACCGGCTGGTATAACGTAAAATGAAACGACCCCAACGGTTCCCTTCTTAAGTTTCGTGGCCACTGCCACTACCTCTTGATACGACGTGCACCAGTTTTCGAGAGCAAGGCGTACATGCGGAAAACATGAGTCCACATACACCGCGCCTTTCACGGGGGAGCAGTAGTTTATACACGACGGTCTATCATTGAAGGAGACATGTAGGCACTGAAGCCTGGAATCGATGGCAACGCGTTTGTTTCCTGTAGCAGCATGGCCCACACCTGGAGCTTGTGAATTTGTAGTCGGGTCTTGAGCTCTCCCACCTTGGTGGAAATGCCTCTGCAGTTCCACTGCAGCACACCAGCACGACTGGAACTTGCCATTTCAAGTTACTAGCCCAAGCTCTGTAGAATCACGGACGTCAGGTAGGACAACTGGTTGACCATAAACCGGAGCAAAGAAGTCGCAGAGTTGTCCAGTGGCATTGCGGTAATTCGGGAAGAGGCGGCAGGAAATGACACTGGTGGGCGGCAGGAAGGCGATGTTGCTGCGCTATTGATAGATGCGGCGGATGATTCCGCTGCCCGTCTACGTTGAGCGAGCAGTTCATGGTGTTGCCGAGCTTGGTGACCTCCGCTAAAAGACGTGCGATTTGTTCGTCGACTGCGGCCATATCGTCCTGCGGTAGTGCAGGCACACTGCGCTGCTTTGTTGGCTGTTTTCGGATGCGTTCTTTTCGCACAGTACCGTTAGAAGGCGGCTGAGCTGAAGGATCATGCGAGGTGTGCTCAGGGAGCTCCGACCACTGGAGAGCTGTGAACCGATTGGATGTCTGCAATGAAGTTATACTGTCTTGTAATGGCCAATGGTGTTTCATTCGGCGACGAGCCTGTTGTGTTGCCTTCTGTTTTGTCGGACAGCTTGGAGATGTTATCTCGTGGTCGTCGGATTTACAAAGGCCGCATCGATAAGCCACTTTCCCTTCCGATGTACATTCACCGGCAGCAGTGAAGGGGCAGGATTTGCGCATATGTCCAGTACGCAAGCAGTTATAGCAATACACCGCACTCGGTTTATATGGCCGAGGCCGTAAAATATAGCCATAATAGTACAGACGGGCTGGTAGTGACAGAGGGCCTTGCAACGTGGCTATGCAAGAGCGGGCCTTTCCCATGTGTCGGGCCTGGGTGACACGGTGCGTGGGACAGTACAGCTCACGCTGGAGGGCAGTTTGGTCCTCAGTGATATCGACGTTGTAGACGACGCAGCGCTGCAAGTCGGAGCCTTCAATTTAGTACACTTGTACTGGCACTGAGATCTCGCTTGTCAGTGAAATACTGGTGAGCGTTTGCAGCCGTTGTACAGCAGTCAGAGTCTGAAGCCACACTGCAATGGTGTTGGACTTTGTCCAGGCTGTGAAGCCCCGAAAACCTTTGGTTCCGAGACACACGTCCAAGTTAGCTTGTAAAATTTTGTTGGGTATATCCGTGAGGGTTTTGTTGGTCAGTGATTTAATGGTCACTTTGTAAGAAGACGATCCGGGTGTAGGCTCCACCGAGTTCTCGATCGTAAGACAAGTGCGCTTACCTTGGGAGCCATCACTTGGCGAATGTGGAATCGGTTGGCTGTCATTTGATGGATGCTTGTGAGTTGGACGAGGGCACTTTTGCACGGGTAGATGTGCCGATAAGTCCATTGGAATGCTCTGTTCATCATGCCGTGTGGTTTGAGGCCCATCCAGTGGTGTAGAGTTGATGGCCATGTGCCCTGGTGGCAGTTCACTCACGAGCAGTCCGGCATTTCGGGAAGGCAGGAGGGGTGCATCTACCGATGAACCGCGTGCACAAAGCTTGACCTGGCGCCGCGGATCAGGTGTCGACTGCGTGGCAGGTGATGCCACGAGAGACGCCGGCAGAGCTACCTCCGCCAGCGTGGCAGCGGAGGCACTAAGGCTAGCGTCAGTGCCCAGCTCTACTGCACTACTGCACTCATGCATGGTTCCCAGGACGCCTCAGACGGTGGGAGGACGTTCGGAGCTTCTTCAGAAGGCGAGGATGCAGTTCTCTTCAAATAGGGCACATATTTACGCGGATGACGAGTTTTTTTCTGACGAGCAATGTGCAGCCACTTTAGCAGGGACACACTTCTTCCTTTTCCATTTATTAGAATTGAACTTATATTTTCGCTGTTATTTATTTTGGCTCGATTGCTTTATTTTCATGCTGTTGACTTATTTTTATGCCTGTGGTACTATACTGCAACCACTGCTCTAACACGAGCAGAGGTAGATATCCTGACGGAGCGAGCCCTCATGAGGGCGTCCTCACCCTCACCTCATGACGATTTCACTTGATGAGCTGAGGGTGAGGAAGGATCGACACATGAACATTTGTGGGGATGAGGTGATGGACAGAATTCATCATGATTGAGGGCGACGGTGGGAATGCATGATGAGATGAGGGCAAGGGAGGGCTAGATTCACTCCTAGCTCACGTTCCTTGTCTGTGCAGCTCGTTACAGATTCCCGTTTTTTGAGCGCTGGTTCTTAGGGCGAAGGTTCGCGAGGAAGACAGATAGTTTCTGCAGTCAGGTGGTGCACGATGCGAACACGAAAGGCGGGGAGCCGCACGCCTTCTCCGTCGCCGTGCCTGTGTTGTAAATAAAAAAATCAAAGGAAGCGCGCAATAAGATCCTTAGCTAGGCTTTGAAGGAAAACGAAAAACGCGGGAAACGGCGAAGAAGCGTGAACGAAAGTTACAAAACGGTCGGCACACTCGGTGGACGAAGGCTTACGGAGTCGGGACTAACCCAGCGAGGGGACTGCGCGACAGTGAGTGAAGAAATGCGCGTTGATGAGGAAACGTGTGCCGGCTCGCGGCAATCATTGGATCGTCGTGATACAAATTTGAGCATGTCTGCTCGAACGAACGCTCTTAAAAAGAACGTGCATGACTGGATGGCTGTGTTGAGTTCGACTCATCGCGGCGCGGATGGAGCATCTCCCGTTGCGATCATGTCTGCGCCGCGGCGGCTCCGCCGCTGGTTTTTCAATACGTCTCACAATTTGGTCTCTTGAATGGGAGCTTTGTGTGTTGCGACTACAAAGCTCGTATGATCAGTTTTATCGGAACAAGCTCTTGTGCGAAGAAATTGGCCGTAACAATTAATAGTGAGGTTGGATGATGCTATGATGTTGTTGTTGTTCATTTGTGATGTTCGCGTTTGCTTGCCAACCGAGCGACACATTACCACGGGTGAAGAGGAAACCACTTTTTCCAACTGGCCCGTTTATTTACAATTATGTTACAAAGTTCTCGACAGCTGCACCCAGAAAAAGCTACAAACTCTCAACCAGTCCAGAGCCCACTCCAACTGGGATGCCCATCAGCTTTGGACTATTCAATTGTCTAACACGCAAACTACAAGCTGAACGCTGCTGAATAAGACCAGAACCCGTCGCCAAGCGAGGTATTTGCCTCCCGCTTTCAAATAGGCCGGAATCCGCACTAAGCCAGATCTCCGTCAGGCTCTGAGTCACGACCGGATCAGACCCTATCGTTCGGTCACCGCAATGCAACTGCCCTAGCTCTCTCTCGGCCGCCCGCATTCCGACCATTTCACACCAATTTGTCACTGGTCACCTCTCTGTCTCCTGCAGAAATTAAGAACCCAAAAGCAGGGCAAAATCACAACTACTAACGCGCCACATCCACCAACCGGAGTTAGATACACAGATACCCGCGCGTGCATGGAACCTCGTGTCCGCCATCGCCCGAGCACCATGGCTAGAACCAAGCAGTGCATTAAAAAGCAAAGCTTGTTTTTCGACCGGACGCATATACTCGCACCTGTTCCCAGCATCCGGTCTCCAAAAGC
Organism: Amblyomma americanum; assembly: GCF_052857255.1. Classification (NCBI taxonomy): domain Eukaryota; kingdom Metazoa; phylum Arthropoda; class Arachnida; order Ixodida; family Ixodidae; genus Amblyomma; species Amblyomma americanum. Next base: position 86,165,943 of record NC_135497.1, read on the forward strand.
CATCTGCAAGGCCTCCGATTCCGAAGGGAATGAGAGCATCCTCTAGAACAGTGGCATCGCGCGACCAGAAAGGCGACCAAATGAGGCGGATTGAACATGCTCTTCCTACTTTCCTGTACTGCCGGATGTATCGGACGCAAGCACTCTGGACGTGGTAGCACAAGTTGCCTGCACATGTTAACAGCAGTCCGAGGAGCAGTGGCTCTGCAATCTGCGTGTATCAGATGGAAGGGTCTCGAGGCTACCGTCTTCTAAATTTTGTTCACATAGGGCCTTTCCTTCTTAAATGGCATCGATACTGTCAAAAACCGGTGAGAAAGAAGAGAGATACATCTTCATTGTCATAGGAGCAAACAAATATTGGCGAATGCAGACAAATCGCCATATATTGGAGATGACCGACACATGATCTGTAATCGTTCTGACATGATAGTCCAAATGCGAAACCCGCCAGTGCAACGCTAAGAGTTCCGTTACGAGCTATAGGTATATAGAAATCGAAATGACTGAAAAACGCTTTCTCTCAAGGAGCCCGAAAATCCGGAACCTCTTTTATTTCAGAGCCGTCGGGTTGTCTAAGTGGTTATGGCGCTCGGCTGCTGACCCGAAAGATGAGGGTTCGATCCCGATCGCGGCGCTCAAAGTTCGATGGAAACAAAATTCTAAAGGCCCGTGTACTGTGCGATGTCAGTGGACGTTGAAGAAACCCCAATGGCCGAAATTTCCGGAGCCTTGCACTATGGCATCCGTCTTAGCCTTTGTCGCTTTGGGATATTAAACCACCATAAACCACATACAAATCCTTTATATCTGACCTGGAAGGAGAGAAAGATGAAGGAGGCAAACAACAACAACACAGCCCGCTAAGCCCGCGCACCACGCGGCACGCGAGTTTTCGAATTTTTGTTCGCTGCTAGTCACGCTCTGAACGTGCCCTGCCTGCTGCCGTCGCCATTTTGTCCAGAATATTTCATTCTCGGCGCTTCACAGCGACTTTTGCAGAGGACAACGTCGACAGTTGGCAGAGCTGGAGAGCCTTCCCGGGGGAACTCTGCGTGCAGCGCGAGCCCTCGACTGTGCCCACGTAAGCGGCGTCCCTCATCAACTTGCCCGTGCTGCCGTGCTTCCAGCTGCAATGCCGCAACGCCTCCCGTACAGGCGTAAAATGGAGCAGCAACGATCGTCAAGGGACTGCTCCTTCGCGTTTGACGTGTGCTTTCTGAAGATCAACTATTCGCGTGCCTTTGGCGGTTTGCCCACAGCTGCACCAGTGAATGTTCTTGTCGTGCTGGACCTGCATCGGACCCCAGATTCTGAGCTGAAGAACAGTCTCCTTGCTGCACCCCAAGAATACGAAAAGTCTTCCCCTGGTGGCGCCCAAGAACGTTCTGGTAGGATTGCAGTCGACGCAGAGCACAGTGTCGCCATCGCCACTGCCCAGCACCTGCTAGCACCCTTCCCTCGCAGCAAACGGGACCGCCTTGTGCTCCAGCTTTCGGCCCCATCTGTCGCCCAGCTGCTACGCCTTGTTCCGGCAGCCACTGCACCGGGACCAGCACGCGGTGTCGTAAAAGCGGGACAGCTTTCCCGGCTGCTGCGAGATCTCGTCCAGGATGCTGCTGCCGTGCTCCTCGCTCTTGGGACTGAAGCGCATTCACCACCCGACTTCCGTGTCGCCAGAGAAGACGAGGAAGATCTTGTGCACCAGCTGGTGGCTTTCGCTCTCGCTGGGGCCCTGCTTCCTCTTATCCAGCATCTTCTTGGTGCGTCGACGGCCTATTTACCATCTGACCTCCGTGGCGCAAGAGAAGAGGAGGAAAAACTTGTGCACCAGATAGTGGCTTCACCCACGCTTGTGCCCTGCCTCCTCTTGTCCAGCTTGCTCTTGGTGCGCCTACGGCACAGTTACCATCCGGGCTCCACATCATCCAAGAAGCGGAACACCCGTTTTATTCCCTGTAGCGCGATCACTTCCTGGCCGGCTCACATGCGGGGAAGCCGGACGTGAGAGCGCCTTGTCCGCCGAGAGCTGGACATGGTACGGGAGTGCCCGCACGATCTTCATCGTAGCCTCAAGCTGAACTCCACCAACGGGAAAAATGACTAAAGCAACCGGATAAATTTGCCTACCTATTGAATTGTTGATGAAGCAGTAAGATGATGATTTTTGCTCGTGTTTTAGGGCTTCAAATGTGAATTTCTAGCTGTGCGTGCTTGTACACAATTTTCGATCAGGGGGCACGGTGTTCCTCTTCGGTTGAAGTGAGCACAGACATTTCCGCTACACTTGGAGTGCAGTGCTGACCGTTCCATTCATGCCATTTTGTTCTCTTCAGAGAACTTCGGTCAGTGTGGCATTTACAGCACATTGATTCGCCAGGTTTTTCGCCATCCGTTCTTTGGAGCGTTTGCTTTCGTGCTTGAAAAACAAATTTCTCCCTCGTACTTTTCAACTTGCCTGTAGTGCTGTTGAAAAAAAAAAGTTGCCGAAGAGCATTAACTTATAGCTTCAAATCCTGAAATACCCGCAGCGATGGCTGCTTGGTTAGCGCGTTCGTGTAAGTCCACAGACACAGGATCGAGGCCGCGTTTCGGTGCAATCGAAAAGCATAACTTCCATGTGCTGCGCGATGTTAAAAGAGCCATAGCCACACAGTCCACGTGTCGCTTTGGCTCGTTAAACCACATTTACCAACTCAATCCTCAAGCTATAATGCATTAAAGGGGCACGGAGATAGGCTTTAAAGCCTATAATTTGTAACAAGTGGTTAGGATCTTTGGTTTAGACCGAAGAAAAAAAGATTAACGTATCGATTTCATTTTTTGAAATTCGCTTTTAACCAAAGTAGGTCCGTCCTCTCCAGATGTACGCCTCAACTTTCTCGCTGTTGACTGCGGATTACAATTGGTCACAAGAGAGAAGTAATGATTTGTGGCGGATAGAATTGCGGCGAGGCAAACGAGAGCGTTGGATTAAGCAGAGCAGTCACATGTTCTGACACACTTCTCCTCAACATTAGACATGCCCGGTACATACCGAGAGTCAACTGCCTCATGAAGCTTCGAGTGCTAGCGTAGCGCGTTCTGCTCACAACAGATGGTTATCACATTGTCAGGGACGTTACTTGGTTAAGGAATTACATCACGGCTTGCAAGGACACAGTCAACGTTTGTAACAGATACAAGCCACCGTCAAATGGAAACCATGCACAGACATATCAAAATAGTGGCATGTGTGGCGACGGTTCAATGACACGCCCATTGCTATTGTCACGATGCGGATTACGCAGTCTGAGACCATGGAGACCATTTCTATTTCCAGTCCTCGTCTTGGTTTTTGTAAGGTGCTTGCTTCTGTCACAGTTCCTTTCGTGAGTGAAGTAGTGAACAATATGCCTCAAGAAACAAATATACTTGCATTTATCACAAGCATCTGCAGTCGTGCCCCGCTATTACGACCCCGTTAATATAGAGAACTCGAATTATGGGCAGTTTTGACCAAACCTTTACAATATATTTTCGCGACGTGAATATGGAAACTCGCTGTGCGAACAATGGACAGGGTGAAAATGTACGAAGCCCATTGGGATCTACGTAATTTTGTCCCGTTTATATGAACAGCGATGGTGACAAAATCCCAAGTGCCTCTACCAGATGTTCCAGGCCTTGTATCTTGAGTGGAGAGTAACTGCAAAAGACAGAGCGAAAGTGCAAATGCCGTATTAAGGCCTTTTAGTGTGTGCGTGGTTCCATGTTTTACAGCAGCACGGTCCCCTGTCGGCGCGCCTTATCATTTGTCGCATTGCGTGAATGGCCGCGAAAAAATTCTTGCTCTGATTTCCATTGTAAACCAGATTCAGAAGGTGCGAGACTAGTGAGTAAGAGACTTCGCAGTAGGAGATACTGCATCACACCAAAGGCGCCATAACGCGTCTCTATGATCATTATAGCTCTCCAAACGGGCTGCAACCTGCACCACATGATTTTAAGGAGAATGAGTACCCGAAAAATCACCGCTGGCTTTTATTATTGCCAGAATTGAACTTCACTGCCTGCCAATAAGCAGACAAGCAGTCCGCAGTCATCAATAGATTCTTTACAACTATTTGTTTTTCTTCATGATTGGTTTTTGCGGATGACTCACTTTTTGGACACTTTTGTGCAGGAAAGTGTTCCTATTAACGCGGCACGACTGTAATGTTTTTTTTTTCTGCACGAAGACGACCAGACAAAAAGGTCTAGTTTCGCTTGCGTAAGCGGGAAAAATGTATGTTTGTTGCTCGCCGGTACATTGCTTCCGCTTCTTTTTCGTTTATTTCGATTTTTGCGCGGGCAAAGTTTCAGAATGGAGCTGATATTTTTTTTTGTCTTTTGGCTCGATTGCTCTATTTTCACGCTGTTAACTCATTTTTACGCCGGTGGTATTATATTGCAACCGCGGCTCTAATACGAGCAGAGGTGGGCATCCTATCGGGGCGAGCCCTCTTGAGGGCGTCCACCCTCACCTAATAAGGATTTCACTCGGTGAGGTGAAGGTGAGGAAGGATCCGCAATTGAAAATTTGTGGGGATGAGGCGAGGGAGAGAAGGCATGGTCAGACGAGGGCATGGGTGGAAATGCATGATGAGGTGAGAGCCAGGGAGGGAAGACATGATGAGGTGAGGGCGAGGGAGGGCTAGATTAACTCTGAGCTCACGTTTCCTGTGTGTGCAGCCCGTTACGGATTCCCGTTTTTGAGCTCTGGTTCTTAGGGCGAAGGTTCGCCGGGAAGACGGATAGTTTCTGCAGACAGGATGCGCACGATGCGAACACGAAAGGCAGGGAGCCGGACGCCGTCTCCGTCAACGTGCCCGTGTTCTAAATAAAACAAACAAAGGAAGCGCGCAATAAGAACCTCAGCTAGGCTTTGAAGGAATACGAAAAACGCGGGAAACGGCGAAGAAGCGTGAACGAAAGTTACAAAACGGTCGGCACACTCGGTGGACGAAGGCTTACGGAGTCGTGACTAACCCAGCGAGCGGACTGCGCGACAGTGAGTGAAGAAGTGCGCGTTGATGACGAAACGTGTGCCGACTCGAGGAAGTCATTGGATCGTCGTGATATAAATTCGGCCACGTCTGCTCGAACCAACGCTCATAAAAAAAAATGTGCCTGACTGGATGGCTGTGTAGAGTTCGACTCATCCCGGCGCGGCGGGGCATCTCCCGCCGCTGGTTTTTTCACTAGTTCTCACAATATGGTCTCTGGAATGGGAGCTGTGTGTGCTGTGACGACAAAGCTCGTATTATCAGCAGAGATTGGCATCCTCACGAGGGCGATGCCTCATAAAGGCGTCCTCACCCTCACCTCATGTCGATTTCACTCGCTGAGGTGAGGGTGAGGCAGGATGGGCGCTAGAAAATTCGTGAGTGCGAGGGTGAGGGAGGAAAGAGATGGTGAGGTGAGGGCGAGGGAGGGAAGACTTGATGATGTGAGGGTGAGAGAGGGCAGAATGTACGTCTGAGGGCGAGGGTGGTGGTCCGAACTATACCCCTGGCTAATGTTTTTTGCCTGTGCAGCACGTTGTAAATTCCCGTTCTAAAGCACTAGTTCTTGGGGTGAAGGCTCCCGGGGAAGACGTAGTTTCTGCAGACTGGAGGTACACGAGGTGAACACGAAAGGCGGGGAGCCGAACGCCTTCTCCATCGCCGCGATGTACTACAGCGCTGACAACGCTTTGCCGAAAAAAGCGCTATTCTAACTCAAAAAGCCTACTCTTTAAAATTGTGCAAAGTCTTAAATAGTGCGTTAACAAGGGGGCACATGTCGGGCCTTGCGGGCGGCCGCCGCTCCAACAGTAACCGCGGTACCGCACTCAGCATTTTCATTAACAGCCCCGAGTCTGTCAGATGATCAGAGTGGGGAGCAATACATGTAGAAATTGTGCCTCGTAAGGTTGTTAAATCCCCAAGTTTTAAGCCTTGTTTCCCGGAACGAAGTCCGATTTCAGCTTAGTGAGGTTTGAAAGAACTGGCTGGGGCGCAAAAAGTGCTTCAACGAAATTCCACTGTCAAATCGAAGCGTGTTGGCGGCGTTGCTGTGGAATTTTTCAATTCACACTGTGAGTAGTTCAGTACAGTCGTATCATCTGTATATTTTCGGTAGAATTGCAGTATAGGAAAGCGGTGCCACAATGTGTTGAGCAAGGGTGACGACCACTGTCGTCTTACCATGAAAATAAAGCAGCACCTTAATCACCTTGGTCTGAATCATCGCTCGCTCCGCCTTGCACTGTACGATGTGCTAAAAAAGAAAAAGTTGCACTGCTCTCCAAATAACAGGAAAATATCTGTTTATTTCTTTCCCTGGTAAGAACTGTAGCATTAAAAATTAAATCCGTCGCCGAAGATTGAGGCCGCAAGCGGACGCGATAACCATTGACTGCAGCATTCAAAAGGTGCCTTTGCGTTTTTTAGTGCGCTAGCACTTGCAGTGGGAATTGCACGCATTTAGCCGCTTTTTGTTTGTTTGTGTGAGCTTGGCGCATAATGGCCTCAGTTGCCTATGCGCCATAAAATGCAATACAACCCAACTCTGTTGGTTTGTTTGTTACTGGGTTGTGGCCACCCTGCCGAGGTGTACATACACCTGGCAATCTGCCCACCGTGACAGGTAGTAGTTCAGTTAACCATTGGTCACACGAGCTTGCACGGGAGGAGCAACCTGTTTCTCACAAGATGGCAGCACCTGTCATCGTACTACTGTGGCGCATCGCTTCACCCCTGCACCATTGCGCCAGGAGTGATTTGAAAACTACCAGGGATCTATGGATGTGAAGTCGAGGATGTACAATTCCGCATTTATGGACGTTAACCCATTATTGCTATCCGCGCAAGTTCGAAATCATTTAGCGCAATATTGCTTAAGGGTGCACTGCTATCCTTGCGCGAAAATAAACACAATTCTTCAGCGCGCGTCGAATTTGTTTTTGAATTGTGTTCTGGATCTACCCAAAAGGAGAGTATCTTTCTTTATCCCTGAATAACTTTCAGCTGATTGTGCAGGCCTCTTGACCCTTATCTTTTTGTGCTTTGAGTATATGAACAATTACGGACGCACCTTGTTTTTTGTTATTTTCAACTGGTTGTCCGCCTCCTAAAACAAGCTTTTGTATTGACATCAGAATTAGTCTTTAGTATTCACATGTGGAATGGGGTAATCCGGCATGTTGTAAAGACCTGTACTCGGTGGTTTAATATATTTTATGCACGGAGTCATCGTTTAGATTCGACACTTCATTAAACCAGCGTTTGAGTTCTATTTTTTATAAAAATTGTGATGGCATCAATAGCTGTGTCTGAAACATGACTGATGAAGCACCGCCTCCGGCCACGCACCCGGTTTTAGGGTTTCGTTGTGTTTCCATGTAGGCAGGCTCAAAGGAATTTACAGCGATCATCAGCTCAAAAAGCACGAAAAGGAATAAAGTCCCGGACTTTATTGCTAGCCAGTGACATTGCGTTTTATTAAGCTTTTATAAAAATAGACTTAAGAAATCACCCAGATCGTGAGATTTCGCGCAATGGATGAATTGGTCGGATGGCAAACGCCCACTTCGTTACGGCCGCATATATTCCTACAGACAGATATCCGCGATGCGCATCGACTGCGGCATAGATTAATTGTGCCGCCACTTTTGCCATAAACAGCGCCTGCCACGTAGTTGCTTACATTTCCATACCGAAATATCGATTTCATTTGTTTTCTATTCCTTAATCTCTAACCTAGCCTGCATACCCTGGCGGTTCTCTTCGCTTGACTCTGTCAGCACTGAGTATATATTAAAAATCGGTTCGGTTGGGCGGCAATAAAAAAAGAAGACAGCAACAAACGTAAAAAGGCAAAGAAAAAATTCACAGGGCGCTTAACACGCGCTGTATACACGCCGCTTCTCTACTCAAAAAGGTATGGCAACTTCATCAAGTGAGACGACTATGTCATCTGAAAGGACTGGTTACTCTGGGCACAACTTGAGAAATGCCAGAGACAGAAAACAAAGTGATTTATTCTTTCAGGCTAACAGGCTTCTGGTTTTCAGAGTTGCTATTGTGGGCTAAGCGGGATATCGTCCAGGCTGTTATCCCCGCTAGCGTAGGGCAGCCGCTCAGCTCGGCTGGACAGCCCCACAAGCCTTACTGTATGTGTCGAGTCCAGAGGGCTCTCGCCGAGGTCATCTGCGATGTCGGTCGGAGTGCCTGGTGATGGGGACAACGGCGACACAGAAGGACCTCCACTGGCGTTGCGGCACAGTTGCGGCGAAGACTGATACTCTGGACGGCCTGCTTCGCGACAGATGTGGACGGCGACCGTGACGTCGTAGTGTAGACAACAGTGCCTGCACTGCGCTTGGTTGTTGATTTTCCGTCGAGACACAGTCGCTACGGCGATGGGTGACGCTGAGGATTTCGCCGGAGGCTGAAGCCAGTGCCAGCACTGCCGATGAGATCGCATGTCGGTGGCGGCCGAATCCCCTCCACATCCTCCGCCCAGGAAACGGTCACCAGAGCCCTCAGCAGAGAATGAATGCGTCGCTGGAGTCCGCGGGGAGCCGTCGTAGGTGAGCCGCTCGACCGCCACCGGGAGAGGCTTGGTGGCGTCATTGGCCATAGCAAAGGCAGTGGGCCAGGAACAGACGTAGCGCGACGTCACCGGCGTCGGGAACGTGGGCGTTGCAGCAGCCGCGTCTCCTTCGCTGCCTCCGTGCACAGCCAGGACACCAGCGTCCTCACCCGGGGATGGCGGTGGCACGGGAGACGGCGGGGCGCCGCTGGAGGTCCACATCCGGGCTGCGGCCGCAAGAGGCATGATGGCGCCGACAGTGGCCATGGTTGCTTCACAGCTGTGAGCAGGCGTTATCTCGTCCACCCCGCTCTGCTGCTCGGCAAACGAGGTACACAGGTGAGAGGTGGGCGCCTAGGTTGCGGCTGGCATTGCGGCCGCCGCCGGAACCGTAGCCGTCGAGGTCCGCTGCGGAGCCGTCATCTGGTGTGGCTGGGTCGGCTCCGTGTTCTGGGACGCTCGTGCCTCGTGCACATGCTGCGAGGCAGATCGCCCTTCGTCGTTGTCATCTGAATGCTGATTATCTGCTTGGAGCATATAGAGTAGAAGTGTCGTTTTATACGTAATTTTTGAATGCCGAATATACATGAATTCAATGGGCTAAACGGATTAAATAGATGACGTTGAAAATGATTACAAAGAAATCTAAAGTGCGACTAAAGTTTACGAACATTTCTCAAATATTTAGGGCGAAGTTGGTATAGGGCACATCTTACTTTTTTGTCCATCACGACTCCTTCAAAATGGCCAACTCCGAAGCCGCTTTAGATGCTGCCGGGATCAGTCTGCGCAGGGCGCAGTGCTCCAGCGAAAAAGAGAGCACGGCGCCGCGACGCCGTCGATTGGTGTCGCTTGAGCATAATGTTAATAAATATGGCCTTCAAGACTGAGCGACGCGAGCGATTTCAGAAGGATTAACAAGCCTTGCCTTCATTCTAGATATGGGAGGACATGGATCAAACTCTTATTCTTCTTATAAATTGAGATTTTGGGAGTTTGTTCAGTGTTGTAATGAGTAGCTAAGGGCAATTTTCCTATTCCTGTGACGTGAAGGTCGTAGAGCTGATAAACTGACTCAGTGTTCCATGTCCTGTAGTGGAGACCGGTGTTGCGTCTTTCGGCAGCTACAGTGTTAACTCATGACTTATAGCGCGGCCGCTTGAGCTGTTGGGTAGGTTGTGCTGACGTCACAAGGTTCACGCCTTACCCTGCATCACACGTGACGGCGTTCGCTGTTTCCGCTTGCACAGACCCTTCTATCCCACGCCTAAAAAGCGCTGTTCTGGCTTTGCTAATGGATTAAGAGATGACGGGCGGCATAAGAGTAGGAATGCGCAGAGGATGTCATACTGCTTTCCAAGATTTGACTTCTCCATCTCATCAACGCCTGCGACTCAGAGGAAAGGTATCGCGGGGCAGTTGGAGGCTACAGGAGGGATTAGCAAGTTAATTATTTTGGCAACTGCTCGGACTCGTGGCTGAATGTCAAGAGTTCGTGGCGTTATGATTCCAATTGGCTTCGGGTATCCACCAGTGACACTATAGGTACAAGCTTTCCCTTGGCCTGGTGCTCAACTTTTATAGTGTGAAATGCTTGGGAAATACGTCTTTTACCCTACCTTGAGTAAACGAAAGCACCGTGTGCCATCGTCATAATGAAATCGTCATCATTTGTTGGCTCATGGTGATTTGCGGAGGACCACATTACATCCTTACTGTGAATGTGGGCGTAGCTGATGGCTTCGTTAATTGTGCAGTGGGACGCCTGGCATTGTGCAGTATGACCTCAATGGCAACCCAATGCGAATCTGGCTAAGATTTTGACAGTTGGCATCGAACATTGTCGGACAGATAGAATACAGGAGCTTTATTTCATTCCAGTCTCAAGACGGCTCTTCGTAACTCTGAAGAACATTACACGCAAAAAAGACACGTTTCATTGCATCAATTAACAAACATCAGATATAATTAAAAATTACAGAGAATTAATAATGTATTGGATACTTCAGTTCGCATTAAAAAATAACTACAAACTCTACAGCACGAACCTCTCGCAACCGCTGTTCTATAAGAACGCATTACCGAGCAGCCTAACAGTCATGTTAGCTTTCGCTACGTTTAGCCCATTACGCAGGAAAGTGTAAACCTTTAAAGAGACCTTTTTTCCCTTTCCGAAACATCTTCCATCTCACGTGGCGGCCCATGTAAGTCGTTGTCAAGAGGGGTAAATACAATTAGCGCGTCATAATATGAGAGCTTCCTCTCGAGGACTTGGAATTTTGTCCTCAAAGAGGAATGTATATGTAAACGTACTCTGGTCATTTTTCGTTTTAACGCTCCACAAACTTTAGCATTAGTAGGGAATAAATTATGTGTGAACGCGCATGAATGTGCGATGCCTATCTTTACTACCCAGAACTCTTCCTGTAACACCCGTCTGTCCAAAGAATAATTGTGCAAGCTGCTCAGTGGTACTCATGAGCCATCATAAATAAAGCTGCGTTTCTGAAGCGCAGCACGCACAGGAAAAATACTGAGACGGATCCAAAGCACCGTTTTAGAATTGATAACCGTCTATACTACAGTATAAGCAGGACCAAGCAACGTTAGGCTACGCTCTCTCAAAAGTGATCAATAACTTCCACAGCCTAGGTGTCACAAAACTAGTCAGCTGAATTCAGATATAGTAAATCGAGATGAGAAATTTCACCGCTGTTATCAATTTGCGTATTTTACGCATACCAGTTCGCTGCATTAATACGTCGTCGAAAGCGACAAAGGTGAACACGCATCTTTTGCCAGGTTATTCGAAATAATGGTCACTAAAAAATTTTATAAAACAACGGCGCAAAAATTTATTCACGAGAGTAGCAATATAATTCTTTTCCACCGGAACTTCTTTTACACCGCTCGTTACTTGAAATGAACTCAAACACCTCAGCACCCTCTGATTGTCTTAAAACGATTTCTTACGAGTCCTTCAAACCTGAGGCATCTCGCTGTTTGCCAGGCAAGCCTTTTAATGCACATTCCTTGGAGAGCTCTGAACACCTTTCCGGTGCGTCCCACCCGCACAAATTCAGCTAGATGGAAAAAAAAGAATATTCCCATGGTTGATGTCATGATGCACCTTAAACCGGCTCGGTTTGTAGTTTTTAGTGTTCTTGAGAGTGCGCTTCCGCGCAGCATTGGACAACTACTCCGTGGTCCCCGGTGCCGGCGTCGTGATGGCGCTTGTCACAAGGAGCCTCGTACCCGTGGTCAGTGTGATGGTCGGCACCGCATAATGGTAATGGGCTGCCATCAAGGCGCCCAGCACCACACGCAGCAGGGCGATCTCAAGTTGGACGGTGATTAGGTTGGAATGGGTGATGAAGTCAAAGTCTATGTGGAGGGCGGCCACCAGGGGCATCTTGTCGAGCAACAATTCAGCGCCTCGAAGCAATTAGGCCGTATACACGTCGCTTCTCCACTCAAAAAGGTATGGCAACTTCAAAAAGTGAGACTACTGTGTCATCTGAAAGGACTGGTTACTCTGGGCACAACTTGAGAAATGCCAGAGACAGAAAACAAATTGATTTATTCTTTCAGGCTAACGGGCTTCTGGTTTTCAGAGTTGCTATTATGGGCTCAGCGGGATATCGTCCAGGCTGTTATCCCCGCTAGCGTAGGGGAGCCGCTCAGCTCGGCTGGACAGCCCCACAAGCCTTAATGTATCTGTCGTCGAGTCCAGGGGGCTCTCGCCGAGGTCATCTGCGATGTCGGTCGGAGTGCCAGGTGATGGGGGTAACGGCGACACAGAAGGACCTCCACTGGCGTTGCGGCACAGTTGCGGCGAAGACTGATACTCTGGACGGCCTGCTTCACGGCACATGAGGACGGCGACCTCGATGTCGTAGTGTTGACAACAGTGCCTGCACTGCGCTCGGTTGTTGATTTTCCGTCGAGACACAGTCGCTACGGCGACGGGTGAGGCTGAGGATTTCGCCGGAGGCTGAAGCCAGTGCCCACACTGCCGATGAGATCGCACGTCGGTGGCAGCCGCATCCCCTCCACACCCTCCGCCCAGGAAACGGTCACCAGAGCCCTCAGCAGAGAATAAAAGCGTCGCTGGAGTCGGCGGAGAGCCGTCGTAGGTGAGCCCATCGATCGCCACCGGGAGGGGCGTCTTGGCGGCGTCATTGGCCATAGCAAAGGCAGTGGACCAGGAACAGCCGTAGAGCGACGTCACCGGCGTCGGGGACGTGGGCGTTATCACGGCTGCAGCGGCCGCGTCTCCTTCGCTGCCTCCGTGCACAGCCAGGACACCAGCGTCCTCACCCGGGGATGGCGGTGGCACGGGAGACGGCGGGGCGCCGCTCCACATCCGGGCTGCGGCCGCAAGAGGCATGATGGCGCCGACAGTGGCCATGGTTGTTTCACAGCTGTGAGCAGGCGTTATCTCGAACACCACGCGCTGCTGCTCGGCAAACGAGGCACACAGGTGAGAGGTGGGCGCCTAGGTTGCGGCTTGCCTTGCGGCCGCCGCCGGAACCGTAGCCGTCGAGGTCCGCTGCGGAGCCGTCATCTGTTGTTGCTGGGTCGGCTCCGTGTTCTGGGACGCTCGTGCCTCGTGCACATGATGCGAAGCAGATCGCTCTTCGTCGTTGTCATCTGAATGCTGATTATATGCTTGGAGCATATAGAGCAGAAGTGTCGTTTTATACGAAATTTTTGAATGCCGAATATACATGAATTCAACGGGCAAAACGGATTAAATAGTTGGCGTTGAAAATGAGTAGAAACAAATCTAATACGCAGCTCAAGTTTTCGAAACGTTCTCAAATATTGAGCGCGAAGTTGGTATAGGGCACATATTTTTTTTTGTCCATCAGGACTGCTTCAAAAATGGCCCACTCCGAAGCCGCTTAGATGCTGCCGGGATCAGTTTGCGCAGGAAGCAGTGCACCAGCGGGAAAGATGCCACAGCACCGCGACGCGTTTACTTTTCGCTTGTACATAATGTTCATAAATATGACATTTTGAGATTGAGCGACTGTCACATATAATAGGGAGTCTAAAATAAAATTATGATCGAAAGAGGTTTGAAGAAGACGAGTTTGGCGATAATGATGACGTGGATTAACCGAAGGCTAAAGACGATGAAGAAGAAGTATTCTGCGAGGTGGAAAGAGATGACTGGTGCAGAAGAGAAGAAAGAAGAAGAGGACGCCGACAAGGATTAGGTGGACTCGCCAAGGCTATAAAAGCGCGAGGGAGAGCGAGGCACGGTGAGTAGGCAGGCCCGTGCACTTTCCTTTCTTTCTTCCTGTCAGCAGCAGCAGCAGCAGCAGCGAGGCGCGGGGGGAAGAACAGAGAATCGGAGGCCCCGGCGGTTAAGCAGCAGCAGCAGCAGCAGCAGCAGCAGCAGCAGCAGCAGCAGCAGCAGCAGCAGCAGCAGCAGCAGCAGCAGCAGCAGCAGCAGCAGCAGCAGCAGCAGCAGCAGCAGCAGCAGCAGCAGCAGCAGCAGCAGCAGCAGCAGCAGCAGCAGCAGCAGCAGCAGCAGCAGCAGCAGCAGCAGCAGCAGCAGCAGCAGCAGCAGCAGCAGCAGCAGCAGCAGCAGCAGCAGCAGCAGCAGCAGCAGCAGCAGCAGCAGCAGCAGCAGCAGCAGCAGCAGCAGCAGCAGCAGCAGCAGCAGCAGCAGCAGCAGCAGCAGCAGCAGCAGCAGCAGCAGCAGCAGCAGCAGCAGCAGCAGCAGCAGCAGCAGCAGCAGCAGCAGCAGCAGCAGCAGCAGCAGCAGCAGCAGCAGCAGCAGCAGCAGCAGCAGCAGCAGCAGCAGCAGCAGCAGCAGCAGCAGCAGCAGCAGCAGCAGCAGCAGCAGCAGCAGCAGCAGCAGCAGCAGCAGCAGCAGCAGCAGCAGCAGCAGCAGCAGCAGCAGCAGCAGCAGCAGCAGCAGCAGCAGCAGCAGCAGCAGCAGCAGCAGCAGCAGCAGCAGCAGCAGCAGCAGCAGCAGCAGCAGCAGCAGCAGCAGCAGCAGCAGCAGCAGCAGCAGCAGCAGCAGCAGCAGCAGCAGCAGCAGCAGCAGCAGCAGCAGCAGCAGCAGCAGCAGCAGCAGCAGCAGCAGCAGCAGCAGCAGCAGCAGCAGCAGCAGCAGCAGCAGCAGCAGCAGCAGCAGCAGCAGCAGCAGCAGCAGCAGCAGCAGCAGCAGCAGCAGCAGCAGCAGCAGCAGCAGCAGCAGCAGCAGCAGCAGCAGCAGCAGCAGCAGCAGCAGCAGCAGCAGCAGCAGCAGCAGCAGCAGCAGCAGCAGCAGCAGCAGCAGCAGCAGCAGCAGCAGCAGCAGCAGCAGCAGCAGCAGCAGCAGCAGCAGCAGCAGCAGCAGCAGCAGCAGCAGCAGCAGCAGCAGCAGCAGCAGCAGCAGCAGCAGCAGCAGCAGCAGCAGCAGCAGCAGCAGCAGCAGCAGCAGCAGCAGCAGCAGCAGCAGCAGCAGCAGCAGCAGCAGCAGCAGCAGCAGCAGCAGCAGCAGCAGCAGCAGCAGCAGCAGCAGCAGCAGCAGCAGCAGCAGCAGCAGCAGCAGCAGCAGCAGCAGCAGCAGCAGCAGCAGCAGCAGCAGCAGCAGCAGCAGCAGCAGCAGCAGCAGCAGCAGCAGCAGCAGCAGCAGCAGCAGCAGCAGCAGCAGCAGCAGCAGCAGCAGCAGCAGCAGCAGCAGCAGCAGCAGCAGCAGCAGCAGCAGCAGCAGCAGCAGCAGCAGCAGCAGCAGCAGCAGCAGCAGCAGCAGCAGCAGCAGCAGCAGCAGCAGCAGCAGCAGCAGCAGCAGCAGCAGCAGCAGCAGCAGCAGCAGCAGCAGCAGCAGCAGCAGCAGCAGCAGCAGCAGCAGCAGCAGCAGCAGCAGCAGCAGCAGCAGCAGCAGCAGCAGCAGCAGCAGCAGCAGCAGCAGCAGCAGCAGCAGCAGCAGCAGCAGCAGCAGCAGCAGCAGCAGCAGCAGCAGCAGCAGCAGCAGCAGCAGCAGCAGCAGCAGCAGCAGCAGCAGCAGCAGCAGCAGCAGCAGCAGCAGCAGCAGCAGCAGCAGCAGCAGCAGCAGCAGCAGCAGCAGCAGCAGCAGCAGCAGCAGCAGCAGCAGCAGCAGCAGCAGCAGCAGCAGCAGCAGCAGCAGCAGCAGCAGCAGCAGCAGCAGCAGCAGCAGCAGCAGCAGCAGCAGCAGCAGCAGCAGCAGCAGCAGCAGCAGCAGCAGCAGCAGCAGCAGCAGCAGCAGCAGCAGCAGCAGCAGCAGCAGCAGCAGCAGCAGCAGCAGCAGCAGCAGCAGCAGCAGCAGCAGCAGCAGCAGCAGCAGCAGCAGCAGCAGCAGCAGCAGCAGCAGCAGCAGCAGCAGCAGCAGCAGCAGCAGCAGCAGCAGCAGCAGCAGCAGCAGCAGCAGCAGCAGCAGCAGCAGCAGCAGCAGCAGCAGCAGCAGCAGCAGCAGCAGCAGCAGCAGCAGCAGCAGCAGCAGCAGCAGCAGCAGCAGCAGCAGCAGCAGCAGCAGCAGCAGCAGCAGCAGCAGCAGCAGCAGCAGCAGCAGCAGCAGCAGCAGCAGCAGCAGCAGCAGCAGCAGCAGCAGCAGCAGCAGCAGCAGCAGCAGCAGCAGCAGCAGCAGCAGCAGCAGCAGCAGCAGCAGCAGCAGCAGCAGCAGCAGCAGCAGCAGCAGCAGCAGCAGCAGCAGCAGCAGCAGCAGCAGCAGCAGCAGCAGCAGCAGCAGCAGCAGCAGCAGCAGCAGCAGCAGCAGCAGCAGCAGCAGCAGCAGCAGCAGCAGCAGCAGCAGCAGCAGCAGCAGCAGCAGCAGCAGCAGCAGCAGCAGCAGCAGCAGCAGCAGCAGCAGCAGCAGCAGCAGCAGCAGCAGCAGCAGCAGCAGCAGCAGCAGCAGCAGCAGCAGCAGCAGCAGCAGCAGCAGCAGCAGCAGCAGCAGCAGCAGCAGCAGCAGCAGCAGCAGCAGCAGCAGCAGCAGCAGCAGCAGCAGCAGCAGCAGCAGCAGCAGCAGCAGCAGCAGCAGCAGCAGCAGCAGCAGCAGCAGCAGCAGCAGCAGCAGCAGCAGCAGCAGCAGCAGCAGCAGCAGCAGCAGCAGCAGCAGCAGCAGCAGCAGCAGCAGCAGCAGCAGCAGCAGCAGCAGCAGCAGCAGCAGCAGCAGCAGCAGCAGCAGCAGCAGCAGCAGCAGCAGCAGCAGCAGCAGCAGCAGCAGCAGCAGCAGCAGCAGCAGCAGCAGCAGCAGCAGCAGCAGCAGCAGCAGCAGCAGCAGCAGCAGCAGCAGCAGCAGCAGCAGCAGCAGCAGCAGCAGCAGCAGCAGCAGCAGCAGCAGCAGCAGCAGCAGCAGCAGCAGCAGCAGCAGCAGCAGCAGCAGCAGCAGCAGCAGCAGCAGCAGCAGCAGCAGCAGCAGCAGCAGCAGCAGCAGCAGCAGCAGCAGCAGCAGCAGCAGCAGCAGCAGCAGCAGCAGCAGCAGCAGCAGCAGCAGCAGCAGCAGCAGCAGCAGCAGCAGCAGCAGCAGCAGCAGCAGCAGCAGCAGCAGCAGCAGCAGCAGCAGCAGCAGCAGCAGCAGCAGCAGCAGCAGCGAGGCGCGGGGGGAGAACAGAGAATCGGAGGCCCCGGCGGTTCAGGGACGCTTCGGCTGGTAGAGAGCGACGCCGACTGCTGCGGTGAGCTCTTGTTCTACGGCTTCGCACCGAGGACTTCGCGCCGTTCCTGAGCCCGTTCCGGGGAGTCAACGGAGGACGCTACAACCTGCTACAGTCAGGGGTGTCTCCAGCGCTGTTACCACCCATCCGGGTGGTGCCCCAACGCCAACGTCACCGGCATCACCTCCACGGCGGACGCTTGGAACGGGTGCTTGTAGGACGCAGCCAACGACGCCGCCGGCGGGTCAGGGATGCTTCGGCTGGGAGAGCGACGCCGACTGCTCCGGTGAGCTCTTGTTCTACGGTTTCGCACCGAGGACTTCGTGCCGTTCCTGAGCCCGTTCCACGGAGTAACGGAGGACGCTACCACCTGCTACGGCCAGCGGTGTCTCCAGCGCTGTTGCCACCCATCCGGGTGGTGCCCCCAACGCCAACGTCAGCGGCATCACCTGCACGGTCGCTTGGACCGGGAGCTTGCAGGACGCAGCCAATGGCGCCGCCAGCGACGCCAGCCCGAGCACGTCGAACGCCACCTCGACGCCGGCTACTGGACCCATGCAACGCCGCATCCGCACCGAACCAACCGTGAGCACGAACGCCGACCGCTAACAGTAGAACGCTAGTAGTAGACACTAGTAGCAGTGTCCCCGGGTCGTGTGTATTGATAGTCTTTGTGTTGTGTGTTAGTTTTGTTAGTTTTGTGTGCTAGTGTTTCTGTCACGTAGGGTGTTTTAAATGTGCGTCTGTGTGGGTACACCTGTCGCCTAGTCCATTCTTTCGGTCCGAGTGTTCTCCGGGGAGATCCGTGACAAAGTTAAGTGGCGAGCCTGTGCCAGGATTCATTTCCTTGTTTCTTTTTGCTTTGTCTTGGATCTTTCCAATCTCTCGATGGCAGAAAGTATGGATTTGACAAAAACGTTACAACTGGCGCTCAAGCTAGGGTTAAGCAAGGAAGAGGCGATGCGTCTCTGTGACGAGGAGAAAGAAGAGGAAAAAAGACAGAGAGAGGAAAGGGCGCAAGCACGCACAGACGCTCGCGAAGCAGATGAAAGAGCTCGCGAGGCAGAAGAGCGAGAGGCTAGAAGAGCTCGCGAGGCAGAAAAACAGGAGAAAAGAAGGATAGAACGGGAGAAGGAGTTTCTTTTGTGGAAACAGGTGCATATGGCGGGAGGATATAAGGAGGTCACGGACAATGATCAGCGTTCCTTAATGGGCACAGAATCTCCTAGACCGGCCAGAGTTTGTCCAAAAAAGCTGATGGCTCCTTTTCATGACAAAATAGATGATCTGGACGCATATCTGCAACGATTCGAGTGGATAGCTTTGTGGCAAGGCAGGAAGCGTAGTGAATGGGCCACGGCATTGAGCATGTGTTTAGTCGGGGAGGCTCTGAATGTGTTTGGAAGGATGCCTGCTTCTGAATCCATGGACTACGAGAATGTCAAGAAGGCACTCCTCCAAAGATTCAGGCTTACGGCAGAGGGTTTTCGGGAAAGATTTCGCACCGCGAAACCTGAGGATTCTGAAACCGCTAAGCAGTTTTCCTGCAGGCTGACCAACTATTTTGATAGGTGGCTTGATATGTGAAACACAGAAAAGAGTTTTGAGTGTTGCGTGACAAGGTGGTCACAGAGCAATTTTTAGCGTGCTGCAGCTCAAAGCTAGGGCTATTCCTGAAAGAAAGAAAAAGTGGTGTTCACTAGAAGAGTTTTCCGACACTGCAGGCCAATTTCTCGAGGTTCAAGGGCTGAGAAATATGAGTAAGGCAAGGGAAGAAACACAAAAGGTCCCAGAGACAAATGCGACAAAACCAAGAGCATATGGCGTGCTTGCGCCCTTTCCTCTCTCTGCCTTTCTGCCTCTTCTTTCTCCTCGTCACAAAGACGCATCGCCTCTTCCTTGCGTAACCCTAGCATGAGCTCCAGTTCTAACGTTTTTGCAAAATCCATCCTTTCTGCCGTCGAGAGATCGGAAAGATCCGAGACAAACCAAAAACAAACTAGGAAATGAATCCGTGACAGCGACGCGAGAGATTTCAGTTAGGATTAACAACCATTGCGTTCATTGTTGATATGGGAGGAAATGAGATTTGAGGAGTTTGTTCGCTGTCCCAACGAGTAGCAAACGGCAATTTTCCTATTCGTGGGACGTGACGGTCATAGAGTTGATATACTAACTTTTTGTTGGGTGTCCAGTAGCGGAGACCGCTGTCGCGTATTTCGGCATCTATAGCGTTAACTCATGACTTAAAACCGCCACCGCTAGCGTTTCGCTGTTTGGCATGAACTTTGGTTTTAGACGAACATTAGCACAAGCAGCGAATAATCCCACACATATCCGATCAGGACTCCATTGGGTTCTAATACTATTTGATTCGAATGCAATTATGTTTTTAACTACAGAATCCATGTTCGCTGCAGTTTGGAAAAAGAAAAGAACAAATCGCACACCCCAAGTATAAAGGCATGCGCAGTTACTTGAGCACATCTGTGAGTCGTGATCATGTGGAACTCACGGGTGGAGCTCAGTTCACTTGTTTTCAACTTCAGCCTCTTATATGTTGAGTGGTGACAATGTAGCTAATGACACGTAAGCAGCTTGTGGCTGATTTTCGTTAGGGTCCTTGCTGGGAGGAGTGTGAGCCACAAAATCTTGCTGAAGCTCTTCAGAAGAGCTGAGGATCCGCCGTACCATCTTGGCGACAATGTACATGTAATAAAAGCTGGCTTGGTACGCCAACCTCATTGCGGAGGACGGCGCGGGCGTCGACTAAGAATGATGGTGATTCTTTCATGGCATTGCTGAGATGTGGTCGCTGTAGTCGTGACCAGCCGGGAACTGTTGCGCTAGCCATGATACATTTATCGCAGCCGCTCCAAGAATTCGGTAGGGCACTCTTTCGGGCTGGAGGGAGACCATGCAGAGGACTCGTTGTCCACTTTCGCCTTAACTGGTTTCAAGGACGAAGGGTCAGTGAGGGTGCGCGAGTGTCCTGACGGAGTTTGAATTTCGATGTTTTCTTCGGAAGTGACAAACAAAATGTACGAGCCAATTCACATAAAGGCACCCCGGAAACTATTAGCCTCTGTCATTATCAACATTCTAATGAGCCACAGGCTGGCGAAGATGTTAGCGATGCCCTACAGCCACCAAATCTTGGTCTTGCAGGGATGCGAATAGGTGTCAAATTTTCGGTCGCCGTTCAGACCCCTGGCAGCACAATCCATGCGCCCAGCCGTAGAAGAATACGTCAGGATGGGCGTAAGAAAGCGTCGACTCTGGACGCCATCCCGACGCACCTTTATCTAAACCCACGAAGCGGTTCTCAATTCCTACGAAGTCCTTGCCGTGCGTGCACTTCGCTCTTGCCCGAATTTATGCTCTCATTCGATGGCGCCATGAACATACTTCTCTCTACTAATTTGCTCAAACATCATTGCGCTTTTGAACTGACTTGGAAGAACACAGGGACGACACAAACACTGGTGCGCAAACTATCAACTGAAGTTTATTGCGGTGTGCACACATAAGTAAGTTTCACATGTCAAAGCATAAATAAAAAATAAAAAACACATTTAAACCAGCAAATTTGCTGTCGTATCAACAAGCTTCAAAAAGGCTGCCCCAGCAGATCGGTTTACGTTTGGTATCAGTTTTCCAAGAATTGCTTTTCTTGTTTGGTAAGCAAAACTGGCTTTATCTCTGGCAACCCACTTGTGCTGCGAATACGCGACCGCAGCGAAAAAGGCCTGCTGCCATATGACTGAGCCCACTCAAAGCTGATCAAGCGAAACATGGACATGCCTTGTTTCTAGCAGGCCATAAAAGAGTCCTACAGCCACAACATGCGAAGTAGTCTGAACAACCAGGCAGCAAGACTGTAAAAAGCCGGTTACCCGAAACCATTGCTTGCATCAGTAGCAGAAAAAGCGCTTAAAAGATTTGTGAAAGGAACGGACCGAGGCAAAAAGCAAGAAAACAAAACGCCTGTGGTCCTATTGTACATTCATGCACTTCCTCACAACTTGAAAAAGTTGCTGAAAGGCCTGAAGTGCAAGTAGTTCTTTCTGCACCAAGAAAACTAAAAGGAATGTGCGCGAACGTAAATGAAGAAACCAGTAATAGAGAAGAGGAATCTTGTGGCGTCAGGCACACAAACAGGTTCGCCGAGTGCTATGAAGGAGTGGTTTACAAGATACCGCTATCTTGCGTCCGAGCATATGTGGGCCAGACGGGCAGATGTTTAAATGAAAGACTTCGAGAGCATAACCGCAACTGTCGGCAGATTATCTCACCTGGAAAACTGGCAGCACATTGCGCCAGATGCGACAGTTGCAAACCCCATTTCCTACAGACTACAGTACTGCTGAAATCCAGAGATAAGACAACCAGGGAGCTGTGGGAAGCCTAATGCTTGGAATCAGGAAAAGAAGGGACGTGTGTTAGTGACCCTTAAGTTTTGCTTACCAAACAGGAAAATCAATTCTTGGACAAGAGATACCAAACATAAACCGATCTGCTGAGACAAAGACTTTCTGATGCTTGACGATACGATAGCAAATTTGCTGGTTGAAATGCGTTTTTTATGTTTTGACATGTTAAGCTTATATATGAGCGCACGCCACAATAAACCTCAGTTGATAGTTTGCACACCAGTGTTTGTGTCGTCCCTGTGTTCTCCCAAGTCCGTTCAAAAGCGCAATTATGTTCGACCATGTTAACTACCAACTAGCCCAATTTGAAACCCTCTACTGATTGCGTGAACTCGAAGTAAATGACAGTTTGGATCTGAGCGGCCATACTGCTCTTCCTAAGAGGGGCTTGAAGTTGTCCAGGGTTTCCATGTGCGCCCCTTTCCCAAACTATTCGCATTTGTCCTTTGATTCCTTGGCAACCATTGCGACTCTCTCTGGTGTAGGCAGTAGCCACGTGCAGTGGCTAGGCCGGTTGGCTTGGCTGCGCTGCTGCGCGCTCGCATGCGGCTGGTGTCTCGTGCTCGTGCTGGTATTCGCCTGGGCTGGAATAAAGCGTTCCGGTTGGCGTCTCAGCATCTAGTACCTTCAATATTCTTAGGCACGCTGCCAAATAACGACCAAATGTTTGGCAAATTGTTCAAGAGAGACTGCCATGGTGGGCAGGTTGCCCACCTCACAAGGTTGCTCACAATCAGGTGGGCGGGAGTCTCATTCGAGCGCTCGAAGAGACTGGTCGTGCCTCCCGCTGCTCCCGCTGGCTCGGGCTAGAGCATGAGTTGTTCCTGCTGCTTTTCAGGGTCTGCCTGCCGATTCCGGGACCTCTTGAGCCGCCCTTTGAACTGCGGGATCGAGTCTCGGGCATCGCTGCGACCACCGGTGGCGACCCGCGAGGCTCTCTGGTGGTTTCTGGCCGCTTTTTGCTGACCGGGACTAAGGCGGCGGCTTTCCTTTGCGCGGCCAGCCGCACGCGAGGAAAAGTTCCTGCTGTATTCCGGGGCCTGCCTGCGGCTTCCTGGACTTCTCGGGCCGCTTTTTGAGCTGCAGGATGCACTCCCGGGCATCGCTGCGACCACCACGAGATGCCCGCGAGGCCCGCTCGCGGTTTTTTGGCCGCTTTTTGCAGGCCGGCCTGCCGCGCCACCTGCCTTGGGGAGGGAATCAGCTGCCTTGCCCGGCCCGTTGGACTATATGGCAGAAGTGGGCTTTCGGTTCCTGCTCCACGCCCGGTCGCGGTTTTCCCTGGCGGCCCTCGCGGCCTGCTGGTGATTTTTTCACCACTTCTCGCGGCGCAGGGACTGTGAGCCTCGCCCTGAGGCTCGGCCCTAGCAGGGCTTGCTAGCATCCCCGACGACAACCTGCGACCGACCGGGGCTTTGCCTCCGGTCGCTAGGATGCCGCCGCCCTGGAGCTTTGTGCTCGCGCTGACGACGGGCCGCTCCCCGGCGGCCCCTCTCCTTTCGAGGCCCCGGGCGGGGACGGCGCCGACATCGTGCAGTAGGACTTCGGTGCCGGCGTGGCTGACGTTCCGCCCGCGGACACAGAGCCCAGGCTGGACCCGGCGTTCGCTGCGATGCCTGATTTTGCCGAGGTCACGTGACTTCAGGAGCGCCTCACGGCGTTCCTGAACGCTGCGGAGAGCAAGATTCACGTGCTGGCGCGCTTGCAGATTGCGACCATGTTCGGGGAGCTCGTTATCCGCTGCGCTGACTACCGGGCCCACGCGTCCGACGCGTTGAGTCGTGCGGAGGACGTCCGCGCCAAAAGGAGCGCTCAGCGTCGCGCTACTGCGGAGGCTCGCAGTCGGGCAAACTTGGCGGAGTCCAGGCTGCAGGCGTGACCTCTACCGGCAGCCGTACCCACCTTTGCGGAGGTTCTCTGAAGTCAACACACGACTGCGACAACACCTTTTGCGAGCGAACCCTCCCGGCCTTAGTCTCTGCCTCGCTGGACATCATCCGAAGACAGCAAACTGTGAGCCACGTGGATTTTATTACGTCCACATCTCATACGAACGCTACGACGGCGCAGTCAGTGCAAACACTGAAGGCAAAAATTGTCTTGTAGGACGCCGGCATAGGCCCCGTCGTTATGCGCTCATCGGCAAATGGTGTAACGGTCATCGCTAAGGACTGCGACACGGTTAACAATTTACGCACTGAGGTCCAGAGCAACTCTGTCTCAAGCAATATCATGACAGTCAGCATCATCACCTGCCTGAATCCGCCCACTGCAGGGCAAAGGTCTCTCCCATGTCTCTCCAATTAACCCTGTCGTTTGCCAGCTGCGCCCACACTATGCCCGCAAACTTCTTAATCTCACCCGCCCAACTAACCTCCTGCCACCCCCTACTAAGCTTCCCTCCTCCGTTACCTTTAAGGGCTAGCGGTTATCTTGCCTTCCCATCACATGCCCTGCCAAAGCCCCTTTCTTGCTCTTGATTTCTTCTAGGATGTCATTAACCCGCGTTTGTTCCCTCACCCACTGTACCCGCTTCCGGTCTCTTAACGTTGTAGCTATAATTTTTCTCTCCATTGGCTCACTGCGTTGTCCTTAACTTAATCTGAACCCTTTTCTTTAGCCTCCACGTTTCTGCTCCATAGATGAGCACCTGCAAGATACAGGCGTTGTACAATTTTTTCTGGAGGGAAATTGGTAAACTGCCATTCGTGATCTGAGAGAACCTGCCATATGCGCTCCACCCCATTCTTATCCTTCTAGTTATTTCCCTTTCAAAATCCGGATCAGATGTCACTACCTGCCCTAAGCAGGCGTATTCCTTTACCACTTCCAGCACCTCGCTGCCAATTGCGAACTGCTGTTTCCTAGCTAGACTGTGATCATTACTTTGGTTTTCTGCCTATTAATTTTTAGGCACGCCGTTCTGCTCTGCCTGTCTAACTCGTTGATCATGATTTTCAGTTCACTTACTGAGTGACTCATCGAGGCAATGTCAACAGCGAATCGCAGATTATTTAGGTATTCTCCATTAACTCTTATCCCAGCGGACCAGCGGACACCCCAGCGGACATTGTAGCCTTCGCGCATATGTGATTGCATAAGGCTGATGCGGCTGCTCTGGCAATGTTGCCTGGCATGCATATTTACACTGATGGATTCTAGACTACCCTGTCTGCATGCGCAGCTTATGTTGCTCTCTCAAAACCAGGACGAATTCTTTCTGTGGAGCGTTTTGGGGTAGAAACCGCTTCGTGTGCTTACAGTGCAGAATTAATAGCTATTGAAGAGGCCGTAAGGTACGTGCCTTCTTTGGGCGGGACAACACCTGCTCATTTTTATAGACTTTCTTCCTCTTAATGCCACTGGCCACATACGTCATAAACGACAAAAATATTCATTATAAAGACATTATAAAAAGACATCCCTTTATTCCGTCTATTTAATTTACACCACGTGCCAGCCCATGCTGGAGTTCCGGGCAATCAGCTTCAGACACACTAGCATCCCGTGCAAGCAGATATTCTCGAGTAAGAACATCCGTCCTATCTATATCATCGGGGCTCACAGCCCTATGGTCTTTACTATCCGCCAAATGGCAACAATGGCGGTCAAACAACAATGAGGAAACGGGAATTTACTCATGGGACCCTAGCGCGCTTAACATTCCCGAAACATTTCCACCGCCGAAGCCGCTCGCTACCATCTTGAAGGGACATGGTCGTTTCCCGCCTTTTTTCCGCAGATTTGTATGGGCGTCGTCTTCGGTGCGTCCTTGCGAGCAACACGACGGCGATGTCCCACATAGTTTAACCACATGTCCCCTGACACGGGACACTGTCGTACGACTCCCGCAACCATCTGCGGAGGAAATGCACTGAGTAAAGCTGTAGGCAAGTAGGTAAGCATTCACGGTGGGGGAACAGCGCAATGCATAGGACAGTGTCTTGCCTTTTCCCGCTTTTGTTACGCTGTTCACCCACCATGAGGAAACGCACGCGGCGGCGTGGCGCCGTTGGTTGGACGACCGCCGCTGCTGTGCCCTACCAATTCTACTAACCCTACCCGGACTACTCGTTCTGATAAAGTGAAGACACGTGAGAAAGTGCTGAAGACCACTCCGGCCATTCCGCCACATGTATCGATCCAACCTGCTGAGCGAGCCACAAAAAGAATGCGGTGCGAGCGCCTGACGGCAAGAATTGCGGCCATGGCAACATACCGCTCCGGCAAGTACCTGCCCATTGAACCCGTGCCATAAGGTATTGATGAGCCGTATTAGCATTCACATGTCCAAGTGCCGGCTAAATAATCCCGTTAACAAGCCCTGCCCGTTCTCGGCAACTCACTTCATACCTGCTGGATAATTGAGCCAGGATCTCCAAGTCTGCCCGGAGCGGCTGAAGCCGACACTGACTACCCCAGCGGGCGACGCGCAAGTCAGCCAGCCCTCTGAAATGTCTGGAGAAAAACGTCGTGTCAGTAAGGACGCCCCCAACTCCCGAGACACATCCAGACCTGGCGCCTCTGAAGACCTACCAACGGCGAATGCCAGTATGACCCAGCTCACGGACGTGAGAACGTTAGTGCCCCTAGTAGCAAGGATCCGCATCGGCCCGGCATCTCTCACGCCTGGGTTGTTGGACTGGACCTTAACCAAGGCAGGTTCCAGCCAGGGATTACGAGGGTGTCAGCCCAGCCGCTCCCTGCAGTCCCCCCGTCGCAGGAACTCCAAGGAAACACTCTCTGCAGAGGCCCGCCATTTTTGCGCGGCATCCTGGCCTGTGGCAGTGAAGTGCCAGGACTATCGGGAGACGCCGGCGCCCTTCTAGCCCGCAGAATCGCGACGCTGGGACGTGGAAGACGGATCCCGCACCTCGGCCCGGACTACTGGTTCTGATACAGTAAAGAGACGCGAGGATATGCCGGAGACCACTCCGGCCATCCCGCCACATGTATCGATCCAACCTGCTGAGCGAGCCGCAAAAAGAAGGCGGTGGAGCGTTTGACCGCTAGAATTGACGCGACATACCGCTCCGGCAACTACCTGCCCATTGTACCCGTGCCATAAGGTATTGATGAGCCGTATTAGCATTCGCATGTCCGAATGCCGGCTCAACATTCCAGTTAACAAGCCCCGCCCGTTCTCGGCAACTTACTTCGTGCCTGGTGGAGAACTTAGCCAGCATCTCCAAGTCTGCCCTTAGCGGCCGAAGCCGATGCTGACTACCCCAGCGGGCGACGCGCAAGTCGGCCAGCCCTCTGAAATGTCTGCAGAAAAACATCGTGTCAGCAAGGACGCCCCCAACTGCCGAGACACATCCAAAATTCTTTATGTGGGGCGCTTTAGGGTAGAAACCGCTTCGGGTGCTTACTGTGCAGAATTAATAGCATTTGAAGAGGCCGTAAAATACGTGGCGCCTTTGTGCGGGACAATACCTAATTAGTTTGAAGCGAAAGCTTCACAACGCTAGGTTTTCAAGAGGGCAGCGTCAGTGCAGTCGCGCTAAAGATGTCATGTGGTGTCGCGTTGGAGGTCATGTGACCTACTGACGTCATCACAGTCTCCCCGCCGTGGCTAGGGGCAAGTGCCCCATCGGGCACCGGCAATTTCATTGACGCTTTACAGACAATCAATTCGGCAGTGTGTGTGGCGTTTCTGAACGTAGCCATACAAAGGAAGCTTTCTCTTGTAACCAGGGTTAACCAAAGTTTAAACCACAGCTGATTTTTTATAGACTCTTTGTCCCTCCGAACCACACTGGCCGCAGACGTCATAAACGAAAAAATATTCATTATTAAGACATTATTAAAAGACATCGCTTTATTTCGTCCATTTAATTTACACCACGTGCCATCCCATGCTGGAGTTCCGGGCAATGACCTTGCAGACACACTAGCATCCCGTGCAAGCACATATTCTCGAGTAAGAACATCCATCCTGTCTAGATTATCGGTGCTCACAGCCTTATGGTCTTTAGTATCCTCCAAATGGCAACATTGGCAGTCAAACAACAATGAGGAAACAGGAATTGACTCACGGGTCCCTAGCGTGCGTAGCAATCCCGAAGCACTTCTACCGCCGATGCCGCTCACTACCATCTTGAATGGACATGGTCGTTTCCCGTCCTAATTCCACAGATTTGGATTGGTGTCGTCGTCGGTGTGTCCTTGCGGGCATCCCGACGGCGACGTCCCACATTAACTACATCTACCCTAAGACGGGACACTGTCGGAGGTCTCCCGCAACCATCCGCGGAGGAAACGCGCTGAGTAAAGCTGAGATTCGGGCGAGTTGGCAATTGTTCATGATGGGTGAACAGCGTACGTAGGACAGTGTCTTGCCTATGCCCCGACTTTTTTTTAATTGGTTTTGGGGCAAAGGAAATGGCGCAGTATGTGTCTCATATATCGTTGGACACCTCAACCAAACCGTAAGGGAAGGGATAAAGGACGGAGTGAAAGAAGAAAGGAAGAGAGAGGTGCCGTAGTGGAGGGCTCCGGTATAATTTCGACCACCTGAGGATCTTTAACGTGCACCGACATCGCACAGTACACGGGCGCCTTAGCGTTTTGCCTCCATAAAAACGCAGCCGCCGCGGTCGGGTTGGAACCCGGGAGCTCCGGACCAGTAGCCGAGCGCCATAACCGCCTTTGTTGCGCTGTTCACCCACTATGAGGAAACGCACACGGCGGCGTGAAGTCGTTGGTTGGGCAACCGCTATCTCATGCGAATGGCGTCTGTCATCACTCATCAGCGAGACGCTTCCGAACTATCTTCGGTTGCGATAACCTCGATCACTTCTCTCCTAACACCAACGCAAACATGACCGCGGCACGTTTGGCGCTGGGGGGCCATTCAGACTAAAGTCACTGGATCCCGTTCCAGTGACTTTAATTCAAACCAAGAGAGGTGGATGCGTGTGTGTCCGTCCTCCCCGCGGTTGCGTGTCACGGTTTTTTCCTTTTGTACACAGATCTAATCTCATACCGGATGCTTGTGTTTGAACGGTAATTCACTTGTACGAATGTTCTAATCCTCACTTTACATCCAACATGAATCACCGTCTCACAAATACTCTCAACAATATTTTAATCTCATTCTTTCGTAGTTTGATTCCCAAATTGTGTGCATGAGTTATCATCAATTTGTGATTGATACTGTGTCTGGCCCAAGCATTCATTTTTTTTACTCATTACGAGGAAAGGCACACCACTACAATATGCATACAAACTTTTTCTTCCCTCTCTCTCTTTGCTTGTTCTTATCCCTTTTCTGTTTTCTTATTATTTGCAGGTGACCTCTCCATCGTTTGCACCTTCAGTTCCGTTCACCTGCCATCACCCGTCTTCCTCATCTGCACCTGCACCAATTGTATTGTCGTCACACCTGCTTTTCCTCGCCGATTATTTTGCTTTTCTTCATTCTCAACAATTCTATTCTATTTCTCTTTATTTCTTGTTTTCTTTTGCACCACCTCCAATGATATCCATTTAAAGCTATATTTCATCAATAAATCAGCTTTGCGGGGCATTATCACCCCGCTGTGCTCGTTCAGCTCTTAGGACGCCACTTGTGTTACCGTGCCCGACATTATTTTTCCAACTGGCTATTTCCATAAAGTTCAATTTTTGGTCGAATGGGCCCGATTCGTTTATTTTTAATCGGTTTAAGGCTAATAATCTCTAGCAGGTGCAGGTTATTTCTCATTCCACTTTATGTTTTACTTTATTTTCTTATTTTAGCATGGAATGAAACTCCGACTGGGGCAGGTGGTGGGCAGTTTGCTCACAATCAGGTGGGAAGGTTGCCACTTACCATGGTGGCGAGGTTGTGAAGACGTCACAAGGGTCGCACGCGTAACGCGTGACGGCTTTCGCAGTTTCCGCTTGCGCAGACCCTTCTAATGCCAAGGCATTAAAAATTAAATCCGTCGCCGAAGATTGAGGCCGCAAGCGGACGCGATAAGCGTTGACTGCCGCATTCAAAAGGTGCCTTTGCGTTTTTTAGTGCGCTAGCACTTGCTGTGGGAATTGCACGCATTTAGCCGCTTTTTGTTTGTTTGTGTGAGCTTGGCGCATAATGGCCTCAGTTGCCTATGTGCCATAAAATGCAACACAACCCAACTCTGTAGGTTTGTGTGTTACTGGGTTGTGGCCACCCTGCCGAGGTGTACATACACCTGGCAATCTGCCCACCGTGACAGGTAGTAGTTCAGTTAAACATTGGTCACACGAGCTTGCTCGGGAGGAGCAACCTGTTTCTCACAAGATGGCAGCACCTGTCATCGTACAACTGTGGCGCATCGCTTCACCCCTGCACCATTGCGCCAGGAGTGATTTGAAAACTCCCAGGGATCTATGGATGTGAAGACGAGGATGTACAATTCCGCATTTATGGACGTTAACCCATTATTGCTATCCGCACAAGTTCGAAATCATTTAGCGCAATATTGCTTAAGGGTGCACTGCTATCCTTGCGCGAAAATAAACACAATTCTTCAGCGCGCGTCGAATTTGTTTTTGAATTGTGTTCTGGATCTACCCAAAAGGAGAGTATCTTTCTTTATCCCTGAATAACTTTCAGCTGATTGTGCAGGCCTCTTGACCCTTATCTTTTTGTGCTTTGAGTATATGAACAATTACGGACGCACCTTGTTTTTTGTTATTTTCCACTGG
Organism: Amblyomma americanum; assembly: GCF_052857255.1. Taxonomy (NCBI): domain Eukaryota; kingdom Metazoa; phylum Arthropoda; class Arachnida; order Ixodida; family Ixodidae; genus Amblyomma; species Amblyomma americanum. Next base: position 86,196,265 of record NC_135497.1, read on the forward strand.
CTGTCCGCCTCCTAAAACAAGCTTTTGTATGACATCAGAATTAGTCTTTAGTATTCACATGTGGAATGGGGTAATCCGGCATGTTGTAAAGACCTGTACTCGGTGGTTTAATATATTTTATGCACGGAGTCATCGTTTAGATTCGACACTTCATTAAACCAGCGTTTGAGTTCTATTTTTTATAAAAATTGTGATGGCATCAATAGCTGTGTCAGAAACATGACTGATGAAGCACCGCCTCCGGCCACGCACCCGATTTTAGGGTTTCGTTGTGTTTCGTTGTAGGCAGGCTCAAAGGAATTTACAGCGATCATCAGCTCAAAAAGCACGAAAAGCAATAAAGTCCCGGACTTTATTGCTAGCCAGTGACATTGTGTTTTATTAAGCTTTTATAAAAAATAGACTTAAGAAATCACCCAGATCGTGAGATTTCGCGCAATGGATGAATTGGTCGGATGGCAAACGCCCACTTCGTTACGGCCGCATATATTCCTACAGACAGATATCCGCGATGCGCATCGACTGCGGCATAGATTAATTGTGCCGCCACTTTTGCCATAAACAGCGCCTGCCACGAAGTTTCTTACATTTCCATACAGAAATATCGATTTCATTTGTTTTCTATTCCTTAATCTCTAACCTAGCCTGCATACCCTGGCGGTTCTCTTCGCTTGACTCTGTCAGCACTGAGTATATATTAAAAATCGGTTCGGTTGGGCGGCAATAAAAAAAGAAGACAGCAACAAAAGTAAAAAGGCAAAGAAAAAATTCACAGGGCGCTTAACACACGCCGTATACACGCCGCTTCTCTACTCAAAAAGGTATGGCAACTTCATCAAGTGAGACTACTATGTCATCTGAAAGGACTGGTTACTCTGGGCACAACTTGAGAAATGCCAGAGACAGAAAACAAAGTGATTTATTCTTTCAGGCTAACAGGCTTCTGGTTTTCAGAGTTGCTATTGTGGGCTAAGCGGGATATCGTCCAGGCTGTTATCCCCGCAAGCGTAGGGGAGCCGCTCAGCTCGGCTGGACAGCCCCACAAGCCTTACTGTATGTGTCGAGTCCAGAGGACTCTCGCCGAGGTCATCTGCGATGTCGGTCGGAGTGCCTGGTGATGGGGGCAACGGCGACACGGAAGGACCTGCACTGGCGTTGCGGCACAGTTGCGGCGAAGACTGATACTCTGGACGGCCTGCTTCGCGACAGATGTGGACGGCGACCGTGACGTCGTAGTGTAGACAACAGTGCCTGCACTGCGCTCGGTTGTTGATTTTCCGTCGAGACACAGTCGCTACGGCGATGGGTGAGGCTGAGGATTTCGCCGGAGGCTGAAGCCAGTGCCAGCACTGCCGATGAGATCGCATGTTGGTGGCGGCCGAATCCCCTCCACATCCTCCGCCCAGGAAACGGTCACCAGAGCCCTCAGCAAAGAATGAATGCGTCGCTGGAGTCCGCGGGGAGCCGTCGTAGGTGAGCCGCTCGACCGCCACCGGGAGAGGCTTGGTGGCGTCATTGGCCATAGCAAAGGCAGTGGGCCAGGAACAGACGTAGCGCGACGTCACCGGCGTCGGGAACGTGGGCGTTGCAGCGGCCGCGTCTCCTTCGCTGCCTCCGTGCACAGCCAGGACACCAGCGTCCTCACCCGGGGATGGCGGTGGCACGGGAGACGGCGGGGCGCCGCTGGAGGTCCACATCCGGGCTGCGGCCGCAAGAGGCATGATGGCGCCGACAGTGGCCATGGTTGCTTCACAGCTGTGAGCAGGCGTTATCTCGTCCACCCCGCTCTGCTGCTCGGCAAACGAGGTACACAGGTGAGAGGTGGGCGGCTAGGTTGCGGCTGGCATTGCGGCCGCCGCCGGAACCGTAGCCGTCGATGTCCGCTGCGGAGCCGTCATCTGGTGTGGCTGGGTCGGCTCCGTGTTCTGGGACGCTCGTGCCTCGTGCACATGCTGCGAGGCAGATCGCCCTTCGTCGTTGTCATCTGAATGCTGATTATCTGCTTGGAGCATATAGAGTAGAAGTGTCGTTTTATACGTAATTTTTGAATGCCGAATATACATGAATTCAATGGGCTAAACGGATTAAATAGATGACGTTAAAAATGATTACAAAGAAATCTAAAGTGCGACTAAAGTTTACGAACAGTTCTCAAATATTTAGGGCGAAGTTGGTATAGGGCACATCTTACTTTTTGTCTATCACGACTCCTTCAAAATGGCCAACTCCGAAGCCGCTTTAGATGCTGCCGGGATCAGTCTGCGCAGGGCGCAGTGCTCCACCGAAAAAGAGAGCACGGCGCCGCGACGCCGTCGATTGGTGTCGCTCGAGCATAATGTTAATAAATATGGCCTTCAAGACTGAGCGACGCGAGCGATTTCAGAAGGATTATCAAGCCTTGCCTTCATTCTAGATATGGGAGGACATGGATCAAACTCTTATTCTTCTTATCAATTGAGATTTGGGGAGTTTGTTCAGTGTCGTAATGAGTTGCTAAGGGCAATTTTCCTATTCCTGTGACGTGAAGGTCGTAGAGCTGATAAACTGACTCAGTGTTCCATGTCCTGTAGTGGAGACCGGTGTTGCGTCTTTCGGCAGCTACAGTGTTAACTCATGACTTATAGCGCCGCCGCTTGAGCTGTTGGGTAGGTTGTGCTGACGTCACAAGGTTCACGCCTTACCCCGCATCACACGTGACGGCGTTCGCTGTTTCCGCTTGCACAGACCCTTCTATCCCACGCCTAAAAAGCGCTGTTCTGGCTTTGCTAATGGATTAAGAGATGACGGGCGGCATAAGAGTAGGAATGCGCAGAGGATGTCATACTGCTTTCCAAGATTTGACTTCTCCATCTCATCAACGCCTGCGACTCAGAGGAAAGGTATCGCGGGGAAGTTGGAGGCTACAGGAGGGATTAGCAAGTTAATTATTTTGGCAACTGCTCGGACTCGTGGCTGAATGTCAAGAGTTCGTGGCGTTATGATTCCAATTGGCTTCGGGTATCCACCAGTGACACTATAGGTACAAGCTTTCTCTTGGCCTGGCGCTCAACATTTATAGTGTGAAATGCTTGGGAAATACGTCTTTTACCCTACGTTGAGTAAACGAAAGCACCGTGTGACATCGTCATAATCAAATCGTCATCATTTGTTGGCTCATGGTGATTTGCGGAGGACCACATTACATCCTTACTGTGAATGTGGGCGTACCTGATGGCTTCGTTAATTGTGCAGTGGGACGCCTGGCATTGTGCAGTATGACCTCAATGGCAACCCAATGCGAATCTGGCTAAGATTTTGACAGTTGGCATCGAACATTGTCGGACAGATAGAATACAGGAGCTTTAGTTCATTCCAGTCTCAAGACGGCTCTTCGTAACTCTGAAGAACATTACACGCAAAAAAGACACGTTTCAATGCATCAATTAACAAACATCAGATATAATTAAAAATTACAGAGAATTAATAATGTATTGGATACTTCAGTTCGCATTAAAAATAACTACAAACTCTACAGCACGAACCTCTAACAACCGCTGTTTTATAAGAACGCATTACCGAGCAGCCTAACAGTCATGTTAGCTTTCGCTACGTTTAGCCCATTACGCAGGAAAGTGTAAACCTTTAAAGAGACCTTTTTTTCCCTTTCCGAAACATCTTCCATCTCACGTGGCGGCCCATGTAAGTCGTTGTCAAGAGGGGTAAATACAATTAGCGCGTCATAATATGAGAGCTTCCTCTCGAGGACTTGGAATTTTGTCCTCAAAGAGGAATGTATATGTAAACGTACTCTGGTCATTTTTCGTTTTAACGCTCCACAAACTTTAGCATTAGTAGGGATTAAATTATGTGTGAACGCGCATGAATGTGCGATGCCTATCTTTACTACCCAGAACTCTTCCTGTAACACCCGTCTGTCCAAAGAATAATTGTGCAAGCTGCTCAGTGGTACTCATGAGCCATCATAAATAAAGCTGCGTTTCTGAAGCGCAGCACGCACAGGAAAAATACTCAGACGGATCCAAAGCACCGTTTTAGAATTCATAACCGTCTATACTACAGTATAAGCAGGACCAAGCAGCGTTAGGCTACGCTCTCTCAAAAGTGATCAATAACTTCCACAGCCTACGTGTCACAAAACTAGTCAGCTGAATTCAGATATAGTAAATCGAGATGAGAAATTTCACCGCTGTTATCAATTTGCGTATTTTACGCATACCAGTTCGCTGCATTAATACGTCGTCGAAAGCGACAAAGGTGAACACGCATCTTTTGCCAGGTTATTCGAAATAATGGTCACTAAAAAATTTTATAAAGAACGGTGCAAAAATTTATTCATGAGAGTAGCAATATAATTCTTTTCCACCGGAACTTCTTTTACACCGCTCGTTATTTGAAATGAACTCAAACACCTCAGCACCCTCTGATTGTCTTAAAACGATTTCTTACGTGTCCTTCAAACCTGAGGCATCTCGCTGTTTGCCAGGCAAGCCTTTTAATGCACATTCCTTGGAGAGCTCTGAACACCTTTCCGGTGCGTCCCACCCGCACAAATTCAGCTAGATGGAAAAAAAAAGAATATTCCCATGGTTGATGTCATGATACACCTTAAACCGGCTCGGTTTGTAGTATTTAGTGTTCTTGAGAGTGCGCTTCCGCGCAGCAATGGACAACTACTCCGTGGTCCCCGGTGCCGGCGTCGTGATGGCGCTTGTCACAAGGAGCCTCGTACCCGTGGTCAGTGTGATGGTCGGCGCCGCATAATGGTAATGGGCTGCCATCAAGGCGCCCAGCACCACACGCAGCAGGGCGATCTCATGTTGGACGGTGATTAGGTTGGAATGGGTGGTGAAGTGAAAGTCGATGTGGAGGGCGGCCACCAGGGGCATCTTGTCGAGCAACAATTCAGCGCCCCGAAGCAATTAGGCCGTATACACGTCGCTTCTCCACTCAAAAAGGTATGGCAACTTCAACAAGTGAGACTACTGTGTCACCTGAAAGGACTGGTTACTCTGGGCACAACTTGAGAAATGCCAGAGACAGAAAACAAATTGATTTATTCTTTCAGGCTAACGGGCTTCTGGTTTTCAGAGTTGCTATTATGGACTCAGCGGGATATCGTCCAGGCTGTTATCCCCGCTAGCGTAGGGGAGCCGCTCAGCTCGGCTGGACAGCCCCACAAGCCTTAATGTATCTGTCGTCGAGTCCAGGGGGCTCTCGCCGACGTCATCTGCAATGTCGGTCGGAGTGCCAGGTGATGGGGGCAACGGCGACACAGAAGGACCTCCACTGGCGTTGCGGCACAGTTGCGGCGAAGACTGATACTCTGGACGGCCTGCTTCACGGCACATGAGGACGGCGACCTCGATGTCGTAGTGTTGACAACAGTGCCTGCACTGCGCTCGGTTGATTTTCCGTCGAGACACAGTCGCTACGGCGACGGGTGAGGCTGAGGATTTCGCCGGAGGCTGAAGCCAGTGCCCACACTGCCAATGAGATCGCACGTAGGTGGCAGCCGCATCCCCTCCACATCCTCCGCCCAGGAAACGGTCACCAGAGCCCTCAGCAGAGAATAAAAGCGTCGCTGGAGTCGGCGGAGAGCCGTCGTAGGTGAGCCCATCGATCGCCACCGGGAGGGGCGTCTTGGCGGCGTCATTGGCCATAGCAAAGGCAGTGGACCAGGAACAGCCGTAGAGCGACGTCACCGGCTTCGGGGACGTGGGCGTTAGCACGGCTGCAGCGGCCGCGTCTCCTTCGCTGCCTCCGTGCACAGCCAGGACACCAGCGTCCTCACCCGGGGATGGCGGTGGCACGGCAGACGGCGGGGCGCCGCTCCACATCCGGGCTGCGGCCGCCAGAGGCATGATGGCGCCGACAGTGGCCATGGTTGCTTCACAGCTGTGAGCAGGCGTTATCTCGTCCACCACGCGCTGCTGCTCGGCAAACGAGGTACACAGGTGAGAGGTGGGCGCCTAGGTTGCGGCTGGCCTTGCGGCCGCCGCCGGAACCGTAGCCGTCGAGGTCCGCTGCGGAGCCGTCATCTGTTGTTGCTGGGTCGGCTCCGTGTTCTGGGACGCTCGTGCCTCGTGCACATGATGCGAAGCAGATCGCTCTTCGTCGTTGTCATCTGAATGCTGATTATATGCTTGGAGCATATAGAGCAGAAGTGTCGTTTTATACGAAATTTTTGAATGCCGAATATACATGAATTCAACGGGCTAAACGGATTAAATAGTTGGCGTTGAAAATGAGTAGAAACAAATCTAATACGCTGCTCAAGTTTTCGAAACGTTCTCAAGTATTGAGCCCGAAGTTGGTATAGGACACATATTTTTTTTTGTCCATCAGGACTGCTTCAAAAATGGCCCACTCCGAAGCCGCTTAGATGCTGCCGGGATCAGTTTGCGCAGGGAGCAGTGCTCCAGCGGGAAAGATGGCACAGCTCCGCGACGCGATTACTTTTCGCTTGTACATAATGTTCATAAATATGACATTTTGAGATTGAGCGACTGTCACATATAATAGGGAGTCTAAAATAAAATTATGATCGAAAGAGGTTTGAAGAAGACGAGTTTGGCGATAATGATGACGTGGATTAACCGAAGTCTAAAGACGATGAAGAAGAAGTATTCTGCGAGGTGGAAAGAGATGACTGGTGCAGAAGAGAAGAAAGAAGAGGACGCCGACAAGGATTAGGTGGACTCGCCAAGGCTATAAAAGCGCGAGGGAGAGCGAGGCACGGTGAGTAGGCAGGCCCGTGCACTTTCCTTTCTTTCTTCCTGTCAGCAGCAGCAGCAGCAGCAGCGAGGCGCGGGGGGGGAGAACAGAGAATCGGAGGCCCCGGCGGTTCAGGGACGCTTCGGCTGGAAGAGAGCGACGCCGACTGCTGCGGTGAGCTCTTGTTCTACGGCTTCGCACCGAGGACTTCGCGCCGTTCCTGAGCCCGTTCCGGGGAGTCAACGGAGGACGCTACAACCTGCTACAGTCAGGGGTGTCTCCAGCGCTGTTACCACCCATCCGGGTGGTGCCCCAACGCCAACGTCACCGGCATCACCTCCACGGACGCTTGGACCGGGTGCTTGTAGGACGCAGCCAACGACGCCGCCGGCGGGTCAGGGATGCTTCGGCTGGGAGAGCGACGCCGACTGCTCCGGTGAGCTCTTGTTCTACGGTTTCGCACCGAGGACTTCGTGCCGTTCCTGAGCCCGTTCCACGGAGTAACGGAGGACGCTACCACCTGCTACGGCCAGCGGTGTCTCCAGCGCTGTTGCCACCCATCCGGGTGGTGCCCCCAACGCCAACGTCAGCGGCATCACCTGCACGGTCGCTTGGACCGGGAGCTTGCAGGACGCAGGCAATGGCGCCGCCAGCGACGCCAGCCCGAGCACGTCGAACGCCACCTCGACGCCGGCTACTGGACCCATGCAACGCCGCATCCGCACCGAACCAACCGTGAGCACGAACGCCGACCGCTAACAGTAGAACGCTAGTAGTAGACACTAGTAGCAGTGTCCCCGGGTCGTGTGTATTGATAGTCTTTGTGTTGTGTGTTAGTTTTGTTAGTTTTGTGAGCTAGTGTTTCTGTCACGTAGGGTGTTTTAAATGTGCGTCTGTGTGGGTACACCTGTCGCCTAGTCCATTCTTTCGGTCCGAGTGTTCTCCGGGGAGATCCGTGACAAAGTTAAGTGGCGAGCCTGTGCCAGGATTCATTTCCTTGTTTCTTTTTGCTTTGTCTTGGATCTTTCCAATCTCTCGATGGCAGAAAGTATGGATTTGACAAAAACGTTACAACTGGCGCTCAAGCTAGGGTTAAGCAAGGAAGAGGCGATGCGTCTCTGTGACGAGGAGAAAGAAGAGGAAAAAAGACAGAGAGAGGAAAGGGCGCAAGCACGCACAGACGCTCGCGAAGCAGATGAAAGAGCTCGCGAGGCAGAAGAGCGAGAGGCTAGAAGAGCTCGCGAGGCAGAAAAACAGGAGAAAAGAAGGATAGAACGGGAGAAGGAGTTTCTTTTGTGGAAACAGGTGCATATGGCGGGAGGATATAAGGAGGTCACGGACAATGATCAGCGTTCCTTAATGGGCACAGAATCTCCTAGACCGGCCAGAGTTTGTCCAAAAAAGCTGATGGCTCCTTTTCATGACAAAATAGATGATCTGGACGCATATCTGCAACGATTCGAGTGGATAGCTTTGTGGCAAGGCAGGAAGCGTAGTGAATGGGCCACGGCATTGAGCATGTGTTTAGTCGGGGAGGCTCTGAATGTGTTTGGAAGGATGCCTGCTTCTGAATCCATGGACTACGAGAATGTCAAGAAGGCACTCCTCCAAAGATTCAGGCTTACGGCAGAGGGTTTTCGGGAAAGATTTCGCACCGCGAAACCTGAGGATTCTGAAACCGCTAAGCAGTTTTCCTGCAGGCTGACCAACTATTTTGATAGGTGGCTTGATATGTGAAACACAGAAAAGAGTTTTGAGTGTTGCGTGACAAGGTGGTCACAGAGCAATTTTTAGCGTGCTGCAGCTCAAAGCTAGGGCTATTCCTGAAAGAAAGAAAAAGTGGTGTTCACTAGAAGAGTTTTCCGACACTGCAGGCCAATTTCTCGAGGTTCAAGGGCTGAGAAATATGAGTAAGGCAAGGGAAGAAACACAAAAGGTCCCAGAGACAAATGCGACAAAACCAAGAGCATATGGCGTGCTTGCGCCCTTTCCTCTCTCTGCCTTTCTGCCTCTTCTTTCTCCTCGTCACAAAGACGCATCGCCTCTTCCTTGCGTAACCCTAGCATGAGCTCCAGTTCTAACGTTTTTGCAAAATCCATCCTTTCTGCCGTCGAGAGATCGGAAAGATCCGAGACAAACCAAAAACAAACTAGGAAATGAATCCGTGACAGCGACGCGAGAGATTTCAGATAGGATTAACAACCATTGCGTTCATTGTTGATATGGGAGGAAATGAGATTTGAGGAGTTTGTTCGCTGTCCCAACGAGTAGCAAACGGCAATTTTCCTATTCGTGGGACGTGACGGTCATAGAGTTGATATACTAACTTTTTGTTGGGTGTCCAGTAGCGGAGACCGCTGTCGCGTATTTCGGCATCTATAGCGTTAACTCATGACTTAAAACCGCCACCGCTAGCGTTTCGCTGTTTGGCATAAACTTTGGTTTTAGACGAACATTAGCACAAGCAGCGAATAATCCCACACATATCCGATCAGGACTCCATTGGGTTCTAATACTATTTGATTCGAATGCAATTATGTTTTTAACTACAGAATCCATGTTCGCTGCAGTTTGGAAAAAAGAAAAGAACAAATCGCACACCCCAAGTATAAAGGCATGCGCAGTTACTTGAGCACATCTGTGAGTCGTGATCATGTGGAACTCACGGGTGGAGCTCAGTTCACTTGTTTTCAACTTCAGCCTCATATATGTTGAGTGGTGACAATGTAGCTAATGACACGTAAGCAGCTTGTGGCTGATTTTCGTTAGGGTCCTTGCTGGGAGGAGTGTGAGCCACAAAATCTTGCTGAAGCTCTTCAGAAGAGCTGAGGATCCGCCGTACCATCTTGGCGACAATGTACATGTAATAAAATCTGGCTTGGTACGCCAACCTCATTGCGGAGGACGGCGCGGGCGTCGACTAAGAATGATGGTGATTCTTTCATGGCATCGCTGAGATGTGGTCGCTGTAGTCGTGACCAGCCGCGAACTGTTGCGCTAGTCATGATACATTTATCGCAGCCGCTCCAAGAATTCGGTAGGGCACTCTTTCGGGCTGGACGGAGACCATGCAGAGGACTCGTTGTCCACTTTCGCCTTAACTGGTTTCAAGGACGAAGGGTCAGTGAGGGTGCGCGAGTGTCCTGACGGAGTTTGAATTTCGATGTTTTCTTCGGAAGTGACAAACAAAATGTACGAGCCAATTCACATAAAGGCACCCCGGAAACTATTAGCCTCTGTCATTATCAACATTCTAATGAGCCACAGGCTGGCGAAGATGTTAGCGATGCCCTACAGCCACCAAATCTTGGTCTTGCAGGGATGCGAATAGGTGTCAAATTTTCGGTCGCCGTTCAGACCCCTGGCAGGACAATCCATGCGCCCAGCCGTAGAAGAATACGTCAGGATGGGCGTAAGAAAGCGTCGACTCTGGACGCCATCCCGACGCACCTTTATCTAAACCCACGAAGCGGTTCTCAATTCCTACGAAGTCCTTGCCGTGCGTGCACTTCGCTCTTGCCCGAATTTATGCTCTCATTCGATGGCGCCATTAACATACGTCTCTCTACTAATTTGCTCAAACATCATTGCGCTTTTGAACTGACTTGGAAGAACACAGGGACGACACAAACACTGGTGCGCAAACTATCAACTGAAGTTTATTGCGGTGTGCACACATAAGTAAGTTTCACATGTCAAAGCATAAATAAAAAATAAAAAACATATTTAAACCAGCAAATTTGCTGTCGTATCAACAAGCTTCAAAAATGCTGCCCCAGCAGATCGGTTTACGTTTGGTATCAGTTTTCCAAGAATTGCTTTTCTTGTTTGGTAAGCAAAACTGGCTTTATCTCTGGCAACCCACTTGTGCTGCGAATACGCGACCGCAGCGAAAAAGGCCTGCTGCCATATGACTGAGCCCACTCAAAGCTGATCAAGCGAAACATGGACATGCCTTGTTTCTAGCAGGCCATAAAAGAGTCCTACAGCCACAACATGCGAAGTAGTCTGAACAACCAGGCAGCAAGATTGTAAAAAGCCGGTTACCCGAAACCACTGCTTGCATCAGTAGCAGAAAAAGCGCTTAAAAGATTTGTGAAAGGAACGGACCGAGGCAAAAAGCAAGAAAACAAAACGCCTGTGGTCCTATTGTACATTCATGCACTCCCTCACAACTTGAAAAAGTTGCTGAAAGGCCTGAAGTGCAAGTAGTTCTTTCTGCACCAAGAAAACTAAAAGGAATGGGCGCGAAGGTAAATGAAGAAACCAGTAATAGAGAAGAGGAATCTTGTGGCGTCAGGCACACAAACAGGTTCGCCGAGTGCTATGAAGGAGTGGTTTACAAGATACCGCTATCTTGCGTCCGAGCATATGTGGGCCAGACGGGCAGATGTTTAAATGAAAGACTTCGAGAGCATAGCCGCAACTGTCGGCAGATTATCTCACCTGGAAAACTGGCAGCACATTGCGCCAGATGCGACAGTTGCAAACCCCATTTCCTACAGACTACAGTACTGCTGAAATCCAGAGATAAGACAACCAGGGAGCTGTGGGAAGCCTAATGCTTGGAATCAGGAAACGAAGGGACGTGTGTTAGTGACCCTTAAGTTTTGCTTACCAAACAGGAAAAGCAATTCTTGGACAAGAGATACCAAACATAAACCGATCTGCTGAGACAAAGACTTTCTGATGCTTGACGATACGATAGCAAATTTGCTGGTTGAAATGCGTTTTTTATGTTTTGACATGTTAAGCTTATATATGAGCGCACGCCACAATAAACCTCAGTTGATAGTTTGCACACCAGTGTTTGTGTCGTCCCTGTGTTCTCCCAAGTCCGTTCAAAAGCGCAATTATGTTCGACCAAGTTAACTACCAACTAGCCCAATTTGAAACCCTCTACTGATTGCGTGAACTCGAAGTAAATGACAGTTTGGATCTGAGCGGCCATACTGCTCTTCCTGAGAGGGGCTTGAAGTTGTCCAGGGTTTCCATGTGCGCCCCTTTCCCAAACTATTCGCATTTGTCCTTTGATTCCTTGGCAACCATTGCGACTCTCTCTGGTGTAGGCAGTAGCCACGTGCAGTGGCTAGGCCGGTTGGCATGGCTGCGCTGCTGCGCGCTCGCGTGCGGCTGGTGTCTCGTGCTCGTGCTGGTATTCGCCTGGGCTGGAATAAAGCGTTCCGGTTGGCGTCTCAGCATCTAGTACCTTCAATATTCTTAGGCACGCTGCCTAATAACGACCAAATGTTTGGCAAATTGTTCAAGAGAGACTGCCATGGTGGGCAGGTTGCCCACCTCACAAGGTTGCTCACAATCAGGTGGGCGGGAGTCTCATTCGAGCGCTCGAAGAGACTGGTCGTGCCTCCCGCTGCTCCCGCTGGCTCGGGCTAGAGCATGAGTTGTTCCTGCTGCTTTTCAGGGTCTGCCTGCCGATTCCGGGACCTCTTGAGCCGCCCTTTGAACTGCGGGATCGAGTCTCGGGCATCGCTGTGACCACCGGTGGCGACCCGCGAGGCTCTCTGGTGGTTTCTGGCCGCTTTTTGCTGACCGGGACTAAGGCGGCGGCTTTCCTTTGCGCGGCCAGCCGCACGCGAGGAAAAGTTCCTGCTGTATTCCGGGGCCTGCCTGCGGCTTCCTGGACTTCTCGGGCCGCTTTTTAAGCTGCAGGATGCACTCCCGGGCATCGCTGCGACCACCACGAGATGCCCGCGAGGCCCGCTCGCGGTTTTTTAACCGCTTTTTGCAGGCCGGGACTTAGGCGGCGGCTGCCCTTGCGCGGCCAGCCGCGCCACCTCCCTTGGGGAGGGAATCAGCTGCCTTGCCCGGCCCGTTGGACTATATGGCAGAAGTGGGCTTTCGGTTCCTGCTCCACGCCAGGTCGCGGTTTTCCCTGGCGGCCCTCGCGGCCTGCTGGTGATTTTTTCACCACTTCTCGCGGCGCAGGGACTGTGAGCCTCGCCCTGAGGCTCGGCCCTAGCAGGGCTTGCTGGCATCCCCGACGACAACCTGCGACCGACCGGGGCTTTGCCTCCGGTCGCTGAGGATGCCGCCGCCCTGGAGCTTTGTGCTCGCGCTGACGACGGGCCGCTCCCCGGCGGCCCCTCTCCTTTCGAGGCCCCGGGCGGGGACGGCGCCGACATCGTGCAGTAGGACTTCGGTGCCGGCGTGGCTGACGTTCCGCCCGCGGACACAGAGCCCAGGCTGGACCCGGCGTTCGCTGCGATGCCTGATTTTGCCGAGGTCACGTGACTTCAGGAGCGCCTCACGGCGTTCCTGAACGCTGCGGAGAGCAAGATTCACGTGCTGGCGCGCTTGCAGATTGCGACCATGTTCGGGGAGCTCGCTATCCGCTGCGCTGACTACCGGGCCCACGCGTCCGACGCGTTAAGTCGTGCGGAGGACGTCCGCGCCAAAATGAGCGCTCAGCGTCGCGCTACTGCGGAGGCTCGCAGTCGGGCAAACTTGGCGGAGTCCAGGCTGCAGGCGTGACCTCTACCGGCAGCCGTACCCACCTTTGCGGAGGTTCTCTGAAGTCAACACACGACTGCGACAACACCTTTTGCGAGCGAACCCTCCCGGCCTTAGTCTCTGCCTCGTTGGACATCATCCGAAGACAGCAAACTGTAAGCCACGTGGATTTTATTACGTCCACATCTCATACGAACGCAACGACGGCGCAGTCAGTGCAAACAATGAAGGCAAAAATTGTCTTGTAGGACGCCGGCATAGGCCCCGTCGTTATGCGCTCATCGGCAAATGGTGTAACGGTCATCGCTAAGGACTGCGACACGGCTAACAATTTACGCACTGAGGTCCAGAGCAACGCTGTCTCAAGCAATATCATGACAGTCAGCATCATCACCTGCCTGAATCCGCCCACTGCAGGGCAAAGGTCTCTCCCATGTCTCTCCAATTAACCCTGACGTTTGCCAGCTGCGCCCACACTATGCCCGCAAACTTCTTAATCTCACCCGCCCAACTAACCTCCTGCCACCCCCTACTAAGCTTCCCTTCTCCGTTACCTTTAAGGGCTAGCGGTTATCTTGCCTTCCCATCACATGCCCTGCCAAAGCCCCTTTCTTGCTCTTGATTTCTTCTAGGATGTCATTAACCCGCGTTTGTTCCCTCACCCACTGTACCCGCTTCCGGTCTCTTAACGTTGTAGCTATAATTTTTCTCTCCATTGGCTCACTGCGTTGTCCTTAACTTAAGCTGAACCCTTTTCTTTAGCCTCCACGTTTCTGCTCCATAGATGAGCACCTGCAAGATACAGGCGTTGTACAATTTTTTCTGGAGGGAAATTGGTAAACTGCCATTCGTGATCTGAGAGAACCTGCCATATGCGCTCCACCCCATTCTTATCCTTCTAGTTATTTCCCTCTCAAAATCCGGATCAGATGTCACTACCTGCCCTAAGCAGGCGTATTCCTTTACCACTTCCAGCACCTCGCTGCCAATTGCGAACTGCTGTTTCCTAGCTAGACAGTGTTCATTACTTTGGTTTTCTGCCTATTAATTTTTAGGCACGCCGTTCTGCTCTGCCTGTCTAACTCGTTGATCATGATTTTCAGTTCACTTACTGAGTGACTCATCGAGGCAATGTCATCAGCGAATCGCAGATTATTTAGGTATTCTCCATTAACTCGTATCCCAGCGGACCAGCGGACACCCCAGCGGACATTGTAGCCTTCGCGCATATGTGATTGCATAAGGCTGATGCGGCTGCTCTGGCAATGTTGCCTGGCATGCATATTTACACTGATGGATTCTAGACTACCCGGTCTGCATGCGCAGCTTATGTTGCTCTCTCAAAACCAGGACGAATTCTTTCTGTGGAGCGTTTTGGGGTAGAAACCGCTTCGGGTGCTTACTGTGCAGAATTAATAGCTATTGAAGAGGCCGTAAGGTACGTGCCTTCTTTGGGCGGGACAACACCTGCTCATTTTTATAGACTTTCTTCCTCTTAATGCCACTGGCCACATACGTCATAAACGACAAAAATATTCATTATAAAGACATTAAAAAAAGACATCCCTTTATTCCGTATATTTAATTTACACCACGTGCCAGCCCATGCTGGAGTTCAGGGCAATCAGCTTCAGACACACTAGCATCCCGTGCAAGCAGATATTCTCGAGTAAGAACATCCGTCCTATCTAGATCATCGGGGCTCACAGCCCTATGGTCTTTACTATCCGCCAAATGGCAACAATGGCGGTCAAACAACAATGAGGAAACGGGAATTTACTCATGGGACCCTAGCGCGCTTAACATTCCCGAAACATTTCCACCGCCGAAGCCGCTCGCTACCATCTTGAAAGGACATGGTCGTTTCCCGCCTTTTTTCCGCAGATTTGTATGGGCGTCGTCTTCGGTGCGTCCTTGCGAGCAACACGACGGCGATGTCCCAAATAGTTTAACCACATGTCCCCTGACACGGGACACTGTCGTACGACTCCCGCAACCATCTGCGGAGGAAATGCACTGAGTAAAGCTGTAGGCAAGTAGGTAAGCATTCACGGTGGGGGAACAGCGCAATGCATAGGACAGTGTCTTGCCTTTTCCCGCTTTTGTTACGCTGTACACCCACCATGAGGAAACGCACGCGGCGGCGTGGCGCCGTTGGTTGGACGACCGCCGCTGGTGTGCCCTACCAATTCTACTAACCCTACCCGGACTACTCGTTCTGATAAAGTGAAGACACGTGAGAAAGTGCTGAAGACCACTCCGGCCATTCCGCCACATGTGTCGATCCAACCTGCTGAGCGAGCCACAAAAAGAATGCGGTGCGAGCGCCTGACGGCAAGAATTGAGGCCATGGCAACATACCGCTCCGGCAAGTACCTGCCCATTAAACCCGTGCCATAAGGTATTGATGAGCCGTATTAGCATTCACATGTCCAAGTGCCGGCTAAATAATCCCGTTAACAAGCCCTGCCCGTTCTCGGCAACTCACTTCATACCTGCTGGATAATTGAGCCAGCATCTCCAAGTCTGCCCGGAGCGGCTGAAGCCGACACTGACTACCCCAGCGGGCGACGCGCAAGTCAGCCAGCCCTCTGAAATGTCTGGAGAAAAACGTCGTGTCAGTAAGGACGCCCCCAACTGCCGAGACACATCCAGACCTGGCGCCTCTGAAGACCTACCAACGGCGAATGCCAGTATGACCCAGCTCACGGACGTGAGAACGTTAGTGCCCCTAGTAGCAAGGATCCGCATCGGCCCGGCATCTCTCACGCCTCGGTTGTTGGACTGGACCTTAACCAAGGCAGGTTCCAGCCAGGGATTACGAGGGTGTCAGCCCAGCCGCTCCCTGCAGTCCCCCCGTCGCAGGAACTCAAAGGAAACACTCTCTGCAGAGGCCCGCCATTTTTGCGCGGCATCCTGGCCTGTAGCAGTGAAGTGCCAGGACTATCGGGAGACGCCGGCGCCCTTCTAGCCCGCAGAATCGCGACGCTGGGACGTGGAAGACGGATCCCGCACCTCGGCCCGGACTACTGGTTCTGATACAGTAAAGAGACGCGAGGATATGCCGGAGACCACTCCGGCCATCCCGCCACATGTATCGATCCAACCTGCTGAGCGAGCCGCAAAAAGAAGGCGGTGGAGCGTTTGACCGCTAGAATTGACGCGACATACCGCTCCGGCAACTACCTGCCCATTGTACCCGTGCCATAAGGTATTGATGAGCCGTATTAGCATTCGCATGTCCGAATGCCGGCTCAACATTCCAGTTAACAAGCCCCGCCCGTTCTCGGCAACTTACTTCGTGCCTGGTGGAGAACTTAGCCAGCATCTCCAAGTCTGCCCTTAGCGGCCGAAGCCGATGCTGACTACCCCAGCGGGCGACGCGCAAGTCGGCCAGCCCTCTGAAATGTCTGCAGAAAAACATCGTGTCAGCAAGGACGCCCCCAACTGCCGAGGCACATCCAAAATTCTTTATGTGGGGCGGTTTAGGGTAGAAACCGCTTCGGGTGCTTACTGTGCAGAATTAATAGCATTTGAAGAGGCCGTAAAATACGTGGCGCCTTTGTGCGGGACAATACCTAATTAGTTTGAAGCGAAAGCTTCACAACGCTAGGTTTTCAAGAGGGCAGCGTCAGTGCAATCGCGCTAAAGATGTCATGTGGTGTCGCGTTGGAGGTCATGTGACCTACTGACGTCATCACAGTCTCCCCGCCGTGGCTAGGGGCAAGTGCCCCATCGGGCACCGGCAATTTCATTGACGCTTTACAGACAATCAATTCGGCAGTGTGTGTGGCGTTTGTGAACGTAGCCATACAAAGGAAGCTTTCTCTTGTCACCAGGGTTAACCAAAGTTTAAACCACAGCTGATTTTTTATAGACTCTTTGTCCCTCCGAACCACACTGGCCGCAGACGTCATAAACGAAAAAATATTCATTATTAAGACATTATTAAAAGACATCGCTTGATTTCGTCCATTTAATTTACACCACGTGCCATCCCATGCTGGAGTTCCGGGCAATGACCTTGCAGACACACTAGTATCCCGTGCAAGCACATATTCTCGAGTAAGAACATCCATCCTGTCTAGATTATCGGTGCTCACAGCCTTATGGTCTTTAGTATCCTCCAAATGGCAACATTGGCAGTCAAACAACAATGAGGAAACAGGAATTGACTCACGGGTCCCTAGCGTGCGTAGCAATCCCGAAGCACTTCTACCGCCGATGCCGCTCACTACCATCTTGAATGGACATGGTCGTTTCCCGTCCTAATTCCACAGATTTGGATTGGTGTCGTCGTCGGTGTGTCCTTGCGGGCATCCCGACTGCGACGTCCCACATTATCTAACTACATCTACCCTAAGACGGGACACTGTCGGAGGTCTCCCGCAACCATCCGCGGAGGAAACGCGCTGAGTAAAGCTGAGATTCGGGCGAGTTGGCAATTGTTCATGATGGGTGAACAGCGTACGTAGGACAGTGTCTTGCCTATGCCCCGACTTTTTTTTAATTGGTTTTGGGGCAAAGGAAATGGCGCAGTATGTGTCTCATATATCGTTGGACACCTCAACCGCACCGTAAGGGAAGGGATAAAGGACGGAGTGAAAGAAGAAAGGAAGAGAGAGGTGCCGTAGTGGAGGGCTCCGGTATAATTTCGACCACCTGAGGATCTTTAACGTGCACCGACATCGCACAGTACACGGGCGCCTTAGCGTTTTGCCTCCATAAAAACGCAGCCGCCGCGGTCGGGTTGGAACCCGGGAGCTCCGGACCAGTAGCCGAGCGCCATAACCGCCTTTGTTGCGCTGTTCACCCACTATGAGGAAACGCACACGGCGGCGTGAAGTCGTTGGTTGGGCAACCGCTATCTCATGCGAATGGCGTCTGTCATCACTCATCAGCGAGACGCTTCCGAACTATCTTCGGTTGCGATAACCTCGATCACTTCTCTCCTAACACCAACGCAAACATGACCGCGGCACGTTTGGCGCTGGGGGGCCATTCGGACTAAAGTCACTGGATCCCGTTCCAGTGACTTTAATTCAGACCAAGAGAGGTGGATGCGTGTGTGTCCGCCCTCCCCGCGGTTGCGTGTAACGGTTTTTTCCTTTTGTACACAGATCTAATCTCATACCGGATGCTTGTGTTTGAACGGTAATTCACTTGTACGAATGTTCTAATCCTCACTTTACATCCAACATGAATCACCGTCTCACAAATACTCTCAACAATATTTTAATCTCATTCTTTCGTAGTTTGATTCCCAAATTGTGTGCATGAGTTATCATCAATTTGTGATTGATACTGTGTCTGGCCCAAGCATTCATTTTTTTTTACTCATTACGAGGAAAGGCACACCACTACAATATGCATACAAACTTTTTCTTCCCTCTCTCTCTTTGCTTGTTCTTATCCCTTTTCTGTTTTCTTATTATTTGCAGGTGACCTCTCCATCGTTTGCACCTTCAGTTCCGTTCACCTGCCATCACCGTCTTCCTCATCTGCACCTGCACCAATTGTATTGTCGTCACACCTGCTTTTCCTCGCCGATTATTTTGCTTTTCTTCATTCTCAACAATTCTGTTCTATTTCTCTTTATTTCTTGTTTTCTTTTGCACCAGCTCCAATGATATCCATTTAAAGCTATATTTCATCAATAAATCATCTCTGCGGGGCATTATCACCCCGCTGTGCTCGTTCAGCTCTTAGGACGCCACTTGTGTTACCGTGCCCGACATTATTTTTCCAACTGGCTATTTCCATAAAGTTCAATTTTTGGTCGAATGGGCCCGATTCGTTTATTTTTAATCGGTTTAAGGCTAATAATCTCTAGCAGGTGCAGGTTATTTCTCATTCCACTTTATGTTTTACTTTATTTTCTTATTTTAGCATGGAATGAAACTCCGACTGGGGCAGGTGGTGGGCAGTTTGCTCACAATCAGGTGGGAAGGTTGCCACTTGCCATGGTGGCGAGGTTGTGAAGACGTCACAAGGGTCGCACGCGTAACGCGTGACGGCTTTCGCAGTTTCCGCTTGCGCAGACCCTTCTAATGCCAAGGCATTAAAAATTAAATCCGTCGCCGAAGATTGAGGCCGCAAGCGGACGCGATAAGCGTTGACTGCCGCATTCAAAAGGTGCCTTTGCGTTTTTTAGTGCGCTAGCACTTGCTGTGGGAATTGCACGCATTTAGCCGCTTTTTGTTTGTTTGTGTGAGCTTGGCGCATAATGGCCTCAGTTGCCTATGTGCCATAAAATGCAACACAACCCAACTCTGTAGGTTTGTGTGTTACTGGGTTGTGGCCACCCTGCCGAGGTGTACATACACCTGGCAATCTGCCCACCGTGACAGGTAGTAGTTCAGTTAAACATTGGTCACACGAGCTTGCTCGGGAGGAGCAACCTGTTTCTCACAAGATGGCAGCACCTGTCATCGTACAACTGTGGCGCATCGCTTCACCCCTGCACCATTGCGCCAGGAGTGATTTGAAAACTCCCAGGGATCTATGGATGTGAAGACGAGGATGTACAATTCCGCATTTATGGACGTTAACCCATTATTGCTATCCGCACAAGTTCGAAATCATTTAGCGCAATATTGCTTAAGGGTGCACTGCTATCCTTTCGCGAAAATAAACACAATTCTTCAGCGCGCGTCGAATTTGTTTTTGAATTGTGTTCTGGATCTACCCAAAAGGAGAGTATCTTTCTTTATCCCTGAATAACTTTCAGCTGATTGTGCAGGCCTCTTGACCCTTATCTTTTTGTGCTTTGAGTATATGAACAATTACGGACGCACCTTGTTTTTTGTTATTTTCCACTGGCTGTCCGCCTCCTAAAACAAGCTTTTGTATGACATCAGAATTAGTCTTTAGTATTCACATGTGGAATGGGGTAATCCGGCATGTTGTAAAGACCTGTACTCGGTGGTTTAATATATTTTATGCACGGAGTCATCGTTTAGATTCGACACTTCATTAAACCAGCGTTTGAGTTCTATTTTTTATAAAAATTGTGATGGCATCAATAGCTGTGTCAGAAACATGACTGATGATGCACCGCCTCCGGCCACGCACCCGATTTTAGGGTTTCGTTGTGTTTCGTTGTAGGCAGGCTCAAAGGAATTTACAGCGATCATCAGCTCAAAAAGCACGCAAAGCAATAAAGTCCCGGACTTTATTGCTAGCCAGTGACATTGTGTTTTATTAAGCTTTTATAAAAAATAGACTTAAGAAATCACCCAGATCGTGAGATTTCGCGCAATGGATGAATTGGTCGGATGGCAAACGCCCACTGCGTTACGGCCGCATATATTCCTACAGACAGATATCCGCGATGCGCATCGACTGCGGCATAGATTAATTGTGCCGCCACTTTTGCCATAAACAGCGCCTGCCACGAAGTTTCTTACATTTCCATACAGAAATATCGATTTCATTTGTTTTCTATTCCTTAATCTCTAACCTAGCCTGCATACCCTGGCGGTTCTCTTCGCTTGACTCTGTCAGCACTGAGTATATATTAAAAATCGGTTCGGTTGGGCGGCAATAAAAAAAGAAGACAGCAACAAAAGTAAAAAGGCAAAGAAAAAATTCACAGGGCGCTTAACACACGCCGTATACACGCCGCTTCTCTACTCAAAAAGGTATGGCAACTTCATCAAGTGAGACTACTATGTCATCTGAAAGGACTGGTTACTCTGGGCACAACTTGAGAAATGCCAGAGACAGAAAACAAAGTGATTTATTCTTTCAGGCTAACAGGCTTCTGGTTTTCAGAGTTGCTATTGTGGGCTAAGCGGGATATCGTCCAGGCTGTTATCCCCGCAAGCGTAGGGGAGCCGCTCAGCTCGGCTGGACAGCCCCACAAGCCTTACTGTATGTGTCGAGTCCAGAGGACTCTCGCCGAGGTCATCTGCGATGTCGGTCGGAGTGCCTGGTGATGGGGGCAACGGCGACACGGAAGGACCTGCACTGGCGTTGCGGCACAGTTGCGGCGAAGACTGATACTCTGGACGGCCTGCTTCGCGACAGATGTGGACGGCGACCGTGACGTCGTAGTGTAGACAACAGTGCCTGCACTGCGCTCGGTTGTTGATTTTCCGTCGAGACACAGTCGCTACGGCGATGGGTGAGGCTGAGGATTTCGCCGGAGGCTGAAGCCAGTGCCAGCACTGCCGATGAGATCGCATGTTGGTGGCGGCCGAATCCCCTCCACATCCTCCGCCCAGGAAACGGTCACCAGAGCCCTCAGCAAAGAATGAATGCGTCGCTGGAGTCCGCGGGGAGCCGTCGTAGGTGAGCCGCTCGACCGCCACCGGGAGAGGCTTGGTGGCGTCATTGGCCATAGCAAAGGCAGTGGGCCAGGAACAGACGTAGCGCGACGTCACCGGCGTCGGGAACGTGGGCGTTGCAGCGGCCGCGTCTCCTTCGCTGCCTCCGTGCACAGCCAGGACACCAGCGTCCTCACCCGGGGATGGCGGTGGCACGGGAGACGGCGGGGCGCCGCTGGAGGTCCACATCCGGGCTGCGGCCGCAAGAGGCATGATGGCGCCGACAGTGGCCATGGTTGCTTCACAGCTGTGAGCAGGCGTTATCTCGTCCACCCCGCTCTGCTGCTCGGCAAACGAGGTACACAGGTGAGAGGTGGGCGGCTAGGTTGCGGCTGGCATTGCGGCCGCCGCCGGAACCGTAGCCGTCGATGTCCGCTGCGGAGCCGTCATCTGGTGTGGCTGGGTCGGCTCCGTGTTCTGGGACGCTCGTGCCTCGTGCACATGCTGCGAGGCAGATCGCCCTTCGTCGTTGTCATCTGAATGCTGATTATCTGCTTGGAGCATATAGAGTAGAAGTGTCGTTTTATACGTAATTTTTGAATGCCGAATATACATGAATTCAATGGGCTAAACGGATTAAATAGATGACGTTAAAAATGATTACAAAGAAATCTAAAGTGCGACTAAAGTTTACGAACAGTTCTCAAATATTTAGGGCGAAGTTGGTATAGGGCACATCTTACTTTTTGTCTATCACGACTCCTTCAAAATGGCCAACTCCGAAGCCGCTTTAGATGCTGCCGGGATCAGTCTGCGCAGGGCGCAGTGCTCCACCGAAAAAGAGAGCACGGCGCCGCGACGCCGTCGATTGGTGTCGCTCGAGCATAATGTTAATAAATATGGCCTTCAAGACTGAGCGACGCGAGCGATTTCAGAAGGATTATCAAGCCTTGCCTTCATTCTAGATATGGGAGGACATGGATCAAACTCTTATTCTTCTTATCAATTGAGATTTTGGGAGTTTGTTCAGTGTCGTAATGAGTTGCTAAGGGCAATTTTCCTATTCCTGTGACGTGAAGGTCGTAGAGCTGATAAACTGACTCAGTGTTCCATGTCCTGTAGTGGAGACCGGTGTTGCGTCTTTCGGCAGCTACAGTGTTAACTCATGACTTATAGCGCCGCCGCTTGAGCTGTTGGGTAGGTTGTGCTGACGTCACAAGGTTCACGCCTTACCCCGCATCACACGTGACGGCGTTCGCTGTTTCCGCTTGCACAGACCCTTCTATCCCACGCCTAAAAAGCGCTGTTCTGGCTTTGCTAATGGATTAAGAGATGACGGGCGGCATAAGAGTAGGAATGCGCAGAGGATGTCATACTGCTTTCCAAGATTTGACTTCTCCATCTCATCAACGCCTGCGACTCAGAGGAAAGGTATCGCGGGGAAGTTGGAGGCTACAGGAGGGATTAGCAAGTTAATTATTTTGGCAACTGCTCGGACTCGTGGCTGAATGTCAAGAGTTCGTGGCGTTATGATTCCAATTGGCTTCGGGTATCCACCAGTGACACTATAGGTACAAGCTTTCCCTTGGCCTGGCGCTCAACATTTATAGTGTGAAATGCTTGGGAAATACGTCTTTTACCCTACCTTGAGTAAACGAAAGCACCGT
Organism: Amblyomma americanum; assembly: GCF_052857255.1. NCBI lineage: Eukaryota > Metazoa > Arthropoda > Arachnida > Ixodida > Ixodidae > Amblyomma > Amblyomma americanum. The sequence continues at coordinate 86,219,387 of NC_135497.1, forward strand.
GTGCCATCGTCATAATCAAATCGTCATCATTTGTTGGCTCATGGTGATTTGCGGAGGAACACATTACATCCTTACTGTGAATGTGGGCGTACCTGATGGCTTCGTTAATTGTGCAGTGGGACGCCTGGCATTGTGCAGTATGACCTCAATGGCAACCCAATGCGAATCTGGCTAAGATTTTGACAGTTGGCATCGAACATTGTCGGACAGATAGAATACAGGAGCTTTAGTTCATTCCAGTCTCAAGACGGCTCTTCGTAACTCTGAAGAACATTACACGCAAAAAAGACACGTTTCAATGCATCAATTAACAAACATCAGATATAATTAAAAATTACAGAGAATTAATAATGTATTGGATACTTCAGTTCGCATTAAAAAATAACTACAAACTCTACAGCACGAACCTCTAACAACCGCTGTTCTATAAGAACGCATTACCGAGCAGCCTAACAGTCATGTTAGCTTTCGCTACGTTTAGCCCATTACGCAGGAAAGTGTAAACCTTTAAAGAGACCTTTTTTTCCCTTTCCGAAACATCTTCCATCTCACGTGGCGGCCCATGTAAGTCGTTGTCAAGAGGGGTAAATACAATTAGCGCGTCATAATATGAGAGCTTCCTCTCGAGGACTTGGAATTTTGTCCTCAAAGAGGAATGTATATGTAAACGTACTCTGGTCATTTTTCGTTTTAACGCTCCACAAACTTTAGCATTAGTAGGGATTAAATTATGTGTGAACGCGCATGAATGTGCGATGCCTATCTTTACTACCCAGAACTCTTCCTGTAACACCCGTCTGTCCAAAGAATAATTGTGCAAGCTGCTCAGTGGTACTCATGAGCCATCATAAATAAAGCTGCGTTTCTGAAGCGCAGCACGCACAGGAAAAATACTCAGACGGATCCAAAGCACCGTTTTAGAATTGATAACCGTCTATACTACAGTATAAGCAGGACCAAGCAGCGTTAGGCTACGCTCTCTCAAAAGTGATCAATAACTTCCACAGCCTACGTGTCACAAAACTAGTCAGCTGAATTCAGATATAGTAAATCGAGATGAGAAATTTCACCGCTGTTATCAATTTGCGTATTTTACGCATACCAGTTCGCTGCATTAATACGTCGTCGAAAGCGACAAAGGTGAACACGCATCTTTTGCCAGGTTATTCGAAATAATGGTCACTAAAAAATTTTATAAAGAACGGTGCAAAAATTTATTCATGAGAGTAGCAATATAATTCTTTTCCACCGGAACTTCTTTTACACCGCTCGTTATTTGAAATGAACTCAAACACCTCAGCACCCTCTGATTGTCTTAAAACGATTTCTTACGTGTCCTTCAAACCTGAGGCATCTCGCTGTTTGCCAGGCAAGCCTTTTAATGCACATTCCTTGGAGAGCTCTGAACACCTTTCCGGTGCGTCCCACCCGCACAAATTCAGCTAGATGGAAAAAAAGAATATTCCCATGGTTGATGTCATGATACACCTTAAACAGGCTCGGTTTGTAGTTTTTAGTGTTCTTGAGAGTGCGCTTCCGCGCAGCATTGGACAACTACTCCGTGGTCCCCGGTGCCGGCGTCGTGATGGCGCTTGTCACAAGGAGCCTCGTACCCGTGGTCAGTGTGATGGTCGGCACCGCATAATGGTAATGGGCTGCCATCAAGGCGCCCAGCACCACACGCAGCAGGGCGATCTCAAGTTGGACGGTGATTAGGTTGGAATGGGTGGTGAAGTCAAAGTCGATGTGGAGGGCGGCCACCAGGGGCATCTTGTCGAGCAACAATTCAGCGCCCCGAAGCAATTAGGCCGTATACAAGTCGCTTCTCCACTCAAAAAGGTATGGCAACTTCAACAAGTGAGACTACTGTGTCATCTGAAAGGACTGGTTACTCTGGGCACAACTTGAGAAATGCCAGAGACAGAAAACAAATTGATTTATTCTTTCAGGCTAACGGGCTTCTGGTTTTCAGAGTTGCTATTATGGGCTCAGCGGGATATCGTCCAGGCTGTTATCCCCGCTAGCGTAGGGGAGCCGCTCAGCTCGGCTGGACAGCCCCACAAGCCTTAATGTATCTGTCGTCGAGACCAGGGGGCTCTCGCCGAGGTCATCTGCGATGTCGGTCGGAGTGCCAGGTGATGGGGGCAACGGCGACACAGAAGGACCTCCACTGGCGTTGCGGCACAGTTGCGGCGAAGACTGATACTCTGGACGGCCTGCTTCACGGCACATGAGGACGGCGACCTCGATGTCGTAGTGTTGACAACAGTGCCTGCACTGCGCTCGGTTGTTGATTTTCCGTCGAGACACAGTTGCTACGGCGACGGGTGAGGCTGAGGATTTCGCCGGAGGCTGAAGCCAGTGCCCACACTGCCGATGAGATCGCACGTCGGTGGCAGCCGCATCCCCTCCACATCCTCCGCCCAGGAAACGGTCACCAAAGCCCTCAGCAGAGAATAAAAGCGTCGCTGGAGTCGGCGGAGAGCCGTCGTAGGTGAGCCCATCGATCGCCGCCGGGAGGGGCGTCTTGGCGGCGTCATTGGCCATAGCAAAGGCAGTGGACCAGGAACAGCCGTAGAGCGACGTCACCGGCGTCGGGGACGTGGGCGTTATCACGGCTGCAGCGGCCGCGTCTCCTTCGCTGCCTCCGTGCAGAGCCAGGACACCAGCGTCCTCACCCGGGGATGGCGGTGGCACGGCAGACGGCGGGGCGCCGCTCCACATCCGGGCTGCGGCCGCAAGAGGCATGATGGCGCCGACAGTGGCCATGGTTGCTTCACAGCTGTGAGCAGGCGTTATCTCGTCCACCACGCGCTGCTGCTCGGCAAACGAGGTACACAGGTGGGAGGTGGGCGCCTAGGTTGCGGCTGGCCTTGCGGCCGCCGCCGGAACCGTAGCCGTCGAGGTCCGCTGCGGAGCCGTCATCTGTTGTTGCTGGGTCGGCTCCGTGTTCTGGGACGCTCGTGCCTCGTGCACATGATGCGAAGCAGATCGCTCTTCGTCGTTGTCATCTGAATGCTGATTATATGCTTGGAGCATATAGAGCAGAAGTGTCGTTTTATACGAAATTTTTGAATGCCGAATATACATGAATTCAACGGGCTAAACGGATTAAATAGTTGGCGTTGAAAATGAGTAGAAACAAATCTAATACGCTGCTCAAGTTTTCGAAACGTCCTCAAGTATTGAGCCCGAAGTTGGTATAGGACACATATTTTTTTTTGTCCATCAGGACTGCTTCAAAAATGGCCCACTCCGAAGCCGCTTAGATGCTGCCGGGATCAGTTTGCGCAGGGAGCAGTGCTCCAGCGGGAAAGATGGCACAGCACCGCGACGCGTTTACTTTTCGCTTGTACATAATGTTCATAAATATGACATTTTGAGATTGAGCGACTGTCACATATAATAGGGAGTCTAAAATAAAATTATGATCGAAAGAGGTTTGAAGAAGACGAGTTTGGCGATAATGATGACGTGGATTAACCGAAGTCTAAAGACGATGAAGAAGAAGTATTCTGCGAGGTGGAAAGAGATGACTGGTGCAGAAGAGAAGAAAGAAGAAGAGGACGCCGACAAGGATTAGGTGGACTCGCCAAGGCTATAAAAGCGCGAGGGAGAGCGAGGCACGGTGATTAGGCAGGCCCGTGCACTTTCCTTTCTTTCTTCCTGTCAGCAGCAGCAGCAGCAGCAGCGAGGCGCGGGGGGGAGAACAGAGAATCGGAGGCCCCGGCGGTTCAGGGACGCTTCGGCTGGAAGAGAGCGACGCCGACTGCTGCGGTGAGCTCTTGTTCTACGGCTTTGCACCGAGGACTTCGCGCCGTTCCTGAGCCCATTCCGGGGAGTCAACGGAGGACGCTACAACCTGCTACAGTCAGGGGTGTCTCCAGCGCTGTTACCACCCATCCGGGTGGTGCCCCAACGCCAACGTCACCGGCATCACCTCCACGGACGCTTGGACCGGGTGCTTGTAGGACGCAGCCAACGACGCCGCCGGCGGGTCAGGGATGCTTCGGCTGGGAGAGCGACGCCGACTGCTCCGGTGAGCTCTTGTTCTACGGTTTCGCACCGAGGACTTCGTGCCGTTCCTGAGCCCGTTCCACGGAGTAACGGAGGACGCTACCACCTGCTACGGCCAGCGGTGTCTCCAGCGCTGTTGCCACCCATCCGGGTGGTGCCCCCAACGCCAACGTCAGCGGCATCACCTGCACGGTCGCTTGGACCGGGAGCTTGCAGGACGCAGCCAATGGCGCCGCCAGCGACGCCAGCCCGAGCACGTCGAACGCCACCTCGACGCCGGCTACTGGACCCATGCAACGCCGCATCCGCACCGAACCAACCGTGAGCACGAACGCCGACCGCTAACAGTAGAACGCTAGTAGTAACAACTAGTAGCAGTGTCCCCGGGTCGTGTGTATTGATAGTCTTTGTGTTGTGTGTTAGTTTTGTTAGTTTTGTGTGCTAGTGTTTCTGTCACGTAGGGTGTTTTAAATGTGCGTCTGTGTGGGTACACCTGTCGCCTAGTCCATTCTTTCGGTCCGAGTGTTCTCCGGGGAGATCCGTGACAAAGTTAAGTGGCGAGCCTGTGCCAGGATTCATTTCCTTGTTTCTTTTTGCTTTGTCTTGGATCTTTCCAATCTCTCGATGGCAGAAAGTATGGATTTGACAAAAACGTTACAACTGGCGCTCAAGCTAGGGTTAAGCAAGGAAGAGGCGATGCGTCTCTGTGACGAGGAGAAAGAAGAGGAAAAAAGACAGAGAGAGGAAAGGGCGCAAGCACGCACAGACGCTCGCGAAGCAGATGAAAGAGCTCGCGAGGCAGAAGAGCGAGAGGCTAGAAGAGCTCGCGAGGCAGAAAAACAGGAGAAAAGAAGGATAGAACGGGAGAAGGAGTTTCTTTTGTGGAAACAGGTGCATATGGCGGGAGGATATAAGGAGGTCACGGACAATGATCAGCGTTCCTTAATGGGCACAGAATCTCCTAGACCGGCCAGAGTTTGTCCAAAAAAGCTGATGGCTCCTTTTCATGACAAAATAGATGATCTGGACGCATATCTGCAACGATTCGAGTGGATAGCTTTGTGGCAAGGCAGGAAGCGTAGTGAATGGGCCACGGCATTGAGCATGTGTTTAGTCGGGGAGGCTCTGAATGTGTTTGGAAGGATGCCTGCTTCTGAATCCATGGACTACGAGAATGTCAAGAAGGCACTCCTCCAAAGATTCAGGCTTACGGCAGAGGGTTTTCGGGAAAGATTTCGCACCGCGAAACCTGAGGATTCTGAAACCGCTAAGCAGTTTTCCTGCAGGCTGACCAACTATTTTGATAGGTGGCTTGATATGTGAAACACAGAAAAGAGTTTTGAGTGTTGCGTGACAAGGTGGTCACAGAGCAATTTTTAGCGTGCTGCAGCTCAAAGCTAGGGCTATTCCTGAAAGAAAGAAAAAGTGGTGTTCACTAGAAGAGTTTTCCGACACTGCAGGCCAATTTCTCGAGGTTCAAGGGCTGAGAAATATGTGTAAGGCAAGGGAAGAAACACAAAAGGTCCCAGAGACAAATGCGACAAAACCAAGAGCATATGGCGTGCTTGCGCCCTTTCCTCTCTCTGCCTTTCTGCCTCTTCTTTCTCCTCGTCACAAAGACGCATCGCCTCTTCCTTGCGTAACCCTAGCATGAGCTCCAGTTCTAACGTTTTTGCAAAATCCATCCTTTCTGCCGTCGAGAGATCGGAAAGATCCGAGACAAACCAAAAACAAACTAGGAAATGAATCCGTGACAGCGACGCGAGAGATTTCAGATAGGATTAACAACCATTGCGTTCATTGTTGATATGGGAGGAAATGAGATTTGAGGAGTTTGTTCGCTGTCCCAACGAGTAGCAAACGGCAATTTTCCTATTCGTGGGACGTGACGGTCATAGAGTTGATATACTAACTTTTTGTTGGGTGTCCAGTAGCGGAGACCGCTGTCGCGTATTTCGGCATCTATAGCGTTAACTCATGACTTAAAACCGCCACCGCTAGCGTTTCGCTGTTTGGCATAAACTTTGGTTTTAGACGAACATTAGCACAAGCAGCGAATAATCCCACACATATCCGATCAGGACTCCATTGGGTTCTAATACTATTTGATTCGAATGCAATTATGTTTTTAACTACAGAATCCATGTTCGCTGCAGTTTGGAAAAAAAGAAAAGAGCAAATCGCACACCCCAAGTATAAAGGCATGCGCAGTTACTTGAGCACATCTGTGAGTCGTGATCATGTGGAACTCACGGGTGGAGCTCAGTTCACTTGTTTTCAACTTCAGCCTCTTATATGTTGAGTGGTGACAATGTAGCTAATGACACGTAAGCAGCTTGTGGCTGATTTTCGTTAGGGTCCTTGCTGGGAGGAGTGTGAGCCACAAAATCTTGCTGAAGCTCTTCAGAAGAGCTGAGGATCCGCCGTACCATCTTGGCGACAATGTACATGTAATAAAAGCTGGCTTGGTACGCCAACCTCATTGCGGAGGACGGCGCGGGCGTCGACTAAGAATGATGGTGATTCTTTCATGGCATCGCTGAGATGTGGTCGCTGTAGTCGTGACCAGCCGGGAACTGTTGCGCTCGTCATGATACATTTATCGCAGCCGCTCCAAGAATTCGGTAGGGCACTCTTTCGGGCTGGACGGAGACCATGCAGAGGACTCGTTGTCCACTTTCGCCTTAACTGGTTTCAAGGACGAAGGGTCAGTGAGGGTGCGCGAGTGTCCTGACGGAGTTTGAATTTCGATGTTTTCTTCGGAAGTGACAAACAAAACGTACGAGCCAATTCACATAAAGGCACCCCGGAAACTATTAGCCTCTGTCATTATCAACATTCTAATGAGCCACAGGCTGGCGAAGATGTTAGCGATGCCCTACAGCCACCAAATCTTGGTCTTGCAGGGATGCGAATAGGTGTCAAATTTTCGGTCGCCGTTCAGACCCCTGGCAGCACAATCCATGCGCCCAGCCGTAGAAGAATACGTCAGGATGGGCGTAAGAAAGCGTCGACTCTGGACGCCATCCCGACGCACCTTTATCTAAACCCACGAAGCGGTTCTCAATTCCTACGAAGTCCTTGCCGTGCGTGCACTTCGCTCTTGCCCGAATTTATGCTCTCATTCGATGGCGCCATTAACATACGTCTCTCTACTAATTTGCTCAAACATCATTGCGCTTTTGAACTGACTTGGAAGAACACAGGGACGACACAAACACTGGTGCGCAAACTATCAACTGAAGTTAATTGCGGTGTGCACACATAAGTAAGTTTCACATGTCAAAGCATAAATAAAAAATAAAAAACACATTTAAACCAGCAAATTTGCTGTCGTATCAACAAGCTTCAAAAATGCTGCCCCAGCAGATCGGTTTACGTTTGGTATCAGTTTTCCAAGAATTGCTTTTCTTGTTTGGTAAGCAAAACTGGCTTTATCTCTGGCAACCCACTTGTGCTGCGAATACGCGACCGCAGCGAAAAAGGCCTGCTGCCATATGACTGAGCCCACTCAAAGCTGATCAAGCGAAACATGGACATGCCTTGTTTCTAGCAGGCCATAAAAGAGTCCTACAGCCACAACATGCGAAGTAGTCTGAACAACCAGGCAGCAAGACTGTAAAAAGCCGGTTACCCGAAACCACTGCTTGCATCAGTAGCAGAAAAAGCGCTTAAAAGATTTGTGAAAGGAACGGACCGAGGCAAAAAGCAAGAAAACAAAACGCCTGTGGTCCTATTGTACATTCATGCACTCATTCACAACTTGAAAAAGTTGCTGAAAGGCCTGAAGTGCAAGTAGTTCTTTCTGCACCAAGAAAACTAAAAGGAATGTGCGCGAAGGTAAATGAAGAAACCAGTAATAGAGAAGAGGAATCTTGTGGCGCCAGGCACACAAACAGGTTCGCCGAGTGCTATGAAGGAGTGGTTTACAAGATACCGCTATCATGTGTCCGAGCATATGTGGGCCAGACGGGCAGATGTTTAAATGAAAGACTTCGAGAGCATAACCGCAACTGTCGGCAGATTATCTCACCTGGAAAACTGGCAGCACATTGCGCCAGATGCGACAGTTGCAAACCCCATTTCCTACAGACTACAGTACTGCTGAAATACAGAGATAAGACAACCAGGGAGCTGTGGGAAGCCTAATGCTTGGAATCAGGAAAAGAAGGGACGTGTGTTAGTGACCCTTAAGTTTTGCTTACCAAACAGGAAAAGCAATTCTTGGACAAGAGATACCAAACATAAACCGATCTGCTGAGACAAAGACTTTCTGATGCTTGACGATACGATAGCAAATTTGCTGGTTGAAATGCGTTTTTTATGTTTTGACATGTTAAGCTTATATATGAGCGCACGCCACAATAAACCTCAGTTGATAGTTTGCACACCAGTGTTTGTGTCGTCCCTGTGTTCTCCCAAGTCCGTTCAAAAGCGCAATTATGTTCGACCAAGTTAACTACCAACTAGCCCAATTTGAAACCCTCTACTGATTGCGTGAACTCGAAGTAAATGACAGTTTGGATCTGAGCGGCCATACTGCTCTTCCTGAGAGGGGCTTGAAGTTGTCCAGGGTTTCCATGTGCGCTCCTTTCCCAAACTATTCGCATTTGTCCTTTGATTCCTTGGCAACCATTGCGACTCTCTCTGGTGTAGGCAGTAGCCACGTGCAGTGGCTTGGCCGGTTGGCTTGGCTGCGCTGCTGCGCGCTCGCGTGCGGCTGGTGTCTCGTGCTCGTGCTGGTATTCGCCTGGGCTGGAATAAAGCGTTCCGGTTGGCGTCTCAGCATCTAGTACCTTCAATATTCTTAGGCACGCTGCCTAATAACGACCAAATGTTTGGCAAATTGTTCAAGAGAGACTGCCATGGTGGGCAGGTTGCCCACCTCACAAGGTTGCTCACAATCAGGTGGGCGGGAGTCTCATTCGAGCGCTCGAAGAGACTGTACGTGCCTCCCGCTGCTCCCGCTGGCTCGGGCTAGAGCATGAGTTGTTCCTGCTGCTTTTCAGGGTCTGCCTGCCGATTCCGGGACCTCTTGAGCCGCCCTTTAAACTGCGGGATCGAGTCTCGGGCATCGCTGCGACCACCGGTGGCGACCCGCGAGGCTCTCTGGTGGTTTCTGGCCGCTTTTTGCTGACCGGGACTAAGGCGGCGGCTTTCCTTTGCGCGGCCAGCCGCACGCGAGGAAAAGTTCCTGCTGTATTCCGGGGCCTGCCTGCGGCTTCCTGGACTTCTCGGGCCGCTTTTTAAGCTGCAGGATGCACTCCCGGGCATCGCTGCGACCACCACGAGATGCCCGCGAGGCCCGCTCGCGGTTTTTTAACCGCTTTTTGCAGGCCGGGACTTAGGCGGCGGCTGCCCTTGCGCGGCCAGCCGCGCCACCTGCCTTGGGGAGGGAATCAGCTGCCTTGCCCGGCCCGTTGGACTATATGGCAGAAGTGGGCTTTCGGTTCCTGCTCCACGCCCGGTCGCGGTTTTCCCTGGCGGCCCTCGCGGCCTGCTGGTGATTTTTTCACCACTTCTCGCGGCGCAGGGACTGTGAGCCTCGCCCTGAGGCTCGGCCCTAGCAGGGCTTGCTGGCATCCCCGACGACAACCTGCGACCGACCGGGGCTTTGCCTCCGGTCGCTGAGGATGCCGCCGCCCTGGAGCTTTGTGCTCGCGCTGACGACGGGCCGCTCCCCGGCGGCCCCTCTCCTTTCGAGGCCCCGGGCGGGGACGGCGCCGACATCGTGCAGTAGGACTTCGGTGCCGGCGTGGCTGACGTTCCGCCCGCGGACACAGAGCCCAGGCTGGACCCGGCGTTCGCTGCGATGCCTGATTTTGCCGAGGTCACGTGACTTCAGGAGCGCCTCACGGCGTTCCTGAACGCTGCGGAGAGCAAGATTCACGTGCTGGCGCGCTTGCAGATTGCGACCATGTTCGGGGAGCTCGTTATCCGCTGCGCTGACTACCGGGCTCACGCGTCCGACGCGTTGAGTCGTGCGGAGGACGTCCGCGCCAAAATGAGCGCTCAGCGTCGCGCTACTGCGGAGGCTCGCAGTCGGGCAAACTTGGCGGAGTCCAGGCTGCAGGCGTGACCTCTACCGGCAGCCGTACCCACCTTTGCGGAGGTTCTCTGAAGTCAACACACGACTGCGACAACACCTTTTGCGAGCGAACCCTCCCGGCCTTAGTCTCTGCCTCGTTGGACATCATCCGAAGACAGCAAACTGTGAGCCACGTGGATTTTATTACGTCCACATCTCATACGAACGCTACGACGGCGCAGTCAGTGCGAACACTGAAGGCAAAAATTGTCTTGTAGGACGCCGGCATAGGCCCCGTCGTTATGCGCTCATCGGCAAATGGTGTAACGGTCATCGCTAAGGACTGCGACACGGTTAACAATTTACGCACTGAGGTCCAGAGCAACGCTGTCTCAAGCAATATCATGACAGTCAGCATCATCACCTGCCTGAATCCGCCCACTGCAGGGCAAAGGTCTCTCCCATGTCTCTCCAATTAACCCTTTCGTTTGCCAGCTGCGCCCACACTATGCCCGCAAACTTCTTAATCTCACCCGCCCAACTAACCTCCTGCCACCCCCTACTAAGCTTCCCTTCTCCGTTACCTTTAAGGGCTAGCGGTTATCTTGCCTTCCCATCACATGCCCTGCCAAAGCCCCTTTCTTGCTCTTGATTTCTTCTAGGATGTCATTAACCCGCGTTTGTTCCCTCACCCACTGTACCCGCTTCCGGTCTCTTAACGTTGTAGCTATAATTTTTCTCTCCATTGGCTCACTGCGTTGTCCTTAACTTAAGCTGAACCCTTTTCTTTAGCCTCCACGTTTCTGCTCCATAGATGAGCACCTGCAAGATAAAGGCGTTGTACAATTTTTTCTGGAGGGAAATTGGTAAACTGCCATTCGTGATCTGAGAGAACCTGCCATATGCGCTCCACCCCATTCTTATCCTTCTAGTTATTTCCCTCTCAAAATCCGGATCAGATGTCACTACCTTCCCTAAGCAGGCGTATTCCTTAACCACTTCCAGCACCTCGCTGCCAATTGTGAACTGCTGTTTCCTAGCTAGACTGTGATCATTACTTTGGTTTTCTGCCTATTAATTTTTAGGCACGCCGTTCTGCTCTGCCTGTCTAACTCGTTGATCATGATTTTCAGTTCACTTACTGAGTGACTCATCGAGGCAATGTCATCAGCGAATCGCAGATTATTTAGGTATTCTCCATTAACTCGTATCCCAGCGGACCAGTGGACACCCCAGCGGACATTGTAGCCTTCGCGCATATGTGATTGCATAAGGCTGATGCGGCTGCTCTGGCAATGTTGCCTGGCATGCATATTTACACTGATGGATTCTAGACTACCCTGTCTGCATGCGCAGCTTATGTTGCTCTCTCAAAACCAGGACGAATTCTTTCTGTGGAGCGTTTTGGGGTAGAAACCGCTTCGGGTGCTTACTGTGCAGAATTAATAGCTATTGAAGAGGCCGTAAGGTACGTGCCTTCTTTGGGCGGGACAACACCTGCTCATTTTTATAGACTTTCTTCCTCTTAATGCCACTGGCCACATACGTCATAAACGACAAAAATATTCATTATAAAGACAATAAAAAAAGACATCCCTTTATTCCGTATATTTAATTTACACCACGTGCCAGCCCATGCTGGAGTTCAGGGCAATCAGCTTCAGACACACTAGCATCCCGTGCAAGCAGATATTCTCGAGTAAGAACATCCGTCCTATCTAGATCATCGGGGCTCACAGCCCTATGGTCTTTACTATCCGCCAAATGGCAACAATGGCGGTCAAACAACAATGAGGAAACGGGAATTTACTCATGGGACCCTAGCGCGCTTAACATTCCCGAAACATTTCCACCGCCGAAGCCGCTCGCTACCATCTTGAAGGGACATGGTCGTTTCCCGCCTTTTTTCCGCAGATTTGTATGGGCGTCGTCTTCGGTGCGTCCTTGCGAGCAACACGACGGCGATGTCCCTCATAGGTTAACCACATGTCCCCTGACACGGGACACTGTCGTACGACTCCCGCAACCATCTGCGGAGGAAATGCACTGAGTAAAGCTGTAGGCAAGTAGGTAAGCATTGACGGTGGGGGAACAGCGCAATGCATAGGACAGTGTCTTGCCTTTTCCCGCTTTTGTTACGCTGTTCACCCACGATGAGGAAACGCACGCGGCGGCGTGGCGCCGTTGGTTGGACGACCGCCGCTGCTGTGCCCTACCAATTCTACTAACCCTACCCGGACTACTCGTTCTGATAAAGTGAAGACACGTGAGAAAGTGCTGAAGACCACTCCGGCCATTCCGCCACATGTATCGATCCAACCTGCTGAGCGAGCCACAAAAAGAATGCGGTGCGAGCGCCTGACGGCAAGAATTGAGGCCATGGCAACATACCGCTCCGGCAAGTACCTGCCCATTAAACCCGTGCCATAAGGTATTGATGAGCCGTATTAGCATTCACATGTCCAAGTGCCGGCTAAATAATCCCGTTAACAAGCCCTGCCCGTTCTCGGCAACTCACTTCATACCTGCTGGATAATTGAGCCAGCATCTCCAAGTCTGCCCGGAGCGGCTGAAGCCGACACTGACTACCCCAGCGGGCGACGCGCAAGTCAGCCAGCCCTCTGAAATGTCTGGAGAAAAACGTCGTGTCAGTAAGGACGCCCCCAACTGCCGAGACACATCCAGACCTGGCGCCTCTGAAGACCTACCAACGGCGAATGCCAGTATGACCCAGCTCACGGACGTGAGAACGTTAGTGCCCCTAGTAGCAAGGATCCGCATCGGCCCGGCATCTCTCACGCCTCGGTTGTTGGACTGGACCTTAACCAAGGCAGGTTCCAGCCAGGGATTACGAGGGTGTCAGCCCAGCCGCTCCCTGCAGTCCCCCCGTCGCAGGAACTCAAAGGAAACACTCTCTGCAGAGGCCCGCCATTTTTGCGCGGCATCCTGGCCTGTGGCAGTGAAGTTCCAGGACTATCGGGAGACGCCGGCGCCCTTCTAGCCCGCAGAATCGCGACGCTGGGACGTGGAAGACGGATCCCGCACCTCGGCCCGAACTACTGGTTCTGATACAGTAAAGAGACGCGAGGATATGCCGGAGACCACTCCGGCCATCCCGCCACATGTATCGATCCAACCTGCTGAGCGAGCCGCAAAAAGAAGGCGGTGGAGCGTTTGACCGCTAGAATTGACGCGACATACCGCTCCGGCAACTACCTGCCCATTGTACCCGTGCCATAAGGTATTGATGAGCCGTATTAGCATTCGCATGTCCGAATGCCGGCTCAACATTCCAGTTAACAAGCCCCGCTCGTTCTCGGCAACTTACTTCGTGCCTGGTGGAGAACTTAGCCAGCATCTCCAAGTCTGCCCTTAGCGGCCGAAGCCGATGCTGACTACCCCAGCGGGCGACCCGCAAGTCGGCCAGCCCTCTGAAATGTCTGCAGAAAAACATCGTGACAGCAAGGACGCCCCCAACTGCCGAGGCACATCCAAAATTCTTTATGTGGGGCGGTTTAGGGTAGAAACCGCCTCGGGTGCTTACTGTGCAGAATTAATAGCATTTGAAGAGGCCGTAAAATACGTGGCGCCTAGTGCGGGACAATACCTAATTAGTTTGAAGCGAAAGCTTCACAACGCTAGGTTTTCAAGAGGGCAGCGTCAGTGCAATCGCGCTAAAGATGTCATGTGGTGTCGCGTTGGAGGTCATGTGACCTACTGACGTCATCACAGTCTCCCCGCCGTGGCTAGGGGCAAGTGCCCCATCGGGCACCGGCAATTTCATTGACGCTTTACAGACAATCAATTCGGCAGTGTGTTTGGCGTTTGTGAACGTAGCCATACAAAGGAAGCTTTCTCTTGTCACCAGGGTTAACCAAAGTTTAAACCACAGCTGATTTTTTATAGACTCTTTGTCCCTCCGAACCACACTGGCCGCAGACGTCATAAACGAAAAAATATTCATTATTAAGACATTATTAAAAGACATCGCTTTATTTCGTCCATTTAATTTACACCACGTGCCATCCCATGCTGGAGTTCCGGGCAATGACCTTGCAGACACACTAGCATCCCGTGCAAGCACATATTCTCGAGTAAGAACATCCATCCTGTCTAGATTATCGGTGCTCACAGCCTTATGGTCTTTAGTATCCTCCAAATGGCAACATTGGCAGTCAAACAACAATGAGGAAACAGGAATTGACTCACGGGTCCCTAGCGTGCGTAGCAATCCCGAAGCACTTCTACCGCCGATGCCGCTCACTACCATCTTGAATGGACATGGTCGTTTCCCGTCCTAATTCCACAGATTTGGATTGGTGTCGTCGTCGGTGTGTCCTTGCGGGCATCCCGACTGCGACGTCCCACATTAACTACATCTACCCTAAGACGGGACACTGTCGGAGGTCTCCCGCAACCATCCGCGGAGGAAACGCGCTGAGTAAAGCTGAGATTCGGGCGAGTTGGCAATTGTTCATGATGGGTGAACAGCGTACGTAGGACAGTGTCTTGCCTATGCCCCGACTTTTTTTTAATTGGTTTTGGGGCAAAGGAAATGGCGCAGTATGTGTCTCATATATCGTTGGACACCTCAACCGCACCGTAAGGGAAGGGATAAAGGACGGAGTGAAAGAAGAAAGGAAGAGAGAGGTGCCGTAGTGGAGGGCTCCGGTATAATTTCGACCACCTGAGGATCTTTAACGTGCACCGACATCGCACAGTACACGGGCGCCTTAGCGTTTTGCCTCCATAAAAACGCAGCCGCCGCGGTCGGGTTGGAACCCGGGAGCTCCGGACCAGTAGCCGAGCGCCATAACCGCCTTTGTTGCGCTGTTCACCCACTATGAGGAAACGCACACGGCGGCGTGAAGTCGTTGGTTGGGCAACCGCTATCTCATGCGAATGGCGTCTGTCATCACTCATCAGCGAGACGCTTCCGAACTATCTTCGGTTGCGATAACCTCGATCACTTCTCTCCTAACACCAACGCAAACATGACCGCGGCACGTTTGGCGCTGGGGGGCCATTCGGACTAAAGTCACTGGATCCCGTTCCAGTGACTTTAATTCAGACCAAGAGAGGTGGATGCGTGTGTGTCCGCCCTCCCCGCGGTTGCGTGTAACGGTTTTTTCCTTTTGTACACAGATCTAATCTCATACCGGATGCTTGTGTTTGAACGATAATTCACTTGTACGAATGTTCTAATCCTCACTTTACATCCAACATGAATCACCGTCTCACAAATACTCTCAACAATATTTTAATCTCATTCTTTCGTAGTTTGATTCCCAAATTGTGTGCATGAGTTATCATCAATTTGTGATTGATACTGTGTCTGGCCCAAGCATTCATTTTTTTTTACTCATTACGAGGAAAGGCACACCACTACAATATGCATACAAACTTTTTCTTCCCTCTCTCTCTTTGCTTGTTCTTATCCCTTTTCTGTTTTCTTATTATTTGCAGGTGACCTCTCCATCGTTTGCACCTTCAGTTCCGTTCACCTGCCATCACCGTCTTCCTCATCTGCACCTGCACCAATTGTATTGTCGTCACACCTGCTTTTCCTCGCCGATTATTTTGCTTTTCTTCATTCTCAACAATTCTATTCTATTTCTCTTTATTTCTTGTTTTCTTTTGCACCACCTCCAATGATATCCATTTAAAGCTATATTTCATCAATAAATCAGCTTTGCGGGGCATTATCACCCCGCTGTGCTCGTTCAGCTCTTAGGACGCCACTTGTGTTACCGTGCCCGACATTATTTTTCCAACTGGCTATTTCCATAAAGTTCAATTTTTGGTCGAATGGGCCCGATTCGTTTATTTTTAATCGGTTTAAGGCTAATAATCTCTAGCAGGTGCAGGTTATTTCTCATTCCACTTTATGTTTTACTTTATTTTCTTATTTTAGCATGGAATGAAACTCCGACTGGGGCAGGTGGTGGGCAGTTTGCTCACAATCAGGTGGGAAGGTTGCCACTTACCATGGTGGCGAGGTTGTGAAGACGTCACAAGGGTCGCACGCGTAACGCGTGACGGCTTTCGCAGTTTCCGCTTGCGCAGACCCTTCTAATGCCAAGGCATTAAAAATTAAATCCGTCGCCGAAGATTGAGGCCGCAAGCGGACGCGATAAGCGTTGACTGCCGCATTCAAAAGGTGCCTTTGCGTTTTTTAGTGCGCTAGCACTTGCTGTGGGAATTGCACGCATTTAGCCGCTTTTTGTTTGTTTGTGTGAGCTTGGCGCATAATGGCCTCAGTTGCCTATGTGCCATAAAATGCAACACAACCCAACTCTGTAGGTTTGTGTGTTACTGGGTTGTGGCCACCCTGCCGAGGTGTACATACACCTGGCAATCTGCCCACCGTGACAGGTAGTAGTTCAGTTAAACATTGGTCACACGAGCTTGCTCGGGAGGAGCAACCTGTTTCTCACAAGATGGCAGCACCTGTCATCGTACAACTGTGGCGCATCGCTTCACCCCTGCACCATTGCGCCAGGAGTGATTTGAAAACTCCCAGGGATCTATGGATGTGAAGACGAGGATGTACAATTCCGCATTTATGGACGTTAACCCATTATTGCTATCCGCACAAGTTCGAAATCATTTAGCGCAATATTGCTTAAGGGTGCACTGCTATCCTTGCGCGAAAATAAACACAATTCTTCAGCGCGCGTCGAATTTGTTTTTGAATTGTGTTCTGGATCTACCCAAAAGGAGAGTATCTTTCTTTATCCCTGAATAACTTTCAGCTGATTGTGCAGGCCTCTTGACCCTTATCTTTTTGTGCTTTGAGTATATGAACAATTACGGACGCACCTTGTTTTTTGTTATTTTCCACTGGCTGTCCGCCTCCTAAAACAAGCTTTTGTATGACATCAGAATTAGTCTTTAGTATTCACATGTGGAATGGGGTAATCCGGCATGTTGTAAAGACCTGTACTCGGTGGTTTAATATATTTTATGCACGGAGTCATCGTTTAGATTCGACACTTCATTAAACCAGCGTTTGAGTTCTATTTTTTATAAAAATTGTGATGGCATCAATAGCTGTGTCAGAAACATGACTGATGAAGCACCGCCTCCGGCCACGCACCCGATTTTAGGGTTTCGTTGTGTTTCGTTGTAGGCAGGCTCAAAGGAATTTACAGCGATCATCAGCTCAAAAAGCACGAAAAGCAATAAAGTCCCGGACTTTATTGCTAGCCAGTGACATTGTGTTTTATTAAGCTTTTATAAAAAATAGACTTAAGAAATCACCCAGATCGTGAGATTTCGCGCAATGGATGAATTGGTCGGATGGCAAACGCCCACTTCGTTACGGCCGCATATATTCCTACAGACAGATATCCGCGATGCGCATCGACTGCGGCATAGATTAATTGTGCCGCCACTTTTGCCATAAACAGCGCCTGCCACGAAGTTTCTTACATTTCCATACAGAAATATCGATTTCATTTGTTTTCTATTCCTTAATCTCTAACCTAGCCTGCATACCCTGGCGGTTCTCTTCGCTTGACTCTGTCAGCACTGAGTATATATTAAAAATCGGTTCGGTTGGGCGGCAATAAAAAAAGAAGACAGCAACAAAAGTAAAAAGGCAAAGAAAAAATTCACAGGGCGCTTAACACACGCCGTATACACGCCGCTTCTCTACTCAAAAAGGTATGGCAACTTCATCAAGTGAGACTACTATGTCATCT
Source organism: Amblyomma americanum (assembly GCF_052857255.1). Lineage (NCBI taxonomy): Eukaryota > Metazoa > Arthropoda > Arachnida > Ixodida > Ixodidae > Amblyomma > Amblyomma americanum. Next base: position 86,237,138 of record NC_135497.1, read on the forward strand.
GAAAGGACTGGTTACTCTGGGCACAACTTGAGAAATGCCAGAGACAGAAAACAAAGTGATTTATTCTTTCAGGCTAACAGGCTTCTGGTTTTCAGAGTTGCTATTGTGGGCTAAGCGGGATATCGTCCAGGCTGTTATCCCCGCAAGCGTAGGGGAGCCGCTCAGCTCGGCTGGACAGCCCCACAAGCCTTACTGTATGTGTCGAGTCCAGAGGACTCTCGCCGAGGTCATCTGCGATGTCGGTCGGAGTGCCTGGTGATGGGGGCAACGGCGACACGGAAGGACCTGCACTGGCGTTGCGGCACAGTTGCGGCGAAGACTGATACTCTGGACGGCCTGCTTCGCGACAGATGTGGACGGCGACCGTGACGTCGTAGTGTAGACAACAGTGCCTGCACTGCGCTCGGTTGTTGATTTTCCGTCGAGACACAGTCGCTACGGCGATGGGTGAGGCTGAGGATTTCGCCGGAGGCTGAAGCCAGTGCCAGCACTGCCGATGAGATCGCATGTTGGTGGCGGCCGAATCCCCTCCACATCCTCCGCCCAGGAAACGGTCACCAGAGCCCTCAGCAAAGAATGAATGCGTCGCTGGAGTCCGCGGGGAGCCGTCGTAGGTGAGCCGCTCGACCGCCACCGGGAGAGGCTTGGTGGCGTCATTGGCCATAGCAAAGGCAGTGGGCCAGGAACAGACGTAGCGCGACGTCACCGGCGTCGGGAACGTGGGCGTTGCAGCGGCCGCGTCTCCTTCGCTGCCTCCGTGCACAGCCAGGACACCAGCGTCCTCACCCGGGGATGGCGGTGGCACGGGAGACGGCGGGGCGCCGCTGGAGGTCCACATCCGGGCTGCGGCCGCAAGAGGCATGATGGCGCCGACAGTGGCCATGGTTGCTTCACAGCTGTGAGCAGGCGTTATCTCGTCCACCCCGCTCTGCTGCTCGGCAAACGAGGTACACAGGTGAGAGGTGGGCGGCTAGGTTGCGGCTGGCATTGCGGCCGCCGCCGGAACCGTAGCCGTCGATGTCCGCTGCGGAGCCGTCATCTGGTGTGGCTGGGTCGGCTCCGTGTTCTGGGACGCTCGTGCCTCGTGCACATGCTGCGAGGCAGATCGCCCTTCGTCGTTGTCATCTGAATGCTGATTATCTGCTTGGAGCATATAGAGTAGAAGTGTCGTTTTATACGTAATTTTTGAATGCCGAATATACATGAATTCAATGGGCTAAACGGATTAAATAGATGACGTTAAAAATGATTACAAAGAAATCTAAAGTGCGACTAAAGTTTACGAACAGTTCTCAAATATTTAGGGCGAAGTTGGTATAGGGCACATCTTACTTTTTGTCTATCACGACTCCTTCAAAATGGCCAACTCCGAAGCCGCTTTAGATGCTGCCGGGATCAGTCTGCGCAGGGCGCAGTGCTCCACCGAAAAAGAGAGCACGGCGCCGCGACGCCGTCGATTGGTGTCGCTCGAGCATAATGTTAATAAATATGGCCTTCAAGACTGAGCGACGCGAGCGATTTCAGAAGGATTATCAAGCCTTGCCTTCATTCTAGATATGGGAGGACATGGATCAAACTCTTATTCTTCTTATCAATTGAGATTTGGGGAGTTTGTTCAGTGTCGTAATGAGTTGCTAAGGGCAATTTTCCTATTCCTGTGACGTGAAGGTCGTAGAGCTGATAAACTGACTCAGTGTTCCATGTCCTGTAGTGGAGACCGGTGTTGCGTCTTTCGGCAGCTACAGTGTTAACTCATGACTTATAGCGCCGCCGCTTGAGCTGTTGGGTAGGTTGTGCTGACGTCACAAGGTTCACGCCTTACCCCGCATCACACGTGACGGCGTTCGCTGTTTCCGCTTGCACAGACCCTTCTATCCCACGCCTAAAAAGCGCTGTTCTGGCTTTGCTAATGGATTAAGAGATGACGGGCGGCATAAGAGTAGGAATGCGCAGAGGATGTCATACTGCTTTCCAAGATTTGACTTCTCCATCTCATCAACGCCTGCGACTCAGAGGAAAGGTATCGCGGGGAAGTTGGAGGCTACAGGAGGGATTAGCAAGTTAATTATTTTGGCAACTGCTCGGACTCGTGGCTGAATGTCAAGAGTTCGTGGCGTTATGATTCCAATTGGCTTCGGGTATCCACCAGTGACACTATAGGTACAAGCTTTCTCTTGGCCTGGCGCTCAACATTTATAGTGTGAAATGCTTGGGAAATACGTCTTTTACCCTACGTTGAGTAAACGAAAGCACCGTGTGACATCGTCATAATCAAATCGTCATCATTTGTTGGCTCATGGTGATTTGCGGAGGACCACATTACATCCTTACTGTGAATGTGGGCGTACCTGATGGCTTCGTTAATTGTGCAGTGGGACGCCTGGCATTGTGCAGTATGACCTCAATGGCAACCCAATGCGAATCTGGCTAAGATTTTGACAGTTGGCATCGAACATTGTCGGACAGATAGAATACAGGAGCTTTAGTTCATTCCAGTCTCAAGACGGCTCTTCGTAACTCTGAAGAACATTACACGCAAAAAAGACACGTTTCAATGCATCAATTAACAAACATCAGATATAATTAAAAATTACAGAGAATTAATAATGTATTGGATACTTCAGTTCGCATTAAAAATAACTACAAACTCTACAGCACGAACCTCTAACAACCGCTGTTTTATAAGAACGCATTACCGAGCAGCCTAACAGTCATGTTAGCTTTCGCTACGTTTAGCCCATTACGCAGGAAAGTGTAAACCTTTAAAGAGACCTTTTTTTCCCTTTCCGAAACATCTTCCATCTCACGTGGCGGCCCATGTAAGTCGTTGTCAAGAGGGGTAAATACAATTAGCGCGTCATAATATGAGAGCTTCCTCTCGAGGACTTGGAATTTTGTCCTCAAAGAGGAATGTATATGTAAACGTACTCTGGTCATTTTTCGTTTTAACGCTCCACAAACTTTAGCATTAGTAGGGATTAAATTATGTGTGAACGCGCATGAATGTGCGATGCCTATCTTTACTACCCAGAACTCTTCCTGTAACACCCGTCTGTCCAAAGAATAATTGTGCAAGCTGCTCAGTGGTACTCATGAGCCATCATAAATAAAGCTGCGTTTCTGAAGCGCAGCACGCACAGGAAAAATACTCAGACGGATCCAAAGCACCGTTTTAGAATTGATAACCGTCTATACTACAGTATAAGCAGGACCAAGCAGCGTTAGGCTACGCTCTCTCAAAAGTGATCAATAACTTCCACAGCCTACGTGTCACAAAACTAGTCAGCTGAATTCAGATATAGTAAATCGAGATGAGAAATTTCACCGCTGTTATCAATTTGCGTATTTTACGCATACCAGTTCGCTGCATTAATACGTCGTCGAAAGCGACAAAGGTGAACACGCATCTTTTGCCAGGTTATTCGAAATAATGGTCACTAAAAAATTTTATAAAGAACGGTGCAAAAATTTATTCATGAGAGTAGCAATATAATTCTTTTCCACCGGAACTTCTTTTACACCGCTCGTTATTTGAAATGAACTCAAACACCTCAGCACCCTCTGATTGTCTTAAAACGATTTCTTACGTGTCCTTCAAACCTGAGGCATCTCGCTGTTTGCCAGGCAAGCCTTTTAATGCACATTCCTTGGAGAGCTCTGAACACCTTTCCGGTGCGTCCCACCCGCACAAATTCAGCTAGATGGAAAAAAAAAGAATATTCCCATGGTTGATGTCATGATACACCTTAAACCGGCTCGGTTTGTAGTTTTTAGTGTTCTTGAGAGTGCGCTTCCGCGCAGCAATGGACAACTACTCCGTGGTCCCCGGTGCCGGCGTCGTGATGGCGCTTGTCACAAGGAGCCTCGTACCCGTGGTCAGTGTGATGGTCGGCGCCGCATAATGGTAATGGGCTGCCATCAAGGCGCCCAGCACCACACGCAGCAGGGCGATCTCATGTTGGACGGTGATTAGGTTGGAATGGGTGGTGAAGTGAAAGTCGATGTGGAGGGCGGCCACCAGGGGCATCTTGTCGAGCAACAATTCAGCGCCCCGAAGCAATTAGGCCGTATACACGTCGCTTCTCCACTCAAAAAGGTATGGCAACTTCAACAAGTGAGACTACTGTGTCACCTGAAAGGACTGGTTACTCTGGGCACAACTTGAGAAATGCCAGAGACAGAAAACAAATTGATTTATTCTTTCAGGCTAACGGGCTTCTGGTTTTCAGAGTTGCTATTATGGACTCAGCGGGATATCGTCCAGGCTGTTATCCCCGCTAGCGTAGGGGAGCCGCTCAGCTCGGCTGGACAGCCCCACAAGCCTTAATGTATCTGTCGTCGAGTCCAGGGGGCTCTCGCCGACGTCATCTGCAATGTCGGTCGGAGTGCCAGGTGATGGGGGCAACGGCGACACAGAAGGACCTCCACTGGCGTTGCGGCACAGTTGCGGCGAAGACTGATACTCTGGACGGCCTGCTTCACGGCACATGAGGACGGCGACCTCGATGTCGTAGTGTTGACAACAGTGCCTGCACTGCGCTCGGTTGATTTTCCGTCGAGACACAGTCGCTACGGCGACGGGTGAGGCTGAGGATTTCGCCGGAGGCTGAAGCCAGTGCCCACACTGCCAATGAGATCGCACGTAGGTGGCAGCCGCATCCCCTCCACATCCTCCGCCCAGGAAACGGTCACCAGAGCCCTCAGCAGAGAATAAAAGCGTCGCTGGAGTCGGCGGAGAGCCGTCGTAGGTGAGCCCATCGATCGCCACCGGGAGGGGCGTCTTGGCGGCGTCATTGGCCATAGCAAAGGCAGTGGACCAGGAACAGCCGTAGAGCGACGTCACCGGCTTCGGGGACGTGGGCGTTAGCACGGCTGCAGCGGCCGCGTCTCCTTCGCTGCCTCCGTGCACAGCCAGGACACCAGCGTCCTCACCCGGGGATGGCGGTGGCACGGCAGACGGCGGGGCGCCGCTCCACATCCGGGCTGCGGCCGCCAGAGGCATGATGGCGCCGACAGTGGCCATGGTTGCTTCACAGCTGTGAGCAGGCGTTATCTCGTCCACCACGCGCTGCTGCTCGGCAAACGAGGTACACAGGTGAGAGGTGGGCGCCTAGGTTGCGGCTGGCCTTGCGGCCGCCGCCGGAACCGTAGCCGTCGAGGTCCGCTGCGGAGCCGTCATCTGTTGTTGCTGGGTCGGCTCCGTGTTCTGGGACGCTCGTGCCTCGTGCACATGATGCGAAGCAGATCGCTCTTCGTCGTTGTCATCTGAATGCTGATTATATGCTTGGAGCATATAGAGCAGAAGTGTCGTTTTATACGAAATTTTTGAATGCCGAATATACATGAATTCAACGGGCTAAACGGATTAAATAGTTGGCGTTGAAAATGAGTAGAAACAAATCTAATACGCTACTCAAGTTTTCGAAACGTTCTCAAGTATTGAGCCCGAAGTTGGTATAGGACACATATTTTTTTTTGTCCATCAGGACTGCTTCAAAAATGGCCCACTCCGAAGCCGCTTAGATGCTGCCGGGATCAGTTTGCGCAGGGAGCAGTGCTCCAGCGGGAAAGATGGCACAGCTCCGCGACGCGATTACTTTTCGCTTGTACATAATGTTCATAAATATGACATTTTGAGATTGAGCGACTGTCACATATAATAGGGAGTCTAAAATAAAATTATGATCGAAAGAGGTTTGAAGAAGACGAGTTTGGCGATAATGATGACGTGGATTAACCGAAGTCTAAAGACGATGAAGAAGAAGTATTCTGCGAGGTGGAAAGAGATGACTGGTGCAGAAGAGAAGAAAGAAGAGGACGCCGACAAGGATTAGGTGGACTCGCCAAGGCTATAAAAGCGCGAGGGAGAGCGAGGCACGGTGAGTAGGCAGGCCCGTGCACTTTCCTTTCTTTCTTCCTGTCAGCAGCAGCAGCAGCAGCAGCGAGGCGCGGGGGGGAGAACAGAGAATCGGAGGCCCCGGCGGTTCAGGGACGCTTCGGCTGGAAGAGAGCGACGCCGACTGCTGCGGTGAGCTCTTGTTCTACGGCTTCGCACCGAGGACTTCGCGCCGTTCCTGAGCCCGTTCCGGGGAGTCAACGGAGGACGCTACAACCTGCTACGGCCAGCGGTGTCTCCAGCGCTGTTGCCACCCATCCGGGTGGTGCCCCCAACGCCAACGTCAGCGGCATCACCTGCACGGTCGCTTGGACCGGGAGCTTGCAGGACGCAGGCAATGGCGCCGCCAGCGACGCCAGCCCGAGCACGTCGAACGCCACCTCGACGCCGGCTACTGGACCCATGCAACGCCGCATCCGCACCGAACCAACCGTGAGCACGAACGCCGACCGCTAACAGTAGAACGCTAGTAGTAGACACTAGTAGCAGTGTCCCCGGGTCGTGTGTATTGATAGTCTTTGTGTTGTGTGTTAGTTTTGTTAGTTTTGTGAGCTAGTGTTTCTGTCACGTAGGGTGTTTTAAATGTGCGTCTGTGTGGGTACACCTGTCGCCTAGTCCATTCTTTCGGTCCGAGTGTTCTCCGGGGAGATCCGTGACAAAGTTAAGTGGCGAGCCTGTGCCAGGATTCATTTCCTTGTTTCTTTTTGCTTTGTCTTGGATCTTTCCAATCTCTCGATGGCAGAAAGTATGGATTTGACAAAAACGTTACAACTGGCGCTCAAGCTAGGGTTAAGCAAGGAAGAGGCGATGCGTCTCTGTGACGAGGAGAAAGAAGAGGAAAAAAGACAGAGAGAGGAAAGGGCGCAAGCACGCACAGACGCTCGCGAAGCAGATGAAAGAGCTCGCGAGGCAGAAGAGCGAGAGGCTAGAAGAGCTCGCGAGGCAGAAAAACAGGAGAAAAGAAGGATAGAACGGGAGAAGGAGTTTCTTTTGTGGAAACAGGTGCATATGGCGGGAGGATATAAGGAGGTCACGGACAATGATCAGCGTTCCTTAATGGGCACAGAATCTCCTAGACCGGCCAGAGTTTGTCCAAAAAAGCTGATGGCTCCTTTTCATGACAAAATAGATGATCTGGACGCATATCTGCAACGATTCGAGTGGATAGCTTTGTGGCAAGGCAGGAAGCGTAGTGAATGGGCCACGGCATTGAGCATGTGTTTAGTCGGGGAGGCTCTGAATGTGTTTGGAAGGATGCCTGCTTCTGAATCCATGGACTACGAGAATGTCAAGAAGGCACTCCTCCAAAGATTCAGGCTTACGGCAGAGGGTTTTCGGGAAAGATTTCGCACCGCGAAACCTGAGGATTCTGAAACCGCTAAGCAGTTTTCCTGCAGGCTGACCAACTATTTTGATAGGTGGCTTGATATGTGAAACACAGAAAAGAGTTTGGAGTGTTGCGTGACAAGGTGGTCACAGAGCAATTTTTAGCGTGCTGCAGCTCAAAGCTAGGGCTATTCCTGAAAGAAAGAAAAAGTGGTGTTCACTAGAAGAGTTTTCCGACACTGCAGGCCAATTTCTCGAGGTTCAAGGGCTGAGAAATATGAGTAAGGCAAGGGAAGAAACACAAAAGGTCCCAGAGACAAATGCGACAAAACCAAGAGCATATGGCGTGCTTGCGCCCTTTCCTCTCTCTGCCTTTCTGCCTCTTCTTTCTCCTCGTCACAAAGACGCATCGCCTCTTCCTTGCGTAACCCTAGCATGAGCTCCAGTTCTAACGTTTTTGCAAAATCCATCCTTTCTGCCGTCGAGAGATCGGAAAGATCCGAGACAAACCAAAAACAAACTAGGAAATGAATCCGTGACAGCGACGCGAGAGATTTCAGATAGGATTAACAACCATTGCGTTCATTGTTGATATGGGAGGAAATGAGATTTGAGGAGTTTGTTCGCTGTCCCAACGAGTAGCAAACGGCAATTTTCCTATTCGTGGGACGTGACGGTCATAGAGTTGATATACTAACTTTTTGTTGGGTGTCCAGTAGCGGAGACCGCTGTCGCGTATTTCGGCATCTATAGCGTTAACTCATGACTTAAAACCGCCACCGCTAGCGTTTCGCTGTTTGGCATAAACTTTGGTTTTAGACGAACATTAGCACAAGCAGCGAATAATCCCACACATATCCGATCAGGACTCCATTGGGTTCTAATACTATTTGATTCGAATGCAATTATGTTTTTAACTACAGAATCCATGTTCGCTGCAGTTTGGAAAAAAGAAAAGAACAAATCGCACACCCCAAGTATAAAGGCATGCGCAGTTACTTGAGCACATCTGTGAGTCGTGATCATGTGGAACTCACGGGTGGAGCTCAGTTCACTTGTTTTCAACTTCAGCCTCATATATGTTGAGTGGTGACAATGTAGCTAATGACACGTAAGCAGCTTGTGGCTGATTTTCGTTAGGGTCCTTGCTGGGAGGAGTGTGAGCCACAAAATCTTGCTGAAGCTCTTCAGAAGAGCTGAGGATCCGCCGTACCATCTTGGCGACAATGTACATGTAATAAAATCTGGCTTGGTACGCCAACCTCATTGCGGAGGACGGCGCGGGCGTCGACTAAGAATGATGGTGATTCTTTCATGGCATCGCTGAGATGTGGTCGCTGTAGTCGTGACCAGCCGCGAACTGTTGCGCTAGTCATGATACATTTATCGCAGCCGCTCCAAGAATTCGGTAGGGCACTCTTTCGGGCTGGACGGAGACCATGCAGAGGACTCGTTGTCCACTTTCGCCTTAACTGGTTTCAAGGACGAAGGGTCAGTGAGGGTGCGCGAGTGTCCTGACGGAGTTTGAATTTCGATGTTTTCTTCGGAAGTGACAAACAAAATGTACGAGCCAATTCACATAAAGGCACCCCGGAAACTATTAGCCTCTGTCATTATCAACATTCTAATGAGCCACAGGCTGGCGAAGATGTTAGCGATGCCCTACAGCCACCAAATCTTGGTCTTGCAGGGATGCGAATAGGTGTCAAATTTTCGGTCGCCGTTCAGACCCCTGGCAGGACAATCCATGCGCCCAGCCGTAGAAGAATACGTCAGGATGGGCGTAAGAAAGCGTCGACTCTGGACGCCATCCCGACGCACCTTTATCTAAACCCACGAAGCGGTTCTCAATTCCTACGAAGTCCTTGCCGTGCGTGCACTTCGCTCTTGCCCGAATTTATGCTCTCATTCGATGGCGCCATTAACATACGTCTCTCTACTAATTTGCTCAAACATCATTGCGCTTTTGAACTGACTTGGAAGAACACAGGGACGACACAAACACTGGTGCGCAAACTATCAACTGAAGTTTATTGCGGTGTGCACACATAAGTAAGTTTCACATGTCAAAGCATAAATAAAAAATAAAAAACATATTTAAACCAGCAAATTTGCTGTCGTATCAACAAGCTTCAAAAATGCTGCCCCAGCAGATCGGTTTACGTTTGGTATCAGTTTTCCAAGAATTGCTTTTCTTGTTTGGTAAGCAAAACTGGCTTTATCTCTGGCAACCCACTTGTGCTGCGAATACGCGACCGCAGCGAAAAAGGCCTGCTGCCATATGACTGAGCCCACTCAAAGCTGATCAAGCGAAACATGGACATGCCTTGTTTCTAGCAGGCCATAAAAGAGTCCTACAGCCACAACATGCGAAGTAGTCTGAACAACCAGGCAGCAAGATTGTAAAAAGCCGGTTACCCGAAACCACTGCTTGCATCAGTAGCAGAAAAAGCGCTTAAAAGATTTGTGAAAGGAACGGACCGAGGCAAAAAGCAAGAAAACAAAACGCCTGTGGTCCTATTGTACATTCATGCACTCCCTCACAACTTGAAAAAGTTGCTGAAAGGCCTGAAGTGCAAGTAGTTCTTTCTGCACCAAGAAAACTAAAAGGAATGGGCGCGAAGGTAAATGAAGAAACCAGTAATAGAGAAGAGGAATCTTGTGGCGTCAGGCACACAAACAGGTTCGCCGAGTGCTATGAAGGAGTGGTTTACAAGATACCGCTATCTTGCGTCCGAGCATATGTGGGCCAGACGGGCAGATGTTTAAATGAAAGACTTCGAGAGCATAGCCGCAACTGTCGGCAGATTATCTCACCTGGAAAACTGGCAGCACATTGCGCCAGATGCGACAGTTGCAAACCCCATTTCCTACAGACTACAGTACTGCTGAAATCCAGAGATAAGACAACCAGGGAGCTGTGGGAAGCCTAATGCTTGGAATCAGGAAACGAAGGGACGTGTGTTAGTGACCCTTAAGTTTTGCTTACCAAACAGGAAAAGCAATTCTTGGACAAGAGATACCAAACATAAACCGATCTGCTGAGACAAAGACTTTCTGATGCTTGACGATACGATAGCAAATTTGCTGGTTGAAATGCGTTTTTTATGTTTTGACATGTTAAGCTTATATATGAGCGCACGCCACAATAAACCTCAGTTGATAGTTTGCACACCAGTGTTTGTGTCGTCCCTGTGTTCTCCCAAGTCCGTTCAAAAGCGCAATTATGTTCGACCAAGTTAACTACCAACTAGCCCAATTTGAAACCCTCTACTGATTGCGTGAACTCGAAGTAAATGACAGTTTGGATCTGAGCGGCCATACTGCTCTTCCTGAGAGGGGCTTGAAGTTGTCCAGGGTTTCCATGTGCGCCCCTTTCCCAAACTATTCGCATTTGTCCTTTGATTCCTTGGCAACCATTGCGACTCTCTCTGGTGTAGGCAGTAGCCACGTGCAGTGGCTAGGCCGGTTGGCATGGCTGCGCTGCTGCGCGCTCGCGTGCGGCTGGTGTCTCGTGCTCGTGCTGGTATTCGCCTGGGCTGGAATAAAGCGTTCCGGTTGGCGTCTCAGCATCTAGTACCTTCAATATTCTTAGGCACGCTGCCTAATAACGACCAAATGTTTGGCAAATTGTTCAAGAGAGACTGCCATGGTGGGCAGGTTGCCCACCTCACAAGGTTGCTCACAATCAGGTGGGCGGGAGTCTCATTCGAGCGCTCGAAGAGACTGGTCGTGCCTCCCGCTGCTCCCGCTGGCTCGGGCTAGAGCATGAGTTGTTCCTGCTGCTTTTCAGGGTCTGCCTGCCGATTCCGGGACCTCTTGAGCCGCCCTTTGAACTGCGGGATCGAGTCTCGGGCATCGCTGCGACCACCGGTGGCGACCCGCGAGGCTCTCTGGTGGTTTCTGGCCGCTTTTTGCTGACCGGGACTAAGGCGGCGGCTTTCCTTTGCGCGGCCAGCCGCACGCGAGGAAAAGTTCCTGCTGTATTCCGGGGCCTGCCTGCGGCTTCCTGGACTTCTCGGGCCGCTTTTTAAGCTGCAGGATGCACTCCCGGGCATCGCTGCGACCACCACGAGATGCCCGCGAGGCCCGCTCGCGGTTTTTTAACCGCTTTTTGCAGGCCGGGACTTAGGCGGCGGCTGCCCTTGCGCGGCCAGCCGCGCCACCTCCCTTGGGGAGGGAATCAGCTGCCTTGCCCGGCCCGTTGGACTATATGGCAGAAGTGGGCTTTCGGTTCCTGCTCCACGCCAGGTCGCGGTTTTCCCTGGCGGCCCTCGCGGCCTGCTGGTGATTTTTTCACCACTTCTCGCGGCGCAGGGACTGTGAGCCTCGCCCTGAGGCTCGGCCCTAGCAGGGCTTGCTGGCATCCCCGACGACAACCTGCGACCGACCGGGGCTTTGCCTCCGGTCGCTGAGGATGCCGCCGCCCTGGAGCTTTGTGCTCGCGCTGACGACGGGCCGCTCCCCGGCGGCCCCTCTCCTTTCGAGGCCCCGGGCGGGGACGGCGCCGACATCGTGCAGTAGGACTTCGGTGCCGGCGTGGCTGACGTTCCGCCCGCGGACACAGAGCCCAGGCTGGACCCGGCGTTCGCTGCGATGCCTGATTTTGCCGAGGTCACGTGACTTCAGGAGCGCCTCACGGCGTTCCTGAACGCTGCGGAGAGCAAGATTCACGTGCTGGCGCGCTTGCAGATTGCGACCATGTTCGGGGAGCTCGCTATCCGCTGCGCTGACTACCGGGCCCACGCGTCCGACGCGTTAAGTCGTGCGGAGGACGTCCGCGCCAAAATGAGCGCTCAGCGTCGCGCTACTGCGGAGGCTCGCAGTCGGGCAAACTTGGCGGAGTCCAGGCTGCAGGCGTGACCTCTACCGGCAGCCGTACCCACCTTTGCGGAGGTTCTCTGAAGTCAACACACGACTGCGACAACACCTTTTGCGAGCGAACCCTCCCGGCCTTAGTCTCTGCCTCGTTGGACATCATCCGAAGACAGCAAACTGTAAGCCACGTGGATTTTATTACGTCCACATCTCATACGAACGCAACGACGGCGCAGTCAGTGCAAACAATGAAGGCAAAAATTGTCTTGTAGGACGCCGGCATAGGCCCCGTCGTTATGCGCTCATCGGCAAATGGTGTAACGGTCATCGCTAAGGACTGCGACACGGCTAACAATTTACGCACTGAGGTCCAGAGCAACGCTGTCTCAAGCAATATCATGACAGTCAGCATCATCACCTGCCTGAATCCGCCCACTGCAGGGCAAAGGTCTCTCCCATGTCTCTCCAATTAACCCTGACGTTTGCCAGCTGCGCCCACACTATGCCCGCAAACTTCTTAATCTCACCCGCCCAACTAACCTCCTGCCACCCCCTACTAAGCTTCCCTTCTCCGTTACCTTTAAGGGCTAGCGGTTATCTTGCCTTCCCATCACATGCCCTGCCAAAGCCCCTTTCTTGCTCTTGATTTCTTCTAGGATGTCATTAACCCGCGTTTGTTCCCTCACCCACTGTACCCGCTTCCGGTCTCTTAACGTTGTAGCTATAATTTTTCTCTCCATTGGCTCACTGCGTTGTCCTTAACTTAAGCTGAACCCTTTTCTTTAGCCTCCACGTTTCTGCTCCATAGATGAGCACCTGCAAGATACAGGCGTTGTACAATTTTTTCTGGAGGGAAATTGGTAAACTGCCATTCGTGATCTGAGAGAACCTGCCATATGCGCTCCACCCCATTCTTATCCTTCTAGTTATTTCCCTCTCAAAATCCGGATCAGATGTCACTACCTGCCCTAAGCAGGCGTATTCCTTTACCACTTCCAGCACCTCGCTGCCAATTGCGAACTGCTGTTTCCTAGCTAGACAGTGTTCATTACTTTGGTTTTCTGCCTATTAATTTTTAGGCACGCCGTTCTGCTCTGCCTGTCTAACTCGTTGATCATGATTTTCAGTTCACTTACTGAGTGACTCATCGAGGCAATGTCATCAGCGAATCGCAGATTATTTAGGTATTCTCCATTAACTCGTATCCCAGCGGACCAGCGGACACCCCAGCGGACATTGTAGCCTTCGCGCATATGTGATTGCATAAGGCTGATGCGGCTGCTCTGGCAATGTTGCCTGGCATGCATATTTACACTGATGGATTCTAGACTACCCGGTCTGCATGCGCAGCTTATGTTGCTCTCTCAAAACCAGGACGAATTCTTTCTGTGGAGCGTTTTGGGGTAGAAACCGCTTCGGGTGCTTACTGTGCAGAATTAATAGCTATTGAAGAGGCCGTAAGGTACGTGCCTTCTTTGGGCGGGACAACACCTGCTCATTTTTATAGACTTTCTTCCTCTTAATGCCACTGGCCACATACGTCATAAACGACAAAAATATTCATTATAAAGACATTAAAAAAAGACATCCCTTTATTCCGTATATTTAATTTACACCACGTGCCAGCCCATGCTGGAGTTCAGGGCAATCAGCTTCAGACACACTAGCATCCCGTGCAAGCAGATATTCTCGAGTAAGAACATCCGTCCTATCTAGATCATCGGGGCTCACAGCCCTATGGTCTTTACTATCCGCCAAATGGCAACAATGGCGGTCAAACAACAATGAGGAAACGGGAATTTACTCATGGGACCCTAGCGCGCTTAACATTCCCGAAACATTTCCACCGCCGAAGCCGCTCGCTACCATCTTGAAAGGACATGGTCGTTTCCCGCCTTTTTTCCGCAGATTTGTATGGGCGTCGTCTTCGGTGCGTCCTTGCGAGCAACACGACGGCGATGTCCCAAATAGTTTAACCACATGTCCCCTGACACGGGACACTGTCGTACGACTCCCGCAACCATCTGCGGAGGAAATGCACTGAGTAAAGCTGTAGGCAAGTAGGTAAGCATTCACGGTGGGGGAACAGCGCAATGCATAGGACAGTGTCTTGCCTTTTCCCGCTTTTGTTACGCTGTACACCCACCATGAGGAAACGCACGCGGCGGCGTGGCGCCGTTGGTTGGACGACCGCCGCTGGTGTGCCCTACCAATTCTACTAACCCTACCCGGACTACTCGTTCTGATAAAGTGAAGACACGTGAGAAAGTGCTGAAGACCACTCCGGCCATTCCGCCACATGTATCGATCCAACCTGCTGAGCGAGCCACAAAAAGAATGCGGTGCGAGCGCCTGACGGCAAGAATTGAGGCCATGGCAACATACCGCTCCGGCAAGTACCTGCCCATTAAACCCGTGCCATAAGGTATTGATGAGCCGTATTAGCATTCACATGTCCAAGTGCCGGCTAAATAATCCCGTTAACAAGCCCTGCCCGTTCTCGGCAACTCACTTCATACCTGCTGGATAATTGAGCCAGCATCTCCAAGTCTGCCCGGAGCGGCTGAAGCCGACACTGACTACCCCAGCGGGCGACGCGCAAGTCAGCCAGCCCTCTGAAATGTCTGGAGAAAAACGTCGTGTCAGTAAGGACGCCCCCAACTGCCGAGACACATCCAGACCTGGCGCCTCTGAAGACCTACCAACGGCGAATGCCAGTATGACCCAGCTCACGGACGTGAGAACGTTAGTGCCCCTAGTAGCAAGGATCCGCATCGGCCCGGCATCTCTCACGCCTCGGTTGTTGGACTGGACCTTAACCAAGGCAGGTTCCAGCCAGGGATTACGAGGGTGTCAGCCCAGCCGCTCCCTGCAGTCCCCCCGTCGCAGGAACTCAAAGGAAACACTCTCTGCAGAGGCCCGCCATTTTTGCGCGGCATCCTGGCCTGTAGCAGTGAAGTGCCAGGACTATCGGGAGACGCCGGCGCCCTTCTAGCCCGCAGAATCGCGACGCTGGGACGTGGAAGACGGATCCCGCACCTCGGCCCGGACTACTGGTTCTGATACAGTAAAGAGACGCGAGGATATGCCGGAGACCACTCCGGCCATCCCGCCACATGTATCGATCCAACCTGCTGAGCGAGCCGCAAAAAGAAGGCGGTGGAGCGTTTGACCGCTAGAATTGACGCGACATACCGCTCCGGCAACTACCTGCCCATTGTACCCGTGCCATAAGGTATTGATGAGCCGTATTAGCATTCGCATGTCCGAATGCCGGCTCAACATTCCAGTTAACAAGCCCCGCCCGTTCTCGGCAACTTACTTCGTGCCTGGTGGAGAACTTAGCCAGCATCTCCAAGTCTGCCCTTAGCGGCCGAAGCCGATGCTGACTACCCCAGCGGGCGACGCGCAAGTCGGCCAGCCCTCTGAAATGTCTGCAGAAAAACATCGTGTCAGCAAGGACGCCCCCAACTGCCGAGGCACATCCAAAATTCTTTATGTGGGGCGGTTTAGGGTAGAAACCGCTTCGGGTGCTTACTGTGCAGAATTAATAGCATTTGAAGAGGCCGTAAAATACGTGGCGCCTTTGTGCGGGACAATACCTAATTAGTTTGAAGCGAAAGCTTCACAACGCTAGGTTTTCAAGAGGGCAGCGTCAGTGCAATCGCGCTAAAGATGTCATGTGGTGTCGCGTTGGAGGTCATGTGACCTACTGACGTCATCACAGTCTCCCCGCCGTGGCTAGGGGCAAGTGCCCCATCGGGCACCGGCAATTTCATTGACGCTTTACAGACAATCAATTCGGCAGTGTGTGTGGCGTTTGTGAACGTAGCCATACAAAGGAAGCTTTCTCTTGTCACCAGGGTTAACCAAAGTTTAAACCACAGCTGATTTTTTATAGACTCTTTGTCCCTCCGAACCACACTGGCCGCAGACGTCATAAACGAAAAAATATTCATTATTAAGACATTATTAAAAGACATCGCTTGATTTCGTCCATTTAATTTACACCACGTGCCATCCCATGCTGGAGTTCCGGGCAATGACCTTGCAGACACACTAGTATCCCGTGCAAGCACATATTCTCGAGTAAGAACATCCATCCTGTCTAGATTATCGGTGCTCACAGCCTTATGGTCTTTAGTATCCTCCAAATGGCAACATTGGCAGTCAAACAACAATGAGGAAACAGGAATTGACTCACGGGTCCCTAGCGTGCGTAGCAATCCCGAAGCACTTCTACCGCCGATGCCGCTCACTACCATCTTGAATGGACATGGTCGTTTCCCGTCCTAATTCCACAGATTTGGATTGGTGTCGTCGTCGGTGTGTCCTTGCGGGCATCCCGACTGCGACGTCCCACATTATCTAACTACATCTACCCTAAGACGGGACACTGTCGGAGGTCTCCCGCAACCATCCGCGGAGGAAACGCGCTGAGTAAAGCTGAGATTCGGGCGAGTGTGCAATTGTTCATGATGGGTGAACAGCGTACGTAGGACAGTGTCTTGCCTATGCCCCGACTTTTTTTTAATTGGTTTTGGGGCAAAGGAAATGGCGCAGTATGTGTCTCATATATCGTTGGACACCTCAACCGCACCGTAAGCGAAGGGATAAAGGACGGAGTGAAAGAAGAAAGGAAGAGAGAGGTGCCGTAGTGGAGGGCTCCAGTATAATTTCGACCACCTGAGGATCTTTAACGTGCACCGACATCGCACAGTACACGGGCGCCTTAGCGTTTTGCCTCCATAAAAACGCAGCCGCCGCGGTCGGGTTGGAACCCGGGAGCTCCGGACCAGTAGCCGAGCGCCATAACCGCCTTTGTTGCGCTGTTCACCCATTATGAGGAAACGCACACGGCGGCGTGAAGTCGTTGGTTGGGCAACCGCTATCTCATGCGAATGGCGTCTGTCATCACTCATCAGCGAGACGCTTCCGAACTATCTTCGGTTGCGATAACCTCGATCACTTCTCTCCTAACACCAACGCAAACATGACCGCGGCACGTTTGGCGCTGGGGGGCCATTCAGACTAAAGTCACTGGATCCCGTTCCAGTGACTTTAATTCAGACCAAGAGAGGTGGATGCGTGTGTGTCCGCCCTCCCCGCGGTTGCGTGTCACGGTTTTTTCCTTTTGTACACAGATCTAATCTCATACCGGATGCTCGTGTTTGAACGATAATTCACTTGCACGAATGTTCTAATCCTCACTTTACATCCAACATGAATCACCGTCTCACAAATACTCTCAACAATATTTTAATCTCATTCTTTCGTAGTTTGATTCCCAAATTGTGTGCATGAGTTATCATCAATTTGTGATTGATACTGTGTCTGGCCCAAGCATTCATTTTTTTTTACTCATTACGAGGAAAGGCACACCACTACAATATGCATACAAACTTTTTCTTCCCTCTCTCTCTTTGCTTGTTCTTGTCCCTTTTCTGTTTTCTTATTATTTGCAGGTGACCTCTCCATCGTTTGCACCTTCAGTTCCGTTCACCTGCCATCACCGTCTTCCTCATCTGCACCTGCACCAATTGTATTGTCGTCACACCTGCTTTTCCTCGCCGATTATTTTGCTTTTCTTCATTCTCAACAATTCTATTCTATTTCTCTTTATTTCTTGTTTTCTTTTGCACCACCTCCAATGATATCCATTTAAAGCTATATTTCATCAATAAATCAGCTCTGCGGGGCATTATCACCCCGCTGTGCTCGTTCAGCTCTTAGGACGCCACTTGTGTTACCGTGCCCGACATTATTTTTCCAATTGGCTATTTCCATAAAGTTCAATTTTTGGTCGAATGGGCCCGATTCGTTTATTTTTAATCGGTTTAAGGCTAATAATCTCTAGCAGGTGCAGGTTATTTCTCATTCCACTTTATGTTTTACTTTATTTTCTTATTTTAGCATGGAATGAAACTCCGACTGGGGCAGGTGGTGGGAAGTTTGCTCACAATCAGGTGGGAAGGTTGCCACTTGCTATGGTGGCGAGGTTGTGAAGACGTCACAAGGGTCGCACGCGTCACGCGTGACGGCTTTCGCAGTTTCCGCTTGCGCAGACCCTTCTAATGCCAAGGCATTAAAAATTAAATCCGTCGCCGAAGATTGAGGCCGCAAGCGGACGCGATAAGCGTTGACTGCCGCATTCAAAAGGTGCCTTTGCGTTTTTTAGTGCGCTAGCACTTGCTGTGGGAATTGCACGCATTTAGCCGCTTTTTGTTTGTTTGTGTGAGCTTGGCGCATAATGGCCTCAGTCGCCTTTGTGCCATAAAATGCAACACAACCCAACTCTGTAGGTTTGTGTGTTACTGGGTTGTGGCCACCCTGCCGTGGTGTACATACACCTGGCAATCTGCCCACCATGACAGGTAGTAGTTCAGTTAACCATTTGTCACACGAGCTTGCTAAGGAGGAGCAACCTGTTTCTCACAAGATGGCAGCACCTGTCATCGTACAACTGTGGCGCATCGCTTCACCCCTGCACCATTGCGCCAGGAGTGATTTGAAAACTCCCAGGGATCTATGGACGTGAAGACGAGGATGTACAATTCCGCATTTATGGACGTTAACCCATTATTGCTATCCGCACAAGTTCGAAATCATTTAGCGCAATATTGCTTAAGGGTGCACTGCTATCCTTGCGCGAAAATAAACACAATTCTTCAGCGCGCGTCGAATTTGTTTTTGAATTGTGTTCTGGATCTACCCAAAAGGAGAGTATCTTTCTTTATCCCTGAATAACTTTCAGCTGATTGTGCAGGCCTCTTGACCCTTATCTTTTTGTGCTTTCAGTATATGAACAATTACGGACGCACCTTGTTTTTTGTTATTTTCCACTGGCTGTCCGCCTCCTAAAACAAGCTTTTGTATGACATCAGAATTAGTCTTTAGTATTCACATGTGGAATGGGGTAATCCGGCATGTTGTAAAGACCTGTACTCGGTGGTTTAATATATTTTATGCACGGAGTCATCGTTTAGATTCGACACTTCATTAAACCAGCGTTTGAGTTCTATTTTTTATAAAAATTGTGATGGCATCAATAGCTGTGTCAGAAACATGACTGATGAAGCACCGCCTCCGGCCACGCACCCGATTTTAGGGTTTCGTTGTGTTTCGTTGTAGGCAGGCTCAAAGGAATTTACAGCGATCATCAGCTCAAAAAGCACGAAAAGCAATAAAGTCCCGGACTTTATTGCTAGCCAGTGACATTGTGTTTTATTAAGCTTTTATAAAAAATAGACTTAAGAAATCACCCAGATCGTGAGATTTCGCGCAATGGATGAATTGGTCGGATGGCAAACGCCCACTTCGTTACGGCCGCACATATTCCTACAGACAGATATCCGCGATGCGCATCGACTGCGGCATAGATTAATTGTGCCGCCACTTTTGCCATAAACAGCGCCTGCCACGAAGTTTCTTACATTTCCATACAGAAATATCGATTTCATTTGTTTCCTATTCCTTAATCTCTAACCTAGCCTGCATACCCTGGCGGTTCTCTTCGCTTGACTCTGTCAGCACTGAGTATATATTAAAAATCGGTTCGGTTGGGCGGCAATAAAAAAGAAGACAGCAACAAAAGTAAAAAGGCAATGAAAAAATTCACAGGGCGCTTAACTTCTAGCCTGAATTTAGCATACTGCATAAAAAAATTATTTTTGCTGTGGCTTTTTATGTTCTGGTTATGAGGAAGTTACACAGCAACTTTTATGCATGTCGGGGTTTTAGGAAGAAAGTTACGGCTATGTCGCGAAAACGCGACAACAGGTCGTAATGGATCAAAAAATGTTTATTTTCAAACACACTTCAGAACTCATTTCTTTGAGCTCAACACATTTGTATCTCAGTTCTTGTGAAAAGAAATGAAACAATTTGAACTTTTTTTTATACACAGATGAACTTTGCACTTTGTGCAGAAAGAAACAGGTTGGCCTTTGCAGCCAGGCATCTTGCACCGTTGTCGTTGCTGCGACACTTCAGGCCAGTGGCCAACATTGTCTTGACGGACTTCAGCATTAGGTGTTGGAGCTGCTGGTCCTCTTCTTTTCTTCTTCTCAAGCTCTGCTTCCACGGAAAGAGACGGCCGGCCCCTCTTCTTCATCATGTCCTTGTTCTGATTACAGAGGCAGCTGGCTAGAGAAGTTTTGAACGCTAAAAGGTCCAGTTGTTGTTTCTTTGGTATTGCTAGAACATCACAATCCCTCCGGTAGAGCAGCCAGCTGCTCACAACAGCCATGTCAACAAAATGAAAAAAAAATCGCAGGTAGAATTTCTTCGACTTCAGAAAAATTCTGTAGTACGCCATGAGCCCATCTAGAAGGTCGACTCCACCCATAAAAGTGTTGTAAGTCTTCACAATGGCTGGCTGCTGAACTTCGCATCTTTCTTTCTTTTTGCGGTCATACCGCTGGCAGCTTCCTAGAGGCTGGGCACTCCCGAATGTGCTGGCAATATTCACTCCCCGGCTGTCGTACCACTTCACTACTCGGACTTCAACCCCTTCAATAGTAGCCTGCCTCTCCACGTGGCTTCCTCTACCGTTCTTCTTCATTTCTGCATCGCTGGGCAGTCGGCATCCAGAAATCCTGTTTGCACGTGCAGTTCCCATAGCTGGAATACCGCGCTGATGCAAATTTACCAGCAGTTTTATGGATGTGAACCAGTTGTCAAAAAAGAGCAAGTAGCTCTTGTTCTCTGGGATGGAGCGCGAAAGCTCGAGCACAACATTAGAGCTTGCTCCAAGGTCAGGTAATCCAGGAACAGGGCGGATGTCCCCTGTGTATATAGAGAAGTCAGAGACAAGTCCGTGGGTGTCGCAAAGTACAAAAATCTTGTAGCCCCACTTGTGAGGCTTGCTAGGGACGTACTGCTTGAGTGACGAGCGGCCTTTGAACGGAACAATTTGCTCGTCGACCACCAGCATCTGTGACTTTGGAAGGACTTGAAATTTGAGCAGCAGATTGTCAATGAGTGGTCGAATTTTGAATAGCCTGTCTTTGCCAGCATTTGCTTGTAGGAGATTGTTGTCGTTGAAATGAAGGCTGTTCTTTATCGCTTGCCACCTGTCACGTGACATAACTTCTGCCACTTTTTCTACTCGCATCTCGCGGTTCCAGTACATGCGCGATTGCGGAAGCCTGTATATGGACATATACATTGTGGCCCCAAGAAACTGCTCCAGTTCAGCGCGTGTTAGGCATAGTGCTTTGTTGGCATTCTTCTGTACTGCATAGAGATTGGACTGGTCTGTAATCTCGTCAAGAAGCTTGTCGTCAAAAAAATACCGGAAGTATGCAATGGGAGCTTTCGGCTCATCTGGAGGGTCTGGAAGACCGTCTTCCCATTGAGGGTGGCATGTCCGCGGATGGTTCACTTGCTTCCAGAGGAAACTTCTTGCGCTTGACGTTGACGGCTCTTCCGTTTCACCTTCTTCATCTGCAAAAAAAAAGAAAAAGAAATCACTGCTAGGTCGGCAAACCACACTTGAGAAGCCATACAACATTGGCTTGAAAAAATTGGCTGGGGCTTAGCTAATGGCCTGGATATCTCGAAGTGAAAAGCTGCGGTGATCCGCGATAAACACGCGCTTGCGGCGAACGTCAAACGATGACGCATAGCGCACGGCAGCGTGCGCCTGTTCTATGGGCAAGCGCGCCTTATATACCCCTCCTTTCAAATGCGCACTGCGCACGGCTGCGGCGAAAGGTCAAACGGTGGCGCGGAGAAGCGACGGCACACATGGGCAGTAGCCTGCGCCGTGCGTGACGTCACTAGTGCTCCGACGAACGGCGGCTCACGCGAAACGCGGTGTTGACTAGCGTAGTGATGCTTTTCGCTTCAAAAGGAAAAGACGCGCCACTGCAATACAACACGAAAGAACGCTGATGGTGTTTCACATTGCAGCCGAATGCAACTCGCCCAACAAACAAAAAATTGCACACCTGTGTCGCTCCCAGACTGCCCAGATTGATCTGATGGGGCAGCGTGTTCTGTGTCAGGGCTGTATTCCGAATCGCTGTCGCTGAGGCAGCTATCTTCGCTTTCTTCAACGGGTGGAACCCTGATC
Source organism: Amblyomma americanum (assembly GCF_052857255.1). Classification (NCBI taxonomy): domain Eukaryota; kingdom Metazoa; phylum Arthropoda; class Arachnida; order Ixodida; family Ixodidae; genus Amblyomma; species Amblyomma americanum. Next base: position 86,259,256 of record NC_135497.1, read on the forward strand.
CCGTAGAACCTTCTGGTGTCCATCACGAACGAGAAGCAACAAACAACTGCAAAAAACAACAATTACTAGTTTTTTGCACTGCAAAAAACAACAATTACTAGTTTTTTGACCACATGCCGAGGAAGACGAAGTTGTGCACAAATCGGGACGCTACAGCCTGTTGATGCGAAAACGCGACAAAGCGACGCATGCTTGAAAAAACAACTAATCTTCAAAAACAAATTATTTACTTGATCTGCGCGCATTATTGAACCAAGTGCCCGTTATGCAAAAGTTTTTTATATTCAAAAAACTTACATACCTTGAATGGAGACGGATGTCAATGGATGGATAGTGAGGACTGTTCTTCGTCGGCATCAACTGGAGAAATGGCAGCAGTCAGCTCTTTACTGAATTGACGATAGATGGCGCTGCCTTTTCCACGTGTTGCCAGACATCTGTGGATTCCCTCTGAGCGCAGGGGTAGCGGCTACAGATGTTTTCTTCTGGTGGAGCGGCTTAAAATCGGTATGATGCGAAATCGCGACAACCGGTCATAAGAGGTTAACACACGCCGTATACACGCCGCTTCTCTACTCAAAAAGGTATGGCAACTTCATCAAGTGAGACTACTATGTCATCTGAAAGGACTGGTTACTCTGGGCCCAACTTGAGAAATGCCAGAGACAGAAAACAAAGTGATTTATTCTTTCAGGCTAACAGGCTTCTGGTTTTCAGAGTTGCTATTGTGGGCTAAGCGGGATATCGTCCAGGCTGTTATCCCCGCTAGCGTAGGGGAGCCGCTCAGCTCGGCTGGACAGCCCCACAAGCCTTACTGTGTGTGTCGAGTCCAGAGGGCTCTCGCCGAGGTCATCTGCGATGTCGGTCGGAGTGCCTGGTGATGGGGGCAACGGCCACACAGGAGGACCTCCACTGGCGTTGCGGCACAGTTGCTGCGAAGACTGATACTCTGGACGGCCTGCTTCGCGGCAGATGTGGACGGCGACCGTGACGTCGTAGTGTAGACAACAGTGCCTGCACTGCGCTCGGTTGTTGATTTTCCGTCGAGACACAGTCGCTACGGCGATGGGTGAGGCTGAGGATTTCGCCGGAGGCTGAAGCCAGTGCCAGCACTGCCGATGAGATCGCATGTTGGTGGCGGCCGAATCCCCTCCACATCCTCCGCCCAGGAAACGGTCACCAGAGCCCTCAGCAGAGAATGAATGCGTCGCTGGAGTCCGCGGGGAGCCGTCGCAGGTGAGCCGCTCGACCGCCACCGGGAGAGGCTTGGTGGCGTCATTGGCCATAGCAAAGGAAGTGGGCCAGGAACAGACGTAGCGCGACGTCACCGGCGTCGGGAACGTGGGCGTTGCAGCGGCCGCGTCTCCTTCGCTGCCTCCGTGCACAGCCAGGACACCAGCGTCCTCACCCGGGGATGGCGGTGGCACGGGAGACGGCGGGGCGCCGCTGGAGGTCCACATCCGGGCTGCGGCCGCAAGAGGCATGATGGCGCCGACAGTGGCCATGGTTGCTTCACAGCTGTGAGCAGGCGTTATCTCGTCCACCCCGCTCTGCTGCTCGGCAAACGAGGTACACAGGTGAGAGGTGGGCGGCTAGGTTGCGGCTGGCATTGCGGCCGCCGCCGGAACCGTAGCCGTCGAGGTCCGCTGCGGAGCCGTCATCTGGTGTGGCTGGGTCGGCTCCGTGTTCTGGGACGCTCGTGCCTCGTGCACATGCTGCGAGGCAGATCGCCCTTCGTCGTTGTCATCTGAATGCTGATTATCTGCTTGGAGCATATAGAGTAGAAGTGTCGTTTTATACGTAATTTTTGAATGCCGAATATACATGAATTCAATGGGCTAAACGGATTAAATATATGACGTTGAAAATGATTACAAAGCAATCTAAAGTGCGACTAAAGTTTACGAACAGTTCTCAAATATTTAGGGCGAAGTTGGTATAGGGCACATCTTACTTTTTTGTCCATCACGACTCCTTCAAAATGGCCAACTCCGAAGCCGCTTTAGATGCTGCCGGGATCAGTCTGCGCAGGGCGCAGTGCTCCAGCGAAAAAGAGAGCACGGCGCCGCGACGCCGTCGATTGGTGTCGCTCGAGCATAAAGTTAATAAATATGGCCTTCAACACTGAGCGACGCGAGCGATTTCAGAAGGATTAACAAGCCTTGCCTTCATTCTAGATATGGGAGGACATGGATCAAACTCTTATTCTTCTTATCAATTGAGATTTTGGGAGTTTGTTCAGTGTTGTAATGAGTAGCTAAGGGCAATTTTCCTATTCCTGTGACGTGAAGGTCGTAGAGCTGATAAACTGACTCAGTGTTCCATGTCCTGTAGTGGAGACCGGTGTTGCGTCTTTCGGCAGCTACAGTGTTAACTCATGACTTATAGCGCCGCCGCTTGAGCTGTTGGGTAGGTTGTGCTGACGTCACAAGGTTCACGCCTTACCCCGCATCACACGTGACGGCGTTCGCTGTTTCCGCTTGCACAGACCCTTCTATCCCACGCCTAAAAAGCGCTGTTGTGGCTTTGCTAATGAATTAAGAGATGACGGGCGGCATAAGAGTAGGAATGCGGAGAGGATGTCATACTGCTTTCCAAGATTTGACTTCTCCATCTCATCAACGCCTGCGACTCAGAGGAAAGGTATCGCGGGGAAGTTGGAGGCTACAGGAGGGATTAGCAAGTTAATTATTTTGGCAACTGCTCGGACTCGTGGCTGAATGTCAAGAGTTCGTGGCGTTATGATTCCAATTGGCTTCGGGTATCCACCAGTGACACTATAGGTACAAGCTTTCTCTTGGCCTGGTGCTCAACATTTATAGTGTGAAATTCTTGGGAAATACGTCTTTTACCCTACCTTGAGTAAACGAAAGCACCGTGTGCCATCGTCATAATCAAATCGTCATCATTTGTTGGCTCATGGTGATTTGCGGAGGACCACATTACATCCTTACTGTGAATGTGGGCGTAGCTGATGGCTTCGTTAATTGTGCAGTGGGACGCCTGGCATTGTGCAGTATGACCTCAATGGCAACCTAATGCGAATCTGGCTAAGATTTTGACAGTTGGCATCGAACATTGTCGGACAGATAGAATACAGGAGCTTTAGTTCATTCCAGTCTCAAGACGGCTCTTCGTAACTCTGAAGAACATTACACGCAAAAAAGACACGTTTCAATGCATCAATTAACAAACATCAGATATAATTAAAAATTACAGAGAATTAATAATGTATTGGATACTTCAGTTCGCATTAAAAAATAACTACAAACTCTACAGCACGAACCTCTCGCAACCGCTGTTCTATAAGAACGCATTACCGAGCAGCCTAACAGTCATGTTAGCTTTCGCTACGTTTAGCCCATTACGCAGGAAAGTGTAAACCTTTAAAGAGACCTTTTTTTCCCTTTCCGAAACATCTTCCATCTCACGTGGCGGCCCATGTAAGTCGTTGTCAAGAGGGGTAAATACAATTACCGCGTCATAATATGAGAGCTTCCTCTCGAGGACTTGGAATTTTGTCCTCAAAGAGGAATGTATATGTAAACGTACTCTGGTCATTTTTCGTTTTAACGCTCCACAATCTTTAGCATTAGTAGGGAATAAATTATGTGTGAACGCGCATGAATGTGCGATGCCTATCTTTACTACCCAGAACTCTTCCTGTAACACCCGTCTGTCCAAAGAATAATTGTGCAAGCTGCTCAGTGGTACTCATGAGCCATCATAAATAAAGCTGCGTTTCTGAAGCGCAGCACGCACAGGAAACATACTCAGACGGATCCAAAGCACCGTTTTAGAATTGATAACCGTCTATACTACAGTATAAGCAGGACCAAGCAGCGTTAGGCTACGCTCTCTCAAAAGTGATCAATAACTTCCACAGCCTACGTGTCACAAAACTAGTCAGCTGAATTCAGATATAGTAAATCGAGATGAGAAATTTCACCGCTGTTATCAATTTGCGTATTTTACGCATACCAGTTCGCTGCATTAATACGTCGTCGAAAGCGACAAAGGTGAACACGCATCTTTTGCCAGGTTATTCGAAATAATGGTCACTAAAAATTTAATAAAACAACGGTGCAAAAATTTATTCATGAGAGTAGCAATATAATTCTTTTCCACCGGAACTTCTTTTACACCGCTCGTTATTTGAAATGAACTCAAACACCTCAGCACCCTCTGATTGTCTTAAAACGATTTCTTACGAGTCCTTCAAACCTGAGGCATCTCGCTGTTTGCCAGGCAAGCCTTTTAATGCACATTCCTTGGAGAGCTCTGAACACCTTTCCGGTGCGTCCCACCCGCACAAATTCAGCTAGATGGAAAAAAAAGAATATTCCCATGGTTGATGTCATGATACACCTTAAACCGGCTCGGTTTGTAGTTTTTAGTGTTCTTGAGAGTGCGCTTCCGCGCAGCATTGGACAACTACTCCGTGGTCCCCGGTGCCGGCGTCGTGATGGCGCTTGTCACAAGGAGCCTCGTACCCGTGGTCAGTGTGATGGTCGGCACCGCATAATGGTAATGGGCTGCCATCAAGGCGCCCAGCACCACACGCAGCAGGGCGATCTCAAGTTGGACGGTGATTAGGTTGGAATGGGTGGTGAAGTCAAAGTCGATGTGGAGGGCGGCCACCAGGGGCATCTTGTCGAGCAGCAATTCAGCGCCCCGAAGCAATTAGGCCGTATACACGTCGCTTCTCCACTCAAAAAGGTATGGCAACTTCAACAAGTGAGACTACTGTGTCATCTGAAAGGACTGGTTACTCTGGGCACAACTTGAGAAATGCCAGAGACAGAAAACAAATTGATTTATTCTTTCAGGCTAACGGGCTTCTGGTTTTCAGAGTTGCTATTATGGGCTCAGCGGGATATCGTCCAGGCTGTTATCCCCGCTAGCGTAGGGGAGCCGCTCAGCTCGGCTGGACAGCCCCACAAGCCTTAATGTATCTGTCGTCGAGTCCAGGGGGCTCTCGCCGAGGTTATCTGCGATGTCGGTCGGAGTGCCAGGTGATGGGGGCAACGGCGACACAGAAGGACCTCCACTGGCGTTGCGGCACAGTTGCGGCGAAGACTGATACTCTGGGCGGCCTGCTTCACGGCACATGAGGACGGCGACCTCGATGTCGTAGTGTTGACAACAGTGCCTGCACTGCGCTCGGTTGTTGATTTTCCGTCGAGACACAGTCGCTACGGCGACGGGTGAGGCTGAGGATTTCGCCGGAGGCTGAAGCCAGTGCCCACACTGCCGATGAGATCGCACGTCGGTGGCAGCCGCATCCCCTCCACATCCTCCGCCCAGGAAACGGTTACCAGAGCCCTCAGCAGAGAATAAAAGCGTCGCTGGAGTCGGCGGAGAGCCGTCGTAGGTGAGCCCATCGATCGCCACCGGGAGGGGCGTCTTGGCGGCGTCATTGGCCATAGCAAAGGCAGTGGACCAGGAACAGCCGTAGAGCGACGTCACCGGCGTCGGCGACGTGGGCGTTATCACGGCTGCAGCGGCCGCGTCTCCTTCGCTGCCTCCATGCACAGCCAGGACACCAGCTTCCTCACCCGGGGATGGCGGTGGCACGGGAGACGGCGGGGCGCCGCTCCACATCCGGGCTGCGGCCGCAAGAGGCATGATGGCGCCGACAGTGGCCATGGTTGCTTCACAGCTGTGAGCAGGCGTTATCTCGTCCACCACGCGCTGCTGCTCGGAAAACGAGGTACACAGGTGAGAGGTGGGCGCCTAGGTTGCGGCTGGCCTTGCGGCCGCCGCCGGAACCGTAGCCGTCGAGGTCCGCTGCGGAGCCGTCATCTGTTGTGGCTGGGTCGGCTCCGTGTTCTGGGACGCTCGTGCCTCGTGCACATGATGCGAAGCAGATCGCTCTTCGTCGTTGTCATCTGAATGCTGATTATATGCTTGGAGCATATAGAGCAGAAGTGTCGTTTTATACGAAATTTTTGAATGCCGAATATACATGAATTCAACGGGCTAAACGGATTAAATAGTTGGCGTTGAAAATGAGTAGAAACAAATCTAATACGCAGCTCAAGTTTTCGAAACGTTCTCAAGTATTGAGCCCGAAGTTGGTATAGGGCACATATTTTTTTTTGTCCATCAGGACTGCTTCAAAAATGGCCCACTCCGAAGCCGCTTAGATGCTGCCGGGATCAGTTTGCGCAGGGAGCAGTGCTCCAGCGGGAAAGATGGCACAGCTCCGCGACGCGTTTACTTTTCGCTTGTACATAATGTTCATAAATATGACATTTTGAGATTGAGCGACTGTCACATATAATAGGGAGTCTAAAATAAAATTATGATCGAAAGAGGTTTGAAGAAGACGAGTTTGGCGATAATGATGACGTGGATTAACCGATGTCTAAAGACGATGAAGAAGCATTCTGCGAGGTGGAAAGAGATGACTGGTGCAGAAGAGAAGAAAGAAGAAGAGGACGCCGACAAGGATTAGGTGGACTCGCCAAGGCTATAAAAGCGCGAGGGAGAGCGAGGCACGGTTAGTAGGCAGGCCCGTGCACTTTCCTTTCTTTCTTCCTGTCAGCAGCAGCAGCAGCAGCAGCGAGGCGCGGGGGGGAGAACAGAGAATCGGAGGCCCCGGCGGTTCAGGGACGCTTCGGCTGGAAGAGAGCGACGCCGACTGCTGCGGTGAGCTCTTGTTCTACGGCTTCGCACCGAGGACTTCGCGCCGTTCCTGAGCCCGTTCCGGGGAGTCAACGGAGGACGCTACAACCTGCTACAGTCAGGGGTGTCTCCAGCGCTGTTACCACCCATCCGGGTGGTGCCCCAACGCCAACGTCACCGGCATCACCTCCACGGACGCTTGGACCGGGTGCTTGTAGGACGCAGCCAACGACGCCGCCGGCGGGTCAGGGATGCATTCGGCTGGGAGAGCGACGCCGACTGCTCCGGTGAGCTCTTGTTCTACGGTTTCGCACCGAGGACTTCGTGCCGTTCCTGAGCCCGTTCCACGGAGTAACGGAGGACGCTACCACCTGCTACGGCCAGCGGTGTCTCCAGCGCTGTTGCCACCCATCCGGGTGGTGCCCCCAACGCCAACGTCAGCGGCATCCCCTGCACGGTCGCTTGGACCGGGAGCTTGCAGGACGCAGCCAATGGCGCCGCCAGCGACGCCAGCCCGAGCACGTCGAACGCCACCCCGACGCCGGCTACTGGACCCATGCAACGCCGCATCCGCACCGAACCAACCGTGAGCACGAACGCCGACCGCTAACAGTAGAACGCTAGTAGTAGCCACTAGTAGCAGTGTCCCCGGGTCGTGTGTATTGATAGTCTTTGTGTTGTGTGTTAGTTTTGTTAGTTTTGTGTGCTAGTGTTTCTGTCACGTAGGGTGTTTTAAATGTGCGTCTGTGTGGGTACACCTGTCGCCTAGTCCATTCTTTCGGTCCGAGTGTTCTCCGGGGAGATCCGTGACAAAGTTAAGTGGCGAGCCTGTGCCAGGATTCATTTCCTTGTTTCTTTTTGCTTTGTCTTGGATCTTTCCAATCTCTCGATGGCAGAAAGTATGGATTTGACAAAAATGTTACAACTGGCGCTCAAGCTAGGGTTAAGCAAGGAAGAGGCGATGCGTCTCTGTGACGAGGAGAAAGAAGAGGAAAAAAGACAGAGAGAGGAAAGGGCGCAAGCACGCACAGACGCTCTCGAAGCAGATGAAAGAGCTCGCGAGGCAGAAGAGCGAGAGGCTAGAAGAGCTCGCGAGGCAGAAAAACAGGTGAAAAGAAGGATAGAACGGGAGAAGGAGTTTCTTTTGTGGAAACAGGTGCATATGGCGGGAGGATATAAGGAGGTCACGGACAATGATCAGCGTTCCTTAATGGGCACAGAATCTCCTAGACCGGCCAGAGTTTGTCCAAAAAAGCTGATGGCTCCTTTTCATGACAAAATAGATGATCTGGACGCATATCTGCAACGATTCGAGTGGATAGCTTTGTGGCAAGGCAGGAAGCGTAGTGAATGGGCCACGGCATTGAGCATGTGTTTAGTCGGGGAGGCTCTGAATGTGTTTGGAAGGATGCCTGCTTCTGAATCCATGGACTACGAGAATGTCAAGAAAGCACTCCTCCAAAGATTCAGGCTTACGGCAGAGGGTTTTCGGGAAAGATTTCGCACCGCGAAACCTGAGGATTCTGAAACCGCTAAGCAGTTTTCCTGCAGGCTGACCAACTATTTTGATAGGTGGCTTGATATGTGAAACACAGAAAAGAGTTTTGAGTGTTGCGTGACAAGGTGGTCACAGAGCAATTTTTAGCGTGCTGCAGCTCAAAGCTAGGGCTATTCCTGAAAGAAAGAAAGAAAAAGTGGTGTTCACTAGAAGAGTTTTCCGACACTGCAGGCCAATTTCTCGAGGTTCAAGGGCTGAGAAATATGAGTAAGGCAAGGGAAGAAACACAAAAGGTCCCAGAGACAAATGCGACAAAACCAAGAGCATATGGCGTGCTTGCGCCCTTTCCTCTCTCTGCCTTTCTGCCTCTTCTTTCTCCTCGTCACAAAGACGCATCGCCTCTTCCTTGCGTAACCCTAGCATGAGCTCCAGTTCTAACGTTTTTGCAAAATCCATCCTTTCTGCCGTCGAGAGATCGGAAAGATCCGAGACAAACCAAAAACAAACTAGGAAATGAATCCGTGACAGCGACGCGAGAGATTTCAGATAGGATTAACAACCATTGCGTTCATTGTTGATATGGGAGGATATGGATCAAAGTCTTGTTCTCCTTATGAAATGAGATTTGAGGAGTTTGTTCGCTGTCCCAACGAGTAGCAAACGGCAATTTTCCTATTCGTGGGACGTGACGGTCAGAGAGTTGATATACTAACTTTTTGTTGGGTGTCCAGTAGCGGAGACCGCTGTCGCGTATTTCGGCATCTATAGCGTTAACTCATGACTTAAAACCGCCACCGCTAGCGTTTCGCTGTTTGGCATAAACTTTGGTTTTAGACGAACATTAGCACAAGCAGCGAATAATCCCACACATATCCGATCAGGACTCCATTGGGTTCTAATACTATTTGATTCGAATGCAATTATGTTTTTAACTACAGAATCCATGTTCGCTGCAGTTTGGAAAAAAGAAAAGAACAAATCGCACACCCCAAGTATAAAGGCATGCGCAGTTACTTGAGCACATCTGTGAGTCGTGATCATGTGGAACTCACGGGTGGAGCTCAGTTCACTTGTTTTCAACTTCAGCCTCTTATATGTTGAGTGGTGACAATGTAGCTAATGACACGTAAGCAGCTTGTGGCTGATTTTCGTTAGGGTCCTTGCTGGGAGGAGTGTGAGCCACAAAATCTTGCTGAAGCTCTTCAGAAGAGCTGAGGATCCGCCGTACCATCTTGGCGACAATGTACATGTAATAAAAGCTGGCTTGGTACGCCAACCTCATTGCGGAGGACGGCGCGGGCGTCGACTAAGAATGATGGTGATTCTTTCATGGCATCGCTGAGATGTGGTCGCTGTAGTCGTGACCAGCCGGGAACTGTTGCGCTAGTCATGATACATTTATCGCAGCCGCTCCAAGAATTCGGTAGGGCACTCTTTCGGGCTGGACGGAGACCATGCAGAGGACTCGTTGTCCACTTTCGCCTTAACTGGTTTCAAGGACGAAGGGTCAGTGAGGGTGCGCGAGTGTCCTGACGGAGTTTGAATTTCGATGTTTTCTTCGGAAGTGACAAACAAAATGTACGAGCCAATTCACATAAAGGCACCCCGGAAACTATTAGCCTCTGTCATTATCAACATTCTAATGAGCCACAGGCTGGCGAAGATGTTAGCGATGCCCTACAGCCACCAAATCTTGGTCTTGCAGGGATGCGAATAGGTGTCAAATTTTCGGTCGCCGTTCAGACCCCTGGCAGCACAATCCATGCGCCCAGCCGTAGAAGAATACGTCAGGATGGGCTTAAGAAAGCGTCGACTCTGGACGCCATCCCGACGCACCTTTATGTAAACCCACGAAGCGGTTCTCAATTCCTACGAAGTCCTTGCCGTGCGTGCACTTCGCTCTTGCCCGAATTTATGCTCTCATTCGATGGCGCCATGAACATACGTCTCTCTACTAATTTGCTCAAACATCATTGCGCTTTTGAACTGATTTGGAAGAACACAGGGACGACACAAACACTGGTGCGCAAACTATCAACTGAAGTTTATTGCGGTGTGCACACATAAGTAAGTTTCACATGTCAAAGCATAAATAAAAAATAAAAAACACATTTAAACCAGCAAATTTGCTGTCGTATCAACAAGCTTCAAAAAGGCTGCCCCAGCAGATCGGTTTACGTTTGGTATCAGTTTTCCAAGAATTGCTTTTCTTGTTTGGTAAGCAAAACTGGCTTTATCTCTGGCAACCCACTTGTGCTGCGAATACGCGACCGCAGCGAAAAAGGCCTGCTGCCATATGACTGAGCCCACTCAAAGCTGATCAAGCGAAACATGGACATGCCTTGTTTCTAGCAGGCCATAAAAGAGTCCTACAGCCACAACATGCGAAGTAGTCTGAACAACCAGGCAGCAAGACTGTAAAAAGCCGGTTACCCGAAACCATTGCTTGCATCAGTAGCAGAAAAAGCGCTTAAAAGTTTTGTGAAAGGAACGGACCGAGGCAAAAAGCAAGAAAACAAAACGCCTGTGGTCCTATTGTACATTCATGCACTTCCTCACAACTGAAAAAGTTGCTGAAAGGCCTGAAGTGCAAGTAGTTCTTTCTGCACCAAGAAAACTAAAAGGAATGTGCGCGAAGGTAAATGAAGAAACCAGTAATAGAGAAGAGGAATCTTGTGGCGTCAGGCACACAAACAGGTTCGCCGAGTGCTATGAAGGAGTGGTTTACAAGATACCGCTATCTTGCGTCCGAGCATATGTGGGCCAGACGGGCAGATGTTTAAATGAAAGACTTCGAGAGCATAACCGCAACTGTCGGCAGATTATCTCACCTGGAAAACTGGCAGCACATTGCGCCAGATGCGACAGTTGCAAACCCCATTTCCTACAGACTACAGTACTGCTGAAATCCAGAGATAAGACAACCAGGGAGCTGTGGGAAGCCTAATGCTTGGAATCAGGAAAAGAAGGGACGTGTGTTAGTGACCCTTAAGTTTTGCTTACCAAACAGGAAAAGCAATTCTTGGACAAGAGATACCAAACATAAACCGATCTGCTGAGACAAAGACTTTCTGATGCTTGACGATACGATAGCAAATTTGCTGGTTGAAATGCGTTTTTTATGTTTTGACATGTTAAGCTTATATATGAGCGCACGCCACAATAAACCTCAGTTGATAGTTTGCACACCAGTGTTTGTGTCGTCCCTGTGTTCTCCCAAGTCCGTTCAAAAGCGCAATTATGTTCGACTAAGTTAACTACCAACTAGCCCAATTTGAAACCCTCTACTGATTGCGTGAACTCGAAGTAAATGACAGTTTGGATCTGAGCGGCCATACTGCTCTTCCTGAGAGGGGCTTGAAGTTGTCCAGGGTTTCCATGTGCGCCCCTTTCCCAAACTATTCGCATTTGTCCTTTGCTTCCTTGGCAACCATTGCGACTCTCTCTGGTGTAGGCAGTAGCCACGTGCAGTGGCTAGGCCGGTTGGCTTGGCTGCGCTGCTGCGCGCTCGCGTGCGGCTGGTGTCTCGTGCTCGTGCTGGTATTCGCCTGGGCTGGAATAAAGCGTTCCGGTTGGCGTCTCAGCATCTAGTACCTTCAATATTCTTAGGCACGCTGCCTAATAACGACCAAATGTTTGGCAAATTGTTCAAGAGAGACTGCCATGGTGGGCAGGTTGCCCACCTCACAAGGTTGCTCACAATCAGGTGGGCGGGAGTCTCATTCGAGCGCTCGAAGAGACTGGTCGTGCCTCCCGCTGCTCCCGCTGGCTCGGGCTAGAGCATGAGTTGTTCCTGCTGCTTTTCAGGGTCTGCCTGCCGATTACGGGACCTCTTGAGCCGCCCTTTGAACTGCGGGATCGAGTCTCGGGCATCGCTGCGACCACCGGTGGCGACCCGCGAGGCTCTCTGGTGGTTTCTGGCCGCTTTTTGCTGACCGGGACTAAGGCGGCGGCTTTCCTTTGCGCGGCCAGCCGCACGCGAGGAAAAGTTCCTGCTGTATTCCGGGGCCTGCCTGCTTCTTCCTGGACTTCTCGGGCCGCTTTTTAAGCTGCAGGATGCACTCCCGGGCATCGCTGCGACCACCACGAGATGCCCGCGAGGCCCGCTCGCGGTTTTTTGGCCGCTTTTTGCAGGCCGGGACTTAGGCGGCGGCTGCCCTTGCGCGGCCTGCCGCGCCACCTGCCTTGGGGAGGGAATCAGCTGCCTTGCCCGGCCCGTTGGACTATATGGCAGAAGTGGGCTTCCGGTTCCTGCTCCACGCCCGGTCGCGGTTTTCCCTGGCGGCCCTCGCGGCCTGCTGGTGATTTTTTCACCACTTCTCGCGGCGCAGGGACTGTGAGCCTCGCCCTGAGGCTCGGCCCTAGCAGGGCTTGCTAGCATCCCCGACGACAACCTGCGACCGACCGGGGCTTTGCCTCCGGTCGCTGAGGATGCCGCCGCCCTGGAGCTTTGTGCTCGCGCTGACGACGGGCCGCTCCCCGGCGGCCCCTCTCCTTTCGAGGCCCCGGGCGGGGACGGCGCCGACATCGTGCAGTAGGACTTCGGTGCCGGCGTGGCTGACGTTCCGCCCGCGGACACAGAGCCCAGGCTGGACCCGGCGTTCGCTGCGATGCCTGATTTTGCCGAGGTCACGTGACTTCAGGAGCGCCTCACGGCGTTCCTGAACGCTGCGGAGAGCAAGATTCACGTGCTGGCGCGCTTGCAGATTGCGACCATGTTCGGGGAGCTCGTTATCCGCTGCGCTGACTACCGGGCCCACGCGTCCGACATGTTGAGTCGTGCGGAGGACGTCCGCGCCAAAAGGAGCGCTCAGCGTCGCGCTTCTGCGGAGGCTCGGAGTCGGGCAAACTTGGCGGAGTCCAGGCTGCAGGCGTGACCTCTACCGGCAGCCGTACTCACCTTTGCGGAGGTTCTCTGAAGTCAACACACGACTGCGACAACACCTTTTGCGAGCGAACCCTCCCGGCCTTAGTCTCTGCCTCGCTGGACATCATCCGAAGACAGCAAACTGTGAGCCACGTGGATTTTATTACGTCCACATCTCATACGAACGCTACGACGGCGCAGTCAGTGCAAACACTGAAGGCAAAAATTGTCTTGTAGGACGCCGGCATAGGCCCCGTCGTTATGCGCTCATCGGCAAATGGTGTAACGGTCATCGCTAAGGACTGCGACACGGTTAACAATTTACGCACTGAGGTCCAGAGCAACGCTGTCTCAAGCAATATCATGACAGTCAGCATCATCACCTGCCTGAATCCGCCCACTGCAGGGCAAAGGTCTCTCCCATGTCTTTCCAATTAACCCTGTCGTTTGCCAGCTGCGCCCACACTATGCCCGCAAACTTCTTAATCTCACCCGCCCAACTAACCTCCTGCCACCCCCTACTAAGCTTCCCTTCTCCGTTACCTTTAAGGGCTAGCGGTTATCTTGCCTTCCCATCACATGCCCTGCCAAAGCCCCTTTCTTGCTCTTGATTTCTTCTAGGATGTCATTAACCCGCGTTTGTTCCCTCACCCACTGTACCCGCTTCCGGTCTCTTAACGTTGTAGCTATAATTTTTCTCTCCATTGGCTCACTGCGTTGTCCTTAACTTAAGCTGAACCCTTTTCTTTAGCCTCCACGTTTCTGCTCCATAGATGAGCACCTGCAAGATACAGGAGTTGTACAATTTTTTCTGGAGGGAAATTGGTAAACTGCCATTCGTGATCTGAGAGAACCTGCCATATGCGCTCCACCCCATTCTTATCCTTCTAGTTATTTCCCTCTCAAAATCCGGATCAGATGTCACTACCTGCCCTAAGCAGGCGTATTCCTTTACCACTTCCAGCACCTCGCTGCCAATTGCGAACTGCTGTTTCCTAGCTAGACTGTGATCATTACTTTGGTTTTCTGCCTATTAATTTTTAGGCACGCCGTTCTGCTCTGCCTGTCTAACTCGTTGATCATGATTTTCAGTTCACTTACTGAGTGACTCATCGAGGCAATGTCATCAGCGAATCGCAGATTATTTAGGTATTCTCCATTAACTCTTATCCCAGCGGACCAGCGGACACCCCAGCGGACATTGTAGCCTTCGCGCATATGCGATTGCATAAGGCTGATGCGGCTGCTCTGGCAATGTTGCCTGGCATGCATATTTACACTGATGGATTCTAGACTACCCTGTCTGCATGTGCAGCTTATGTTGCTCTCTCAAAACCAGGGCGAATTCTTTCTGTGGAGCGTTTTGGGGTAGAAACCGCTTCGGGTGTTTACTGTGCAGAATTAATAGCTATTGAAGAGGCCGTAAGGTACGTGCCTTCTTTGGGCGGGACAACACCTGCTCATTTTTATAGACTTTCTTCCTCTTAATGCCACTGGCCACATACGTCATAAACGACAAAAATATTCATTATAAAGACATTAAAAAAAGACATCCCTTTATTCCGTCTATTTAATTTACACCACGTGCCAGCCCATGCTGGAGTTCCGGGCAATCAGCTTCAGACACACTAGCATCCCGTGCAAGCAGATATTCTCGAGTAAGAACATCCGTCCTATCTAGATCATCGGGGCTCACAGCCCTATGGTCTTTACTATCCGCCAAATGGCAACAATGGCGGTCAAACAACAATGAGGAAACGGGAATTTACTCATGGGACCCTAGCGCGCTTAACATTCCCGAAACATTTCCACCGCCGAAGCCGCTCGCTACCATCTTGAAGGGACATGGTCGTTTCCCGCCTTTTTTCCGCAGATTTGTATGGGCGTCGTCTTCGATGCGTCCTTGCGAGCAACACGACGGCGATGTCCCACATAGTTTAACCACATGTCCCCTGACACGGGACACGGTCGTACGACTCCCGCAACCATCTGCGGAGGAAATGCACTGAGTAAAGCTGTAGGCAAGTAGGTAAGCATTCACGGTGGGGGAACAGCGCAATGCATAGGACAGTGTCTTGCCTTTTCCCGCTTTTGTTACGCTGTTCACCCACCATGAGGAAACGCACGCGGCGGCGTGGCGCCGTTGGTTGGACGACCGCCGCTGCTGTGCCCTACCAATTCTACTAACCCTACCCGGACTACTCGTTCTGATAAAGTGAAGACACGTGAGAAAGTGCTGAAGACCACTCCGGCCATTCCGCCACATGTATCGATCCAACCTGCTGAGCGAGCCACAAAAAGAATGCGGTGCGAGCGCCTGACGGCAAGAATTGAGGCCATGGCAACATACCGCTCCGGCAAGTACCTGCCCATTAAACCCGTGCCATAAGGTATTGATGAGCCGTATTAGCATTCACATGTCCAAGTGCCGGCTAAATAATCCCGTTAACAAGCCCTGCCCGTTCTCGGCAACTCACTTCATACCTGCTGGATAATTGAGCCAGCATCTCCAAGTCTGCCCGGAGCGGCTGAAGCCGACACTGACTACCCCAGCGGGCGACGCGCAAGTCAGCCAGCCCTCTGAAATGTCTGGAGAAAAACGTCGTGTCAGTAAGGACGCCCCCAACTGCCGAGACACATCCAGACCTGGCGCCTCTGAAGACCTACCAATGGCGAATGCCAGTATGACCCAGCTCACGGACGTGAGAACGTTAGTGCCCCTAGTAGCAAGGATCCGCATCGGCCCGGCATCTCTCACGCCTCGGTTGTTGGACTGGACCTTAACCAAGGCAGGTTCCAGCCAGGGATTACGAGGGTGTCAGCCCAGCCGCTCCCTGCAGTCCCCCCGTCGCAGGAACTCCAAGGAAACACTCTCTGCAGAGGCCCGCCATTTTTGCGCGGCATCCTGGCCTGTGGCAGTGAAGTGCCAGGACTATCGGGAGACGCCGGCGCCCTTCTAGCCCGCAGAATCGCGACGCTGGGACGTGGAAGACGGATCCCGCACCTCGGCCCGAACTACTGGTTCTGATACAGTAAAGAGACGCGAGGATATGCCGGAGAACACTCCGGCCATCCCGCCACATGTATCGATCCAACCTGCTGAGCGAGCCGCAAAAAGAAGGCGGTGGAGCGTTTGACCGCTAGAATTGACGCGACATACCGCTCCGGCAACTACCTACCCATTGTACCCGTGCCATAAGGTATTGATGAGCCGTATTAGCATTCGCATGTCCGAATGCCGGCTCAACATTCCAGTTAACAAGCCCCGCCCGTTCTCGGCAACTTACTTCGTGCCTGGTGGAGAACTTAGCCAGCATCTCCAAGTCTGCCCTTAGCGGCCGAAGCCGATGCTGACTACCCCAGCGGGCGACGCGCAAGTCGGCCAGCCCTCTGAAATGTCTGCAGAAAAACATCGTGTCAGCAAGGACGCCCCCAACTGCCGAGGCACATCCAAAATTCTTTATGTGGGGCGGTTTAGGGTAGAAACCGCTTCGGGTGCTTACTGTGCAGAATTAATAGCATTTGAAGAGGCCGTAAAATACGTGGCGCCTTTGTGCGGGACAATACCTAATTAGTTTGAAGCGAAAGCTTCACAACGCTAGGTTTTCAAGAGGGCAGCGTCAGTGCAATCGCGCTAAAGATGTCATGTGGTGTCGCGTTGGAGGTCATGTGACCTACTGACGTCATCACAGTCTCCCCGCCGTGGCTAGGGGCAAGTGCCCCATCGGGCACCGGCAATTTCATTGACGCTTTACAGACAATCAATTCGGCAGTGTGTGTGGCGTTTGTGAACGTAGCCATACAAAGGAAGCTTTCTCTTGTCACCAGGGTTAACCAAAGTTTAAACCACAGCTGATTTTTATAGACTCTTTGTCCCTCCGAACCACACTGGCCGCAGACGTCATAAACGAAAAAATATTCATTATTAAGACATTATTAAAAGACATCGCTTTATTTCGTCCATTTAATTTACACCACGTGCCATCCCATGCTGGAGTTCCGGGCAATGACCTTGCAGACACACTAGCATCCCGTGCAAGCACATATTCTCGAGTAAGAACATCCATCCTGTCTAGATTATCGGTGCTCACAGCCTTATGGTCTTTAGTATCCTCCAAATGGCAACATTGGCAGTCAAACAACAATGAGGAAACAGGAATTGACTCACGGGTCCCTAGCGTGCGTAGCAATCCCGAAGCACTTCTACCGCCGATGCCGCTCACTACCATCTTGAATGGACATGGTCGTTTCCCGTCCTAATTCCACAGATTTGGATTGGTGTCGTCGTCGGTGTGTCCTTGCGGGCATCCCGACTGCGACGTCCCACATTATCTAACTACATCTACCCTAAGACGGGACACTGTCGGAGGTCTCCCGCAACCATCCGCGGAGGAAACGCGCTGAGTAAAGCTGAGATTCGGGCGAGTTGGCAATTGTTCATGATGGGTGAACAGCGTACGTAGGACAGTGTCTTGCCTATGCCCCGACTTTTTTTTAATTGGTTTTGGGGCAAAGGAAATGGCGCAGTATGTGTCTCATATATCGTTGGACACCTCAACCGCACCGTAAGGGAAGGGATAAAGGACGGAGTGAAAGAAGAAAGGAAGAGAGAGGTGCCGTAGTGGAGGGCTCCGGTATAATTTCGACCACCTGAGGATCTTTAACGTGCACCGACATCGCACAGTACACGGGCGCCTTAGCGTTTTGCCTCCATAAAAACGCAGCCGCCGCGGTCGGGTTGGAACCCGGGAGCTCCGGACCAGTAGCCGAGCGCCATAACCGCCTTTGTTGCGCTGTTCACCCACTTTGAGGAAACGCACACGGCGGCGTGAAGTCGTTGGTTGGGCAACCGCTATCTCATGCGAATGGCGTCTGTCATCACTCATCAG
Organism: Amblyomma americanum; assembly: GCF_052857255.1. Taxonomy (NCBI): domain Eukaryota; kingdom Metazoa; phylum Arthropoda; class Arachnida; order Ixodida; family Ixodidae; genus Amblyomma; species Amblyomma americanum. Next base: position 86,277,140 of record NC_135497.1, read on the forward strand.
CGAGACGCTTCCGAACTATCTTCGGTTGCGATAACCTCGATCACTTCTCTCCTAACACCAACGCAAACATGACCGCGGCACGTTTGGCGCTGGGGGGCCATTCAGACTAAAGTCACTGGATCCCGTTCCAGTGACTTTAATTCAGACCAAGAGAGGTGGATGCGTGTGTGTCCTCCCTCCCCGCGGTTGCGTGTCACGGTTTTTTCCTTTTGTACACAGATCTAATCTCATACCGGATGCTTGTGTTTGAACGATAATTCACTTGTACGAATGTTCTAATCCTCACTTTACATCCAACATGAATCACCGTCTCACAAATACTCTCAACAATATTTTAATCTCATTCTTTCGTAGTTTGATTCCCAAATTGTGTGCATGAGTTATCATCAATTTGTGATTGATACTGTGTCTGGCCCAAGCATTCATTTTTTTTACTCGTTACGAGGAAAGGCACACCACTACAATATGCATACAAACTTTTTCTTCCCTCTCTCTCTTTGCTTGTTCTTATCCCTTTTCTGTTTTCTTATTATTTGCAGGTGACCTCTCCATCGTTTGCACCTTCAGTTCCGTTCACCTGCCATCACCGTCTTCCTCATCTGCACCTGCACCAATTGTATTGTCGTCACACCTGCTTTTCCTCGCCGATTATTTTGCTTTTCTTCATTCTCAACAATTCTATTCTATTTCTCTTTATTTCTTGTTTTCTTTTGCACCACCTCCAATGATATCCATTTAAAGCTATATTTCATCAATAAATCAGCTCTGCGGGGCATTATCACCCCGCTGTGCTCGTTCAGCTCTTAGGACGCCACTTGTGTTACCGTGCCCGACATTATTTTTCCAATTGGCTATTTCCATAAAGTTCAATTTTTGGTCGAATGGGCCCGATTCGTTTATTTTTAATCGGTTTAAGGCTAATAATCTCTAGCAGGTGCAGGTTATTTCTCATTCCACTTTATGTTTTACTTTATTTTCTTATTTTAGCATGGAATGAAACTCCGACTGGGGCAGGTGGTGGGCAGTTTGCTCACAATCAGGTGGAAAGGTTGCCACTTGCCATGGTGGCGAGGTTGTGAAGACGTCACAAGGGTCGCACGCGTCACGCGTGACGGCTTTCGCAGTTTCCGCTTGCGCAGACCCTTCTAATGCCAAGGCATTAAAAATTAAATCCGTCGCCGAAGATTGAGGCCGCAAGCGGACGCGATAAGCGTTGACTGCCGCATTCAAAAGGTGCCTTTGCGTTTTTTAGTGCGCTAGCACTTGCTGTGGGAATTGCACGCATTTAGCCGCTTTTTGTTTGTTTGTGTGAGCTTGGCGCATAATGGCCTCAGTTGCCTATGTGCCATAAAATGCAACACAACCCAACTCTGTAGGTTTGTGTGTTACTGGGTTGTGGCCACCCTGCCGAGGTGTACATACACCTGGCAATCTGCCCACCGTGACAGGTAGTAGTTCAGTTAACCATTTGTCACACGAGCTTGCTCGGGAGGAGCAACCTGTTTCTCACAAGATGGCAGCACCTGTCATCGTACAACTGTGGCGCATCGCTTCACCCCTGCACCATTGCGCCAGGAGTGATTTGAAAACTCCCAGGGATCTATGGATGTGAAGACGAGGATGTACAATTCCGCATTTATGGACGTTAACCCATTATTGCTATCCGCACAAGTTCGAAATCATTTAGCGCAATATTGCTTAAGGGTGCACTGCTATCCTTGCGCGAAAATAAACACAATTCTTCAGCGCGCGTCGAATTTGTTTTTGAATTGTGTTCTGGATCTACCCAAAAGGAGAGTATCTTTCTTTATCCCTGAATAACTTTCAGCTGATTGTGCAGGCCTCTTGACCCTTATCTTTTTGTGCTTTGAGTATATGAACAATTACGGACGCACCTTGTTTTTTGTTATTTTCCACTGGCTGTCCGCCTCCTAAAACAAGCTTTTGTATGACATCAGAATTAGTCTTTAGTATTCACATGTGGAATGGGGTAATCCGGCATGTTGTAAAGACCTGTACTCGGTGGTTTAATATATTTTATGCACGGAGTCATCGTTTAGATTCGACACTTCATTAAACCAGCGTTTGAGTTCTATTTTTTATAAAAATTGTGATGGCATCAATAGCTGTGTCAGAAACATGACTGATGAAGCACCGCCTCCGGCCACGCACCCGATTTTAGGGTTTCGTTGTGTTTCGTTGTAGGCAGGCTCAAAGGAATTTACAGCGATCATCAGCTCAAAGCACGAAAAGCAATAAAGTCCCGGACTTTATTGCTAGCCAGTGACATTGTGTTTTATTAAGCTTTTATAAAAAATAGACTTAAGAAATCACCCAGATCGTGAGATTTCGCGCAATGGATGAATTGGTCGGATGGCAAACGCCCACTTCGTTACGGCCGCATATATTCCTACAGACAGATATCCGCGATGCGCATCGACTGCGGCATAGATTAATTGTGCCGCCACTTTTGCCATAAACAGCGCCTGCCCCGAAGTTTCTTACATTTCCATACAGAAATATCGATTTCATTTGTTTTCTATTCCTTAATCTCTAACCTAGCCTGCATACCCTGGCGGTTCTCTTCGCTTGACTCTGTCAGCACTGAGTATATATTAAAAATCGGTTCGGTTGGGCGGCAATAAAAAAGAAGACAGCAACAAAAGTAAAAAGGCAACGAAAAAATTCACAGGGCGCTTAACACACGCCGTATACACGCCGCTTCTCTACTCAAAAAGGTATGGCAACTTCATCAAGTGAGACTACTATGTCATCTGAAAGGACTGGTTACTCTGGGCACAACTTGAGAAATGCCAGAGACAGAAAACAAAGTGATTTATTCTTTCAGGCTAACATGCTTCTGGTTTTCAGAGTTGCTATTGTGGGCTAAGCGGGATATCGTCCAGGCTGTTATCCCCGCTAGCGTAGGGGAGCCGCTCAGCTCGGCTGGACAGCCCCACAAGCCTTACTGTATGTGTCGAGTCCAGAGGGCTCTCGCCGAGGTCATCTGCGATGTCGGTCGGAGTGCCTGGTGATGGGGGCAACGGCGACACGGAAGGACATGCACTGGCGTTGCGGCACAGTTGCGGCGAAGACTGATACTCTGGACGGCCTGCTTCGCGACAGATGTGGACGGCGACCGTGACGTCGTAGTGTAGACAACAGTGCCTGCACTGCGCTCGGTTGTTGATTTTCCGTCGAGACACAGTCGCTACGGCGATGGGTGAGGCTGAGGATTTCGCCGGAGGCTGAAGCCAGTGCCAGCACTGCCGATGAGATCGCATGTCGGTGGCGGCCGAATCCCCTCCACATCCTCCGCCCAGGAAACGGTCACCAGAGCCCTCAGCAAAGAATGAATGCGTCGCTGGAGTCCGCGGGGAGCCGTCGTAGGTGAGCCGCTCGACCGCCACCGGGAGAGGCTTGGTGGCGTCATTGGCCATAGCAAAGGCAGTGGGCCAGGAACAGACGTAGCGCGACGTCACCGGCGTCGGGAACGTGGGCGTTGCAGCGGCCGCGTCTCCTTCGCTGCCTCCGTGCACAGCCAGGACACCAGCGTCCTCACCCGGGGATGGCGGTGGCACGGGAGACGGCGGGGCGCCGCTGGAGGTCCACATCCGGGCTGCGGCCGCAAGAGGCATGATGGCGCCGACAGTGGCCATGGTTGCTTCACAGCTGTGAGCAGGCGTTATCTCGTCCACCACGCCCTGCTGCTCGGCAAACGAGGTACACAGGTGAGAGGTGGGCGCCTAGGTTGCAGCTGGCATTGCGGCCGCCGCCGGAACCGTAGCCGTCGATGTCCGCTGCGGAGCCGTCATCTGGTGTGGCTGGGTCGGCTCCGTGTTCTGGGACGCTCGTGCCTCGTGCACATGCTGCGAGGCAGATCGCCCTTCGTCGTTGTCATCTGAATGCTGATTATCTGCTTGGAGCATATAGAGCAGAAGTGTCGTTTTATACGTAATTTTTGAATGCCGAATATACATGAATTCATTGGGCTAAACGGATTAAATAGATGACGTTGAAAATGATTACAAAGAAATCTAAAGTGCGACTAAAGTTTACGAACAGTTCTCAAATATTTAGGGCGAAGTTGTATAGGGCACATCTTACTTTTTTGTCCATCACGACTCCTTCAAAATGGCGAACTCCGAAGCCGCTTTAGATGCTGCCGGGATCAGTCTGCGCAGGGCGCAGTGCTCCACCGAAAAAGAGAGCACGGCGCCGCGACGCCGTCGATTGGTGTCGCTCGAGCATAAAGTTAATAAATATGGCCTTCAAGACTGAGCGACGCGAGCGATTTCAGAAGGATTAACAAGCCTTGCCTTCATTCTAGATATGGGAGGACATGGATCAAACTCTTATTCTTCTTATCAATTGAGATTTTGGGAGTTTGTTCAGTGTTGTAATGAGTAGCTAAGGGCAATTTTCCTATTCCTGTGACGTGAAGGTCGTAGAGCTGATAAACTGACTCAGTGTTCCATGTCCTGTAGTGGAGACCGGTGTTGCGTCTTTCGGCAGCTACAGTGTTAACTCATGACTTATAGCGCCGCCGCTTGAGCTGTTGGGTAGGTTGTGCTGACGTCACAAGGTTCACGCCTTACCCCGCATCACACGTGACGGCGTTCGCTGTTTACGCTTGCACAGACCCTTCTATCCCACGCCTAAAAAGCGCTGTTGTGGCTTTGCTAATGGATTAAGAGATGACGGGCGGCATAAGAGTAGGAATGCGGAGAGGATGTCATACTGCTTTCCAAGATTTGACTTCTCCATCTCATCAACGCCTGCGACTCAGAGGAAAGGTATCGCGGGGAAGTTGGAGGCTACAGGAGGGATTAGCAAGTTAATTATTTTGGCAACTGCTCGGACTCGTGGCTGAATGTCAAGAGTTCGTGGCGTTATGATTCCAATTGGCTTCGGGTATCCACCAGTGACACTATAGGTACAAGCTTTCCCTTGGCCTGGTGCTCAACATTTATAGTGTGAAATTCTTGGGAAATACGTCTTTTACCCTACCTTGAGTAAACGAAAGCACCGTGTGCCATCGTCATAATCAAATCGTCATCATTTGTTGGCTCATGGTGATTTGCGGAGGACCACATTACATCCTTACTGTGAATGTGGGCGTAGCTGATGGCTTCGTTAATTGTGCAGTGGGACGCCTGGCATTGTGCAGTATGACCTCAATGGCAACCCAATGCGAATCTGGCTAAGATTTTGACAGTTGGCATCGAACATTGTCGGACAGATAGAATACAGGAGCTTTAGTTCATTCTAGTCTCAAGACGGCTCTTCGTAACTCTGAAGAACATTACACGCAAAAAAGACACGTTTCAATGCATCAATTAACAAACATCAGATATAATTAAAAATTACAGAGAATTAATAATGTATTGGATACTTCAGTTCGCATTAAAAAATAACTACAAACTCTACAGCACGAACCTCTCGCAACCGCTGTTCTATAAGAACGCATTACCGAGCAGCCTAACAGTCATGTTAGCTTTCGCTACGTTTAGCCCATTACGCAGGAAAGTGTAAACCTTTAAAGAGACCTTTTTTTCCCTTTCCGAAACATCTTCCATCTCACGTGGCGGCCCATGTAAGTCGTTGTCAAGAGGGGTAAATACAATTACCGCGTCATAATATGAGAGCTTCCTCTCGAGGACTTGGAATTTTGTCCTCAAAGAGGAATGTATATGTAAACGTACTCTGGTCATTTTTCGTTTTAACGCTCCACAAACTTTAGCATTAGTAGGGAATAAATTATGTGTGAACGCGCATGAATGTGCGATGCCTATCTTTACTACCCAGAACTCTTCCTGTAACACCCGTCTGTCCAAAGAATAATTGTGCAAGCTGCTCAGTGGTACTCATAAGCCATCATAAATAAAGCTGCGTTTCTGAAGCGCAGCACGCACAGGAAAAATACTCAGACGGATCCAAAGCACCGTTTTAGAATTGATAACCGTCTATACTACAGTATAAGCAGGACCAAGCAGCGTTAGGCTACGCTCTCTCAAAAGTGATCAATAACTTCCACAGCCTACGTGTCACAAAACTGGTCAGCTGAATTCAGATATAGTAAATCGAGATGAGAAATTTCACCGCTGTTATCAATTTGCGTATTTTACGCATACCAGTTCGCTGCATTAATACGTCGTCGAAAGCGACAAAGGTGAACACGCATCTTTTGCCAGGTTATTCGAAATAATGGTCACTAAAATTTTATAAAACAACGGTGCAAAAATTTATTCATGAGAGTAGCAATATAATTCTTTTCCACCGGAACTTCTTTTACACCGCTCGTTATTTGAAATGAACTCAAACACCTCAGCACCCTCTGATTGTCTTAAAACGATTTCTTACGAGTCCTTCAAACCTGAGGCATCTCGCTGTTTGCCAGGCAAGCCTTTTAATGCACATTCCTTGGAGAGCTCTGAACACCTTTCCGGTGCGTCCCACCCGCACAAATTCAGCTAGATGGAAAAAAAAAGAATATTCCCATGGTTGATGTCATGATACACCTTAAACCGGCTCGGTTTGTAGTTTTTAGTGTTCTTGAGAGTGCGCTTCCGCGCAGCATTGGACAACTACTCCGTGGTCCCCGGTGCCGGCGTCGTGATGGCGCTTGTCACAAGGAGCCTCGTACCCGTGGTCAGTGTGATGGTCGGCACCGCATAATGGTAATGGGCTGCCATCAAGGCGCCCAGCACCACACGCAGCAGGCCGATCTCAAGTTGGACGGTGATTAGGTTGGAATGGGTGGTGAAGTCAAAGTCGATGTGGAGGGCGGCCACCAGGGGCATCTTGTCGAGCAGCAATTCAGCGCCCCGAAGCAATTAGGCCGTATACACGTCGCTTCTCCACTCAAAAAGGTATGGCAACTTCAACAAGTGAGACTACTGTGTCATCTGAAAGGACTGGTTACTCTGGGCACAACTTGAGAAATGCCAGAGACAGAAAACAAATTGATTTATTCTTTCAGGCTAACGGGCTTCTGGTTTTCAGAGTTGCTATTACGGGCTCAGCGGGATATCGTCCAGGCTGTTATCCCCGCTAGCGTAGGGGAGCCGCTCAGCTCGGCTGGACAGCCCCACAAGCCTTAATGTATCTGTCGTCGAGTCCAGGGGGCTCTCGCCGAGGTCATCTGCGATGTCGGTCGGAGTGCCAGGTGATGGGGGCAACGGCGACACAGAAGGACCTCCACTGGCGTTGCGGCACAGTTGCGGCGAAGACTGATACTCTGGGCGGCCTGCTTCACGGCACATGAGGACGGCGACCTCGATGTCGTAGTGTTGACAACAGTGCCTGCACTGCGCTCGGTTGTTGATTTTCCGTCGAGACACAGTCGCTACGGCGACGGGTGAGGCTGAGGATTTCGCCGGAGGCTGAAGCCAGTGCCCACACTGCCGATGAGATCGCACGTCGGTGGCAGCCGCATCCCCTCCACATCCTCCGCCCAGGAAACGGTCACCAGAGCCCTCAGCAGAGAATAAAAGCGTCGCTGGAGTCGGCGGAGAGCCGTCGTAGGTGAGCCCATCGATCGCCACCGGGAGGGGCGTCTTGGCGGCGTCATTGGCCATAGCAAAGGCAGTGGACCAGGAACAGCCGTAGAGCGACGTCACCGGCGTCGGCGACGTGGGCGTTATCACGGCTGCAGCGGCCGCGTCTCCTTCGCTGCCTCCGTGCACAGCCAGGACACCAGCGTCCTCACCCGGGGATGGCGGTGGCACGGGAGACGGCGGGGCGCCGCTCCACATCCGGGCTGCGGCCGCAAGAGGCATGATGGCGCCGACAGTGGCCATGGTTGCTTCACAGCTGTGAGCAGGCGTTATCTCGTCCACCACGCGCTGCTGCTCGGCAAACGAGGTACACAGGTGAGAGGTGGGCGCCTAGGTTGCGGCTGGCCTTGCGGCCGCCGCCGGAACCGTAGCCGTCGAGGTCCGCTGCGGAGCCGTCATCTTCTGTTGCTGGGTCGGCTCCGTGTTCTGGGACGCTCGTGCCTCGTGCACATGATGCGAAGCAGATCGCTCTTCGTCGTTGTCATCTGAATGCTGATTATATGCTTGGAGCATATAGAGCAGAAGTGTCGTTTTATACGAAATTTTTGAATGCCGAATATACATGAATTCAACGGGCTAAACGGATTAAATAGTTGGCGTTGAAAATGAGTAGAAACAAATCTAATACGCAGCTCAAGTTTTCGAAACGTTCTCAAGTATTGAGCCCGAAGTTGGTATAGGGCACATATTTTTTTTTGTCCATCAGGACTGCTTCAAAAATGGCCCACTCCGAAGCCGCTTAGATGCTGCCGGGATCAGTTTGCGCAGGGAGCAGTGCTCCAGCGGGAAAGATGGCACAGCTCCGCGACGCGTTTACTTTTCGCTTGTACATAATGTTCATAAATATGACATTTTGATATTGAGCGACTGTCACATATAATAGGGAGTCTAAAATAAAATTATGATCGAAAGAGGTTTGAAGAAGACGAGTTTGGCGATAATGATGACGTGGATTAACCGAAGTCTAAAGACGATGAAGAAGAAGTATTCTGCGAGGTGGAAAGAGATGACTGGTGCAGAAGAGAAGAAAGAAAAAGAGGACGCCGACAAGGATTAGGTGGACTCGCCAAGGCTATAAAAGCGCGAGGGAGAGCGAGGCACGGTGAGTAGGCAGGCCCGTGCACTTTCCTTTCTTTCTTCCTGTCAGCAGCAGCAGCAGCAGCAGCAGCAGCGAGGCGCGGGGGGAAGAACAGAGAATCGGAGGCCCCGGCGGTTCAGGGACGCTTCGGCTGGAAGAGAGCGACGCCGACTGCTGCGGTGAGCTCTTGTTCTACGGCTTCGCACCGAGGACTTCGCGCCGTTCCTGAGCCCGTTCCGGGGAGTCAACGGAGGACGCTACAACCTGCTACAGTCAGGGGTGTCTCCAGCGCTGTTACCACCCATCCGGGTGGTGCCCCAACGCCAACGTCACCGGCATCACCTCCACGGACGCTTGGACCGGGTGCTTGTAGGACGCAGCCAACGACGCCGCCGGCGGGTCAGGGATGCATTCGGCTGGGAGAGCGACGCCGACTGCTCCGGTGAGCTCTTGTTCTACGGTTTCGCACCGAGGACTTCGTGCCGTTCCTGAGCCCGTTCCACGGAGTAACGGAGGACGCTACCACCTGCTACGGCCAGCGGTGTCTCCAGCGCTGTTGCCACCCATCCGGGTGGTGCCCCCAACGCCAACGTCAGCGGCATCACCTGCACGGTCGCTTGGACCGGGAGCTTGCAGGACGCAGCCAATGGCGCCGCCAGCGACGCCAGCCCGAGCACGTCGAACGCCACCTCGACGCCGGCTACTGGACCCATGCAACGCCGCATCCGCACCGAACCAACCGTGAGCACGAACGCCGACCGCTAACAGTAGAAAGCTAGTAGTAGATACTAGTAGCAGTGTCCCCGTGTCGTGTGTATTGATAGTCTTTGTGTTGTGTGTTAGTTTTGTTAGTTTTGTGTGCTAGTGTTTCTGTCACGTAGGGTGTTTTAAATGTGCGTCTGTGTGGGTACACCTGTCGCCTAGTCCATTCTTTCGGTCCGAGTGTTCTCCGGGGAGATCCGTGACGAAGTTAAGTGGCGAGCCTGTGCCAGGATTCATTTCCTTGTTTCTTTTTGCTTTGTCTTGGATCTTTCCAATCTCTCGATGGCAGAAAGTATGGATTTGACAAAAACGTTACAACTGGCGCTCAAGCTAGGGTTAAGCAAGGAAGAGGCGATGCGTCTCTGTGACGAGGAGAAAGAAGAGGAAAAAAGACAGAGAGAGGAAAGGGCGCAAGCACGCACAGACGCTCTCGAAGCAGATGAAAGAGCTCGCGAGGCAGAAGAGCGAGAGGCTAGAAGAGCTCGCGAGGCAGAAAAACAGGAGAAAAGAAGGATAGAACGGGAGAAGGAGTTTCTTTTGTGGAAACAGGTGCATATGGCGGGAGGATATAAGGAGGTCACGGACAATGATCAGCGTTCCTTAATGGGCACAGAATCTCCTAGACCGGCCAGAGTTTGTCCAAAAAAGCTGATGGCTCCTTTTCATGACAAAATAGATGATCTGGACGCATATCTGCAACGATTCGAGTGGATAGCTTTGTGGCAAGGCAGGAAGCGTAGTGAATGGGCCACGGCATTGAGCATGTGTTTAGTCGGGGAGGCTCTGAATGTGTTTGGAAGGATGCCTGCTTCTGAATCCATGGACTACGAGAATGTCAAGAAGGCACTCCTCCAAAGATTCAGGCTTACGGCAGAGGGTTTTCGGGAAAGATTTCGCACCGCGAAACCTGAGGATTCTGAAACCGCTAAGCAGTTTTCCTGCAGGCTGACCAACTATTTTGATAGGTGGCTTGATATGTGAAACACAGAAAAGAGTTTTGAGTGTTGCGTGACAAGGTGGTCACAGAGCAATTTTTAGCGTGCTGCAGCTCAAAGCTAGGGCTATTCCTGAAAGAAAGAAAAAGTGGTGTTCACTAGAAGAGTTTTCCGACACTGCAGGCCAATTTCTCGAGGTTCAAGGGCTGAGAAATATGAGTAAGGCAAGGGAAGAAACACAAAAGGTCCCAGAGACAAATGCGACAAAACCAAGAGCATATGGCGTGCTTGCGCCCTTTCCTCTCTCTGCCTTTCTGCCTCTTCTTTCTCCTCGTCACAAAGACGCATCGCCTCTTCCTTGCGTAACCCTAGCATGAGCTCCAGTTCTAACGTTTTTGCAAAATCCATCCTTTCTGCCGTCGAGAGATCGGAAAGATCCGAGACAAACCAAAAACAAACTAGGAAATGAATCCGTGACAGCGACGCGAGAGATTTCAGATAGGATTAACAATCATTGCGTTCATTGTTGATATGGGAGGATATGGATCAAAGTCTTGTTCTCCTTATGAAATGAGATTTGAGGAGTTTGTTCGCTGTCCCAACGAGTAGCAAACGGCAATTTTCCTATTCGTGGGACGTGACGGTCAGAGAGTTGATATACTAACTTTTTGTTGGGTGTCCAGTAGCGGAGACCGCTGTCGCGTATTTCGGCATCTATAGCGTTAACTCATGACTTAAAACCGCCACCGCTAGCGTTTCGCTGTTTGGCATAAACTTTGGTTTTAGACGAACATTAGCACAAGCAGCGAATAATCCCACACATATCCGATCAGGACTCCATTGGGTTCTAATACTATTTGATTCGAATGCAATTATGTTTTTAACTACAGAATCCATGTTCGCTGCAGTTTGGAAAAAAGAAAAGAACAAATCGCACACCCCAAGTATAAAGGCATGCGCAGTTACTTGAGCACATCTGTGAGTCGTGATCATGTGGAACTCACGGGTGGAGCTCAGTTCACTTGTTTTCAACTTCAGCCTCTTATATGTTGAGTGGTGACAATGTAGCTAATGACACGTAAGCAGCTTGTGGCTGATTTTCGTTAGGGTCCTTGCTGGGAGGAGTGTGAGCCACAAAATCTTGCTGAAGCTCTTCAGAAGAGCTGAGGATCCGCCGTACCATCTTGGCGACAATGTACATGTAATAAAAGCTGGCTTGGTACGCCAACCTCATTGCGTAGGACGGCGCGGGCGTCGACTAAGAATGATGGTGATTCTTTCATGGCATCGCTGAGATGTGGTCGCTGTAGTCGTGACCAGCCGGGAACTGTTGCGCTAGTCATGATACATTTATCGCAGCCGCTCCAAGAATTCGGTAGGGCACTCTTTCGGGCTGGACGGAGACCATGCAGAGGACTCGTTGTCCACTTTCGCCTTAACTGGTTTCAAGGACGAAGGGTCAGTGAGGGTGCGCGAGTGTCCTGACGGAGTTTGAATTTCGATGTTTTCTTCGGAAGTGACAAACAAAATGTACGAGCCAATTCACATAAAGGCACCCCGGAAACTATTAGCCTCTGTCATTATCAACATTCTAATGAGCCACAGGCTGGCGAAGATGTTAGCGATGCCCTACAGCCACCAAATCTTGGTCTTGCAGGGATGCGAATAGGTGTCAAATTTTCGGTCGCCGTTCAGATCCCTGGCAGCACAATCCATGCGCCCAGCCGTAGAAGAATACGTCAGGATGGGCGTAAGAAAGCGTCGACTCTGGACGCCATCCCGACGCACCTTTATCTAAACCCACGAAGCGGTTCTCAATTCCTACGAAGTCCTTGCCGTGCGTGCACTTCGCTCTTGCCCGAATTTATGCTCTCATTCGATGGCGCCATGAACATACGTCTCTCTACTAATTTGCTCAAACATCATTGCGCTTTTGAACTGACTTGGAAGAACACAGGGACGACACAAACACTGGTGCGCAAACTATCAACTGAAGTTTATTGCGGTGTGCACACATAAGTAAGTTTCACATGTCAAAGCATAAATAAAAAATAAAAAACACATTTAAACCAGCAAATTTGCTGTCGTATCAACAAGCTTCAAAAAGGCTGCCCCAGCAGATCGGTTTACGTTTGGTATCAGTTTTCCAAGAAATGCTTTTCTTGTTTGGTAAGCAAAACTGGCTTTATCTCTGGCAACCCACTTGTGCTGCGAATACGCGACCGCAGCGAAAAAGGCCTGCTGCCATATGACTGAGCCCACTCAAAGCTGATCAAGCGAAACATGGACATGCCTTGTTTCTAGCAGGCCATAAAAGAGTCCTACAGCCACAACATGCGAAGTAGTCTGAACAACCAGGCAGCAAGACTGTAAAAAGCCGGTTACCCGAAACCATTGCTTGCATCAGTAGCAGAAAAAGCGCTTAAAAGATTTGTGAAAGGAACGGACCGAAGCAAAAAGCAAGAAAACAAAACGCCTGTGGTCCTATTGTACATTCATGCACTTCCTCACAACTTGAAAAAGTTGCTGAAAGGCCTGAAGTGCAAGTAGTTCTTTCTGCACCAAGAAAACTAAAAGGAATGTGCGCGAAGGTAAATGAAGAAACCAGTAATAGAGAAGAGGAATCTTGTGGCGTCAGGCACACAAACAGGTTCGCCGAGTGCTATGAAGGAGTGGTTTACAAGATACCGCTATATTGCGTCCGAGCATATGTGGGCCAGACCTCAGTTGATAGTTTGCACACCAGTGTTTGTGTCGTCCCTGTGTTCTCCCAAGTCCGTTCAAAAGCGCAATTATGTTCGACCATGTTAACTACCAACTAGCCCAATTTGAAACCCTCTACTGATTGCGTGAACTCGAAGTAAATGACAGTTTGGATCTGAGCGGCCATACTGCTGTTCCTGAGAGGGGCTTGAAGTTGTCCAGGGTTTCCATGTGCGCCCCTTTCCCAAACTATTCGCATTTGTCCTTTGATTCCTTGGCAACCATTGCGACTCTCTCTGGTGTAGGCAGTAGCCACGTGCAGTGGCTAGGCCGGTTGGCTTGGCTGCGCTGCTGCGCGCTCGCGTGCGGCTGGTGTCTCGTGCTCGTGCTGGTATTCGCCTGGGCTGGAATAAAGCGTTCCGGTTGGCGTCTCAGCATCTAGTACCTTCAATATTCTTAGGCACGCTGCCTAATAACGACCAAATGTTTGGCAAATTGTTCAAGAGAGACTGCCATGGTGGGCAGGTTGCCCACCTCACAAGGTTGCTCACAATCAGGTGGGCGGGAGTCTCATTCGAGCGCTCGAAGAGACTAATCGTGCCTCCCGCTGCTCCCGCTGGCTCGGGCTAGAGCATGAGTTGTTCCTGCTGCTTTTCAGGGTCTGCCTGCCGATTCCGGGACCTCTTGAGCCGCTCTTTGAACTGCGGGATCGAGTCTCGGGCATCGCTGCGACCACCGGTGGCGACTCGCGAGGCTCTCTGGTGGTTTCTGGCCGCTCTTTGCTGACCGGGACTAAGGCGGCGGCTTTCCTTTGCGCGGCCAGCCGCACGCGAGGAAAAGTTCCTGCTGTATTCCGGGGCCTGCCTGCGGCTTCCTGGACTTCTCGGGCCGCTTTTTAAGCTGCAGGATGCACTCCCGGGCATCGCTGCGACCACCACGAGATGCTTGCGAGACCCGCTCGCGGTTTTTTGGCCGCTTTTTGCAGGCCGGGACTTAGGCGGCGGCTGCCCTTGCGCGGCCTGCCGCGCCACCTGCCTTGGGGAGGGAATCAGCTGCCTTGCCCGGCCCGTTGGACTATATGGCAGAAGTGGGCTTTCGGTTCCTGCTCCACGCCCGGTCGCGGTTTTCCCTGGCGGCCCTCGCGGCCTGCTGGTGATTTTTTCACCACTTCTCGCGGCGCAGGGACTGTGAGCCTCGCCCTGAGGCTCGGCCCTAGCAGGGCTTGCTAGCATCCCCGACGACAACCTGCGACCGACCGGGGCTTTGCCTCCAGTCGCTGAGAATGCCGCCGCCCTGGAGCTTTGTGCTCGCGCTGACGACGGGCCGCTCCCCGGCGGCCCCTCTCCTTTCGAGGCCCCGGGCGGGGACGGCGCCGACATCGTGCAGTAGGACTTCGGTGCCGGCGTGGCTGACGTTCCGCCGGCGGACACAGAGCCCAGGCTGGACCCGGCGTTCGCTGCGATGCCTGATTTTGCCGAGGTCACGTGACTTCAGGAGCGCCTCACGGCGTTCCTGAACGCTGCGGAGAGCAAGATTCACGTGCTGGCGCGCTTGCAGATTGCGACCATGTTCGGGGAGCTCGTTATCCGCTGCGCTGACTACCGGGCCCACGCGTCCGACACGTTGAGTCGTGCGGAGGACGTCCGCGCCAAAAGGAGCGCTCAGCGTCGCGCTTCTGCGGAGGCTCGGAGTCGGGCAAACTTGGCGGAGTCCAGGCTGCAGGCGTGACCTCTACCGGCAGCCGTACTCACCTTTGCGGAGGTTCTCTGAAGTCAACACACGACTGCGACAACACCTTTTGCGAGCGAACCCTCCCGGCCTTAGTCTCTGCCTCGCTGGACATCATCCGAAGACAGCAAACTGTGAGCCACGTGGATTTTATTACGTCCACATCTCATACGAACGCTACGACGGCGCAGTCAGTGCAAACACTGAAGGCAAAAATTGTCTTGTAGGACGCCGGCATAGGCCCCGTCGTTATGCGCTCATCGGCAAATGGTGTAACGGTCACCGCTAAGGACTGCGACACGGTTAACAATTTACGCACTGAGGTCCAGAGCAACGCTGTCTCAAGCAATATCATGACAGTCAGCATCATCACCTGCCTGAATCCGCCCACTGCAGGGCAAAGGTCTCTCCCATGTCTCTCCAATTAACCCTGTCGTTTGCCAGCTGCGCCCACACTATGCCCGCAAACTTCTTAATCTCACCCGCCCAACTAACCTCCTGCCACCCCCTACTAAGCTTCCCTTCTCCGTTACCTTTAAGGGCTAGCGGTTATCTTGCCTTCCCATCACATGCCCTGCCAAAGCCCCTTTCTTGCTCTTGATTTCTTCTAGGATGTCATTAACCCGCGTTTGTTCCCTCACCCACTGTACCCGCTTCCGGTCTCTTAATGTTGTAGCTATAATTTTTCTCTCCATTGGCTCACTGCGTTGTCCTTAACTTAAGCTGAACCCTTTTCTTTAGCCTCCACGTTTCTGCTCCATAGATGAGCACCTGCAAGATACAGGAGTTGTACAATTTTTTCTGGAGGGAAATTGGTAAACTGCCATTCGTGATCTGAGAGAACCTGCCATATGCGCTCAACCCCATTCTTATCCTTCTAGTTATTTCCCTCTCAAAATCCGGATCAGATGTCACTACCTGCCCTAAGCAGGCGTATTCCTTTACCACTTCCAGCACCTCGCTGCCAATTGCGAACTGCTGTTTCCTAGCTAGACTGTGATCATTACTTTGGTTTTCTGCCTATTAATTTATAGGCACGCCGTTCTGCTCTGCCTGTCTAACTCGTTGATCATGATTTTCAGTTCACTTACTGAGTGACTTATCGAGGCAATGTCAACAGCGAATCGCAGATTATTTAGGTATTCTCCATTAACTCTTATCCCAGCGGACCAGCGGACACCCCAGCGGACATTGTAGCCTTCGCGCATATGTGATTGCATAAGGCTGATGCGGCTGCTCTGGCAATGTTGCCTGGCATGCATATTTACACTGATGGATTCTAGACTACCCTGTCTGCATGCGCAGCTTATGTTGCTCTCTCAAAACCAGGACGAATTCTTTCTGTGGAGCGTTTTGGGGTAGAAACCGCTTCGGGTGCTTACTGTGCAGAATTAATAGCTATTGAAGAGGCCGTAAGGTACGTGCCTTCTTTGGGCGGGACAACACCTGCTCATTTTTATAGACTTTCTTCCTCTTAATGCCACTGGCCACATACGTCATAAACGACAAAAATATTCATTATAAAGACATTATAAAAAGACATCCCTTTATTCCGTCTATTTAATTTACACCACGTGCCAGCCCATGCTGGAGTTCCGGGCAATCAGCTTCAGACACACTAGCATCCCGTGCAAGCAGATATTCTCGAGTAAGAACATCCGTTCTATCTAGATCATCGGGGCTCACAGCCCTATGGTCTTTACTATCCGCCAAATGGCAACAATGGCGGTCAAACAACAATGAGGAAACGGGAATTTACTCATGGGACCCTAGCGCGCTTAACATTCCCGAAACATTTCCACCGCCGAAGCCGCTCGCTACCATCTTGAAGGGACATGGTCGTCTCCCGCCTTTTTTCCGCAGATTTGTATGGGCGTCGTCTTCGGTGCGTCCTTGCGAGCAACACGACGGCGATGTCCCACATAGTTTAACCACATGTCCCCTGACACGGGACACTGTCGTACGACTCCCGCAACCATCTGCGGAGGAAATGCACTGAGTAAAGCTGTAGGCAAGTAGGTAAGCATTCACGGTGGGGGAACAGCGCAATGCATAGGACAGTGTCTTGCCTTTTCCCGCTTTTGTTACGCTGTTCACCCACCATGAGGAAACGCACGCGGCGGCGTGGCGCCGTTGGTTGGACGACCGCCGCTGCTGTTCCCTACCAATTCTACTAACCCTACCCGGACTACTCGTTCTGATAAAGTGAAGACACGTGAGAAAGTGCTGAAGACCACTCCGGCCATTCCGCCACATGTATCGATCCAACCTGCTGAGCGAGACACAAAAAGAAAGCGGTGCGAGCGCCTGACGGCAAGAATTGAGGCCATGGCAACATACCGCTCCGGCAAGTACCTGCCCATTGAACCCGTGCCATAAGGTATTGATGAGCCGTATTAGCATTCACATGTCCAAGTGCCGGCTAAATAATCCCGTTAACAAGCCCTGCCCGTTCTCGGCAACTCACTTCATACCTGCTGGATAATTGAGCCAACATCTCCAAGTCTGCCCGGAGCGGCTGAAGCCGACACTGACTACCCCAGCGGGCGACGCGCAAGTCAGCCAGCCCTCTGAAATGTCTGGAGAAAAACGTCGTGTCAGTAAGGACGCCCCCAACTGCCGAGACACATCCAGACCTGGCGCCTCTGAAGACCTACCAACGGCGAATGCCAGTATGACCCAGCTCACGGACGTGAGAACGTTAGTGCCCCTAGTTGCAAGGATCCGCATCGGCCCGGCATCTCTCACGCCTCGGTTGTTGGACTGGACCTTAACCAAGGCAGGTTCCAGCCAGGGATTACGAGGGTGTCAGCCCATCCGCTCCCTGCAGTCCCCCCGTCGCAGGAACTCCAAGGAAACACTCTCTGCAGAGGCCCGCCATTTTTGCGCGGCATCCTGGCCTGTGGCAGTGAAGTGCCAGGACTATCGGGAGACGCCGGCGCCCTTCTAGCCCGCAGAATCGCGACGCTGGGACGTGGAAGACGGATCCCGCACCTCGGCCCGAACTACTGGTTCTGATACAGTAAAGAGACGCGAGGATATGCCGGAGAACACTCCGGCCATCCCGCCACATGTATCGATCCAACCTGCTGAGCGAGCCGCAAAAAGAAGGCGGTGGAGCGTTTGACCGCTAGAATTGACGCGACATACCGCTCCGGCAACTACCTGCCCATTGTACCCGTGCCATAAGGTATTGATGAGCCGTATTAGCATTCGCATGTCCGAATGCCGGCTCAACATTCCAGTTAACAAGCCCCGCCCGTTCTCGGCAACTTACTTCGTGCCTGGTGGAGAACTTAGCCAGCATCTCCAAGTCTGCCCTTAGCGGCCGAAGCCGATGCTGACTACCCCAGCGGGCGACGCGCAAGTCGGCCAGCCCTCTGAAATGTCTGCAGAAAAACATCGTGTCAGCAAGGACGCCCCCAACTGCCGAGGCACATCCAAAATTCTTTATGTGGGGCGGTTTAGGGTAGAAACCGCTTCGGGTGCTTACTGTGCAGAATTAATAGCATTTGAAGAGGCCGTAAAATACGTGGCGCCTTTGTGCGGGACAATACCTAATTAGTTTGAAGCGAAAGCTTCACAACGCTAGGTTTTCAAGAGGGCAGCGTCAGTGCAATCGCGCTAAAGATGTCATGTGGTGTCGCGTTGGAGGTCATGTGACCTACTGACGTCATCACAGTCTCCCCGCCGTGGCTAGGGGCAAGTGCCCCATCGGGCACCGGCAATTTCATTGACGCTTTACAGACAATCAATTCGGCAGTGTGTGTGGCGTTTGTGAACGTAGCCATACAAAGGAAGCTTTCTCTTGTCACCAGGGTTAACCAAAGTTTAAACCACAGCTGATTTTTTATAGACTCTTTGTCCCTCCGAACCACACTGGCCGCAGACGTCATAAACGAAAAAATATTCATTATTAAGACATTATTAAAAGACATCGCTTTATTTCGTCCATTTAATTTACACCACGTGCCATACCATGCTGGAGTTCCGGGCAATGACCTTGCAGACACACTAGTATCCCGTGCAAGCACATATTCTCGAGTAAGAACATCCATCCTGTCTAGATTATCGGTGCTCACAGCCTTATGGTCTTTAGTATCCTCCAAATGGCAACATTGGCAGTCAAACAACAATGAGGAAACAGGAATTGACTCACGGGTCCCTAGCGTGCGTAGCAATCCCGAAGCACTTCTACCGCCGATGCCGCTCACTACCATCTTGAATGGACATGGTCGTTTCCCGTCCTAATTCCACAGATTTGGATTGGTGTCGTCATCGGTGTGTCCTTGCGGGCATCCCGACTGCGACGTCCCACATTATCTAACTACATCTACCCTAAGACGGGACACTGTCGGAGGTCTCCCGCAACCATCCGCGGAGGAAACGCGCTGAGTAAAGCTGAGATTCGGGCGAGTTGGCAATTGTTCATGATGGGCGAACAGCGTACGTAGGACAGTGTCTTGCCTATGCCCCGACTTTTTTTTAATTGGTTTTGGGGCAAAGGAAATGGCGCAGTATGTGTCTCATATATCGTTGGACACCTCAACCGCACCGTAAGCGAAGGGATAAAGGACGGAGTGAAAGAAGAAAGGAAGAGAGAGGTGCCGTAGTGGAGGGCTCCGGTATAATTTCGACCACCTGAGGATCTTTAACGTGCACCGACATCGCACAGTACACGGGCGCCTTAGCGTTTTGCCTCCATAAAAACGCAGCCGCCGCGGTCGGGTTGGAACCCGGGAGCTCCGGACCAGTAGCCGAGCGCCATAACCGCCTTTGTTGCGCTGTTCACCCATTATGAGGAAACGCACACGGCGGCGTGAAGTCGTTGGTTGGGCAACCGCTATCTCATGCGAATGGCGTCTGTCATCACTCATCAGCGAGACGCTTCCGAACTATCTTCGGTTGCGATAACCTCGATCACTTCTCTCCTAACACCAACGCAAACATGACCGCGGCACGTTTGGCGCTGGGGGGCCATTCAGACTAAAGTCACTGGATCCCGTTCCAGTGACTTTAATTCAGACCAAGAGAGGTGGATGCGTGTGTGTCCGCCCTCCCCGCGGTTGCGTGTCACGGTTTTTTCCTTTTGTACACAGATCTAATCTCATACCGGATGCTTGTGTTTGAACGATAATTCACTTGTACGAATGTTCTAATCCTCACTTTACATCCAACATGAATCACCGTCTCACAAATACTCTCAACAATATTTTAATCTCATTCTTTCGTAGTTTGATTCCCAAATTGTGTGCATGAGTTATCATCAATTTGTGATTGATACTGTGTCTGGCCCAAGCATTCATTTTTTTTACTCATTACGAGGAAAGGCACACCACTACAATATGCATACAAACTTTTTCTTCCCTCTCTCTCTTTGCTTGTTCTTATCCCTTTTCTGTTTTCTTATTATTTGCAGGTGACCTCTCCATCGTTTGCACCTTCAGTTCCGTTCACCTGCCATCACCGTCTTCCTCATCTGCACCTGCACCAATTGTATTGTCGTCACACCTGCTTTTCCTCGCCGATTATTTTGCTTTTCTTCATTCTCAACAATTCTATTCTATTTCTCTTTATTTCTTGTTTTCTTTTGCACCACCTCCAATGATATCCATTTAAAGCTATATTTCATCAATAAATCAGCTCTGCGGGGCATTATCACCCCGCTGTGCTCGTTCAGCTCTTAGGACGCCACTTGTGTTACCGTGCCCGACATTATTTTTCCAATTGCTATTTCCATAAAGTTCAATTTTTGGTCGAATGGGCCCGATTCGTTTATTTTTAATCGGTTTAAGGCTAATAATCTCTAGCAGGTGCAGGTTATTTCTCATTCCACTTTATGTTTTACTTTATTTTCTTATTTTAGCATGGAATGAAACTCCGACTGGGGCAGGTGGTGGGCAGTTTGCTCACAATCAGGTGGGAAGGTTGCCACTTGCCATGGTGGCGAGGTTGTGAAGACGTCACAAGGGTCGCACGCGTCACGCGTGACGGCTTTCGCAGTTTCCGCTTGCGCAGACCCCTTCTAATGCCAAGGCATTAAAAATTAAATCCGTCGCCGAAGATTGAGGCCGCAAGCGGACGCGATAAGCGTTGACTGCCGCATTCAAAAGGTGCCTTTGCGTTTTTTAGTGCGCTAGCACTTGCTGTGGGAATTGCACGCATTTAGCCGCTTTTTGTTTGTTTGTGTGAGCTTGGCGCACAATGGCCTCAGTTGCCTATGTGCCATAAAATGCAACACAACCCAACTCTGTAGGTTTGTGTGTTACTGGGTTGTGGCCACCCCTGCCGAGGTGTACATACACCTGGCAATCTGCCCACCGTGACAGGTAGTAGTTCAGTTAACCATTTGTCACACGAGCTTGCTCGGGAGGAGCAACCTGTTTCTCACAAGATGGCAGCACCTGTCATCGTACAACTGTGGCGCATCGCTTCACCCCTGCACCATTGCGCCAGGAGTGATTTGAAAACTCCCAGGGATCTATGGATGTGAAGACGAGGATGTACAATTCCGCATTTATGGACGTTAACCCATTATTGCTATCCGCACAAGTTCGAAATCATTTAGCGCATATTGCTTAAGGGGTGCACTGCTATCCTTGCGCGAAAATAAACACAATTCTTCAGCGCGCGTCGAATTTGTTTTTGAATTGTGTTCTGGATCTACCCAAAAGGAGAGTTTCTTTATCCCTGAATAACTTTCAGCTGATTGTGCAGGCCTCTTGACCCTTATCTTTTTGTGCTTTGAGTATATGAACAATTACGGACGCACCTTGTTTTTTGTTATTTTCCACTGGCTGCCCGCCTCCTAAAACAAGCTTTTGTATGACATCAGAATTAGTCTTTAGTATTCACATGTGGAATGGGGTAATCCGGCATGTTGTAAAGACCTGTACTCGGTGGTTTAATATATTTTATGCACGGAGTCATCGTTTAGATTCGACACTTCATTAAACCAGCGTTTGAGTTCTATTTTTTATAAAAATTGTGATGCATCAATAGCTGTGTCCAGAAACATGACTGATGAAGCACCGCCGCCGGCCACGCACCCGATTTTAGGGTTTCGTTGTGTTTCGTTGTAGGCAGGCTCAAAGGAATTTACAGCGATCATCAGCTCAAAAAGCACGAAAAGCAATAAAGTCCCGGACTTTATTGCTAGCCAGTGACATTGTTTTATTAAGCTTTTATAAAAAATAGACTTAAGAAATCACCCAGATCGTGAGATTTCGCGCATTGGATGAATTGGTCGGATGGCAAACGCCCATTCGTTACGGCCGCATATATTCCTACAGACAGATATCCGCGATGCGCATCGACTGCGGCATAGATTAATTGTGCCGCCACTTTTGCCATAAACAGCGCCTGCCACGAAGTTTCTTACATTTCCATACAGAAATATCGATTTCATTTGTTTTCTATTCCTTAATCTCTAACCTAGCCTGCATACCCTGGCGGTTCTCTTCGCTTGACTCTGTCAGCACTGAGTATATATTAAAAATCGGTTCGGTTGGGCGGCAATAAAAAAAAGAAGACAGCAACAAAAGTAAAAAGGCAAAGAAAAATTCACAGGGCGCTTAACACACGCCGTATACACGCCGCTTCTCTACTGAAAAAGGTATGGCAGCTTCATCAAGTGAGACTACTATGTCATCTGAAAGGACTGGTTACTCTGGGCACAACTTGAGAAATGCCAGAGACAGAAAACAAAGTGATTTATTCTTTCAGGCTAACAGGCTTCTGGTTTTCAGAGTTGCTATTGTGGGCTAAGCGGGATATCGTCCAGGCTGTTATCCCCGCTAGCGTAGGGGAGCCGCTCAGCTCGGCTGGACAGCCCCACAAGCCTTACTGTGTGTCGAGTCCAGAGGGCTCTCGCCCGAGGTCATCTGCGATGTCGGTCGGAGTGCCTGGTGATGGGGGCAACGGCCACACAGGAGGACCTCCACTGGCGTTGCGGCACAGTTGCGGCGAAGACTGATACTCTGGACGGCCTGCTTCGCGACAGATGTGGACGGCGACCGTGACGTCGTAGTGTAGACAACAGTGCCTGCACTGCGCTCGGTTGTTGATTTTTCGTCGAGACACAGTCGCTACGGCGATGGGTGAGGCTGAGGATTTCGCCCGGAGGCTGAAGCCAGTGCCAGCACTGCCGATGAGATCGCATGTTGGTGGCGGCCGAATCCCCTCCACATCCTCCGCCCAGGAAACGGTCACCAGAGCCCTCAGCAAAGAATGAATGCGTCGCTGGAGTCCGCGGGGAGCCGTCGTAGGTGAGCCGCTCGACCGCCACCGGGAGAGGCTTGGTGGCGTCATTGGCCATAGCAAAGGCAGTGGGCCAGGAACAGACGTAGCGCGACGTCACCGGCGTCGGGAACGTGGCGTTGCAGCGGCCGCGTCTCCTTCGCTGCCTCCGTGCACAGCCAGGACACCAGCGTCCTCACCCGGGGATGGCGGTGGCACGGGAGACGGCGGGGGCGCCGCTGGAGGTCCACATCCGGCTGCGGCCGCAAGAGGCATGATGGCGCCGACAGTGGCCATGGTTGCTTCACAGCTGTGAGCAGGCGTTATCTCGTCCACCCCGCTCTGCTGCTCGGCAAACGAGGTACACAGGTGAGAGGTGGGCGCCTAGGTTGCGGCTGGCATTGCGGCCGCCGCCGGAACCGTAGCCGTCGATGTCCGCTGCGGTGCCGTCATCTGGTGTGGCTGGGTCGGCTCCGTGTTCTGGGACGCTCGTGCCTCGTGTACATGCTGCGAGGCAGATCGCCCTTCGTCGTTGTCATCTGAATGCTGATTATCTGCTTGGAGCATATAGAGTAGAAGTGTCGTTTTATACGTAATTTTTGAATGCCTCAATAGGCTAAACGGATTAAATAGATGACGTTAAAAATTATTACAAAGAAATCTAAAGTGCGACTAAAGTTTACGAACAGTTCTCAAATATTTAGGGCCAAGTTGGTATAGGGCACATCTTACTTTTTTGTCTATCACGACTCCTTCAAAATGGCCAACTCCGAAGCCGCTTTAGATGCTGCCGGGATCAGTCTGCGCAGGGCGCAGTGCTCCACCGAAAAAGAGAGCACGGCGCCGCGACACCGTCGATTAGTGTCGCTCGAGCATAATGTTAATAAATATGGCCTTCAAGACTGAGCGACGCGAGCGATTTTAGAAGGATTAACAAGCCTTGCCTTCATTCTAGATATGGGAGGACATGGATCAAACTCTTATTCTTCTTATCAATTGAGATTTTGGGAGTTTGTTCAGTGTTGTAATGAGTTGCTAAGGGCAATTTTCCTATTCCTGTGACGTGAAGGTCGTAGAGCTGATAAACTGACTCAGTGTTCCATGTCCTGTAGTGGAGACCGGTGTTGCGTCTTTCGGCAGCTACAGTGTTAACTCATGACTTATAGCGCCGCCGCTTGAGCTGTTGGGTAGGTTGTGCTGACGTCACAAGGTTCACGCCTTACCCCTCATCACACGTGACGGCGTTCGCTGTTTCCGCTTGCACAGACCCTGCTATCCCACGCCTAAAAAGCGCTGTTGTGGCTTTGCTAATGGATTAAGAGATGACGGGCGGCATAAGAGTAGGAATGCGGAGAGGATGTCATACGGCTTTCCAAGATTTGACTTCTCCATCTCATCAACGCCTGCGACTCAGAGGAAAGGTATCGCGGGGAAGTTGGAGGCTACAGGAGGGATTAGCAAGTTAATTATTTTGGCAACTGCTCGGACTCGTGGCTGAATGTCAAGAGTTCGTGGCGTTATGATTCCAATTGGCTTCGGGTATCCACCAGTGACACTATAGGTACAAGCTTTCCCTTGGCCTGGTGCTCAACATTTATAGTGTGAAATTCTTGGGAAATACGTCTTTTACCCTACCTTGAGTAAACGAAAGCACCGTGTGCCATCGTCATAATCAAATCGTCATCATTTGTTGGCTCATGGTGATTTGCGGAGGACCACATTACATCCTTACTGTGAATGTGGGCGTAGCTGATGGCTTCGTTAATTGTGCAGTGGGACGCCTGGCATTGTGCAGTATGACCTCAATGGCAACCCAATGCGAATCTGGCTAAGATTTTGACAGTTGGCATCGAACATTGTCGGACAGATAGAATACAGGAGCTTTAGTTCATTCCAGTCTCAAGACGGCTCTTCGTAACTCTGAAGAACATTACACGCAAAAAAGACACGTTTCAATGCATCAATTAACAAACATCAGATATAATTAAAAATTACAGAGAATTAATAATGTATTGGATACTTCAGTTCGCATTAAAAAATAACTACAAACTCTACAGCACGAACCTCTCGCAACCGCTGTTCTATAAGAACGCATTACCGAGCAGCCTAACAGTCATGTTAGCTTTCGCTACGTTTAGCCCATTACGCAGGAAAGTGTAAACCTTTAAAGAGACCTTTTTTTCCCTTTCCGAAACATCTTCCATCTCACGTGGCGGCCCATGTAAGTCGTTGTCAAGAGGGGTAAATACAATTACCGCGTCATAATATGAGAGCTTCCTCTCGAGGACTTGGAATTTTGTCCTCAAAGAGGAATGTATATGTAAACGTACTCTGGTCATTTTTCGTTTTAACGCTCCACAAACTTTAGCATTAGTAGGGAATAAATTATGTGTGAACGCGCATGAATGTGCGATGCCTATCTTTACTACCCAGAACTCTTCCTGTAACACCCGTCTGTCCAAAGAATAATTGTGCAAGCTGCTCAGTGGTACTCATGAGCCATCATAAATAAAGCTGCGTTTCTGAAGCGCAGCACGCACAGGAAAAATACTCAGACGGATCCAAAGCACCGTTTTAGAATTGATAACCGTCTATACTACAGTATAAGCAGGACCAAGCAGCGTTAGGCTACGCTCTCTCAAAAGTGATCAATAACTTCCACAGCCTACGTGTCACAAAACTAGTCAGCTGAATTCAGATATAGTAAATCGAGATGAGAAATTTCACCGCTGTTATCAATTTGCGTATTTTACGCATACCAGTTCGCTGCATTAATACGTCGTCGAAAGCGACAAAGGTGAACACGCATCTTTTGCCAGGTTATTCGAAATAATGGTCACTAAAAATTTTATAAAACAACGGTGCAAAAATTTATTCATGAGAGTAGCAATATAATTCTTTTCCACCGGAACTTCTTTTACACCGCTCGTTATTTGAAATGAACTCAAACACCTCAGCACCCTCTGATTGTCTTAAAACGATTTCTTACGAGTCCTTCAAACCTGAGGCATCTCGCTGTTTGCCAGGCAAGCCTTTTAATGCACATTCCTTGGAGAGCTCTGAACACCTTTCCGGTGCGTCCCACCCGCACAAATTCAGCTAGATGGAAAAAAAAAAGAATATTCCCATGGTTGATGTCATGATACACCTTAAACCGGCTCGGTTTGTAGTTTTTAGTGTTCTTGAGAGTGCGCTTCCGCGCAGCATTGGAGAACTACTCCGTGGTCCCCGGTGCCGGCGTCGTGATGGCGCTTGTCACAAGGAGCCTCGTACCCGTGGTCAGTGTGATGGTCGGCACCGCATAATGGTAATGGGCTGCCATCAAGGCGCCCAGCACCACACGCAGCAGGGCGATCTCAAGTTGGACGGTGATTAGGTTGGAATGGGTGGTGAAGTCAAAGTCGATGTGGAGGGCGGCCACCAGGGGCATCTTGTCGAGCAGCAATTCAGCGCCCCGAAGCAATTAGGCCGTATACACGTCGCTTCTCCACTCAAAAAGGTATGGCAACTTCAACAAGTGAGACTACTGTGTCATCTGAAAGGACTGGTTACTCTGGGCACAACTTGAGAAATGCCAGAGACAGAAAACAAATTGATTTATTCTTTCAGGCTAACGGGCTTCTGGTTTTCAGAGTTGCTATTATGGGCTCAGCGGGATATCGTCCAGGCTGTTATCCCCGCTAGCGTAGGGGAGCCGCTCAGCTCGGCTGGACAGCCCCACAAGCCTTAATGTATCTGTCGTCGAGTCCAGGGGGCTCTCGCCGAGGTCATCTGCGATGTCGGTCGGAGTGCCAGGTGATGGGGGCAACGGCGACACAGAAGGACCTCCACTGGCGTTGCGGCACAGTTGCGGCGAAGACTGATACTCTGGGCGGCCTGCTTCACGGCACATGAGGACGGCGACCTCGATGTCGTAGTGTTGACAACAGTGCCTGCACTGCGCTCGGTTGTTGATTTTCCGTCGAGACACAGTCGCTACGGCGACGGGTGAGGCTGAGGATTTCGCCGGAGGCTGAAGCCAGTGCCCACACTGCCGATGAGATCGCACGTCGGTGGCAGCCGCATCCCCTCCACATCCTCCGCCCAGGAAACGGTCACCAGAGCCCTCAGCAGAGAATAAAAGCGTCGCTGGAGTCGGCGGAGAGCCGTCGTAGGTGAGCCCATCGATCGCCACCGGGAGGGGCGTCTTGGCGGCGTCATTGGCCATAGCAAAGGCAGTGGACCAGGAACAGCCGTAGAGCGACGTCACCGGCTTCGGGGACGTGGGCGTTATCACGGCTGCAGCGGCCGCGTCTCCTTCGCTGCCTCCGTGCACAGCCAGGACACCAGCGTCCTCATCCGGGGATGGCGGTGGCACGGGAGACGGCGGGGCGCCGCTCCACATCCGGGCTGCGGCCGCAAGAGGCATGATGGCGCCGACAGTGGCCATGGTTGCTTCACAGCTGTGAGCAGGCGTTATCTCGTCCACCACGCGCTGCTGCTCGGCAAGCGAGGTACACAGGTGAGAGGTGGGCGCCTAGGTTGCGGCTGGCCTTGCGGCCGCCGCCGGAACCGTAGCCGTCGAGGTCCGCTGCGGAGCCGTCATCTGTTGTTGCTGGGTCGGCTCCGTGTTCTGGGACGCTCGTGCCTCGTGCACATGATGCGAAGCAGATCGCTCTTCGTCGTTGTCATCTGAATGCTGATTATATGCTTGGAGCATATAGAGCAGAAGTGTCGTTTTATACGAAATTTTTGAATGCCGAATATACATGAATTCAACGGGCTAAACGGATTAAATAGTTGGCGTTGAAAATGAGTAGAAACAAATCTAATACGCTGCTCAAGTTTTCGAAACGTTCTCAAGTATTGAGCCCGAAGTTGGTATAGGACACATATTTTTTTTTGTCCATCAGGACTGCTTCAAAAATGGCCCACTCTGAAGCCGCTTAGATGCTGCCGGGATCAGTTTGCGCCGAGAGCAGTGCTCCAGCGGGAAAGATGGCACAGCACCGCGACGCGTTTACTTTTCGCTTGTACATAATGTTCATAAATATGACATTTTGAGATTGAGCGACTGTCACATATAATAGGGAGTCTAAAATAAAATTATGATCGAAAGAGGTTTGAAGAAGACGAGTTTGGCGATAATGATGACGTGGATTAACCGAAGTCTAAAGACGATGAAGAAGAAGTATTCTGCGAGGTGGAAAGAGATGACTGGTGCAGAAGAGAAGAAAGAAGAAGAGGACGCCGACAAGGATTAGGTGGACTCGCCAAGGCTATAAAAGCGCGAGGGAGAGCGAGGCACGGTGAGTAGGCAGGCCCGTGCACTTTCCTTTCTTTCTTCCTGTCAGCAGCAGCAGCAGCAGCAGCGAGGCGCGGGGGGGAGAACAGAGAATCGGAGGCCCCGGCGGTTCAGGGACGCTTCGGCTGGAAGAGAGCGACGCCGACTGCTGCGGTGAGCTCTTGTTCTACGGCTTCGCACCGAGGACTTCGCGCCGTTCCTGAGCCCGTTCCGGGGAGTCAACGGAGGACGCTACAACCTGCTACAGTCAGGGGTGTCTCCAGCGCTGTTACCACCCATCCGGGTGGTGCCCCAACGCCAACGTCACCGGCATCACCTCCACGGACGCTTGGACCGGGTGCTTGTAGGACGCAGCCAACGACGCCGCCGGCGGGTCAGGGATGCTTCGGCTGGGAGAGCGACGCCGACTGCTCCGGTGAGCTCTTGTTCTACGGTTTCGCACCGAGGACTTCGTGCCGTTCCTGAGCCCGTTCCACGGAGTAACGGAGGACGCTACCACCTGCTACGGCCAGCGGTGTCTCCAGCGCTGTTGCCACCCATCCGGGTGGTGCCCCCAACGCCAACGTCAGCGGCATCACCTGCACGGTCGCTTGGACCGGGAGCTTGCAGGACGCAGCCAATGGCGCCGCCAGCGACGCCAGCCCGAGCACGTCGAACGCCACCTCGACGCCGGCTACTGGACCCATGCAACGCCGCATCCGCACCGAACCAACCGTGAGCACGAACGCCGACCGCTAACAGTAGAACGCTAGTAGTAGACACTAGTAGCAGTGTCCCCGGGTCGTGTGTATTGATAGTCTTTGTGTTGTGTGTTAGTTTTGTTAGTTTTGTGTGCTAGTGTTTCTGTCACGTAGGGTGTTTTAAATGTGCGTCTGTGTGGGTACACCTGTCGCCTAGTCCATTCTTTCGGTCCGAGTGTTCTCCGGGGAGATCCGTGACAAATTTAAGTGGCGAGCCTGTGCCAGGATTCATTTCCTTGTTTCTTTTTGCTTTGTCTTGGATCTTTCCAATCTCTCGATGGCAGAAAGTATGGATTTGACAAAAACGTTACAACTGGCGCTCAAGCTAGGGTTAAGCAAGGAAGAGGCGATGCGTCTCTGTGACGAGGAGAAAGAAGAGGAAAAAAGACAGAGAGAGGAAAGGGCGCAAGCACGCACAGACGCTCGCGAAGCAGATGAAAGAGCTCGCGAGGCAGAAGAGCGAGAGGCTAGAAGAGCTCGCGAGGCAGAAAAACAGGAGAAAAGAAGGATAGAACGGGAGAAGGAGTTTCTTTTGTGGAAACAGGTGCATATGGCGGGAGGATATAAGGAGGTCACGGACAATGATCAGCGTTCCTTAATGGGCACAGAATCTCCTAGACCGGCCAGAGTTTGTCCAAAAAAGCTGATGGCTCCTTTTCATGACAAAATAGATGATCTGGACGCATATCTGCAACGATTCGAGTGGATAGCTTTGTGGCAAGGCAGGAAGCGTAGTGAATGGGCCACGGCATAGAGCATGTGTTTAGTCGGGGAGGCTCTGAATGTGTTTGGAAGGATGCCTGCTTCTGAATCCATGGACTACGAGAATGTCAAGAAGGCACTCCTCCAAAGATTCAGGCTTACGGCAGAGGGTTTTCGGGAAAGATTTCGCACCGCGAAACCTGAGGATTCTGAAACCGCTAAGCAGTTTTCCTGCAGGCTGACCAACTATTTTGATAGGTGGCTTGATATGTGAAACACAGAAAAGAGTTTTGAGTGTTGCGTGACAAGGTGGTCACAGAGCAATTTTTAGCGTGCTGCAGCTCAAAGCTAGGGCTATTCCTGAAAGAAAGAAAAAGTGGTGTTCACTAGAAGAGTTTTCCGACACTGCAGGCCAATTTCTCGAGGTTCAAGGGCTGAGAAATATGAGTAAGGCAAGGGAAGAAACACAAAAGGTCCCAGAGACAAATGCGACAAAACCAAGAGCATATGGCGTGCTTGCGCCCTTTCCTCTCTCTGCCTTTCTGCCTCTTCTTTCTCCTCGTCACAAAGACGCATCGCCTCTTCCTTGCGTAACCCTAGCATGAGCTCCAGTTCTAACGTTTTTGCAAAATCCATCCTTTCTGCCGTCGAGAGATCGGAAAGATCCGAGACAAACCAAAAACAAACTAGGAAATGAATCCGTGACAGCGACGCGAGAAATTTCAGATAGGATTAACAACCATTGCGTTCATTGTTGATATGGGAGGAAATGAGATTTGAGGAGTTTGTTCGCTGTCCCAACGAGTAGCAAACGGCAATTTTCCTATTCGTGGGACGTGACGGTCATAGAGTTGATATACTAACTTTTTGTTGGGTGTCCAGTAGCGGAGACCGCTGTCGCGTATTTCGGCATCTATAGCGTTAACTCATGACTTAAAACCGCCACCGCCAGCGTTTCGCTGTTTGGCATAAACTTTGGTTTTAGACGAACATTAGCACAAGCAGCGAATAATCCCACACATATCCGATCAGGACTCCCTTGGGTTCTAATACTATTTGATTCGAATGCAATTATGTTTTTAACTACAGAATCCATGTTCGCTACAGTTTGGAAAAAAGAAAAGAACAAATCGCACACCCCAAGTATAAAGGCATGCGCAGTTACTTGAGCACATCTGTGAGTCGTGATCATGTGGAACTCACGGGTGGAGCTCAGTTCACTTGTTTTCAACTTCAGCCTCTTATATGTTGAGTGGTGACAATGTAGCTAATGACACGTAAGCAGCTTGTGGCTGATTTTCGTTAGGGTCCTTGCTGGGAGGAGTGTGAGCCACAAAATCTTGCTGAAGCTCTTCAGAAGAGCTGAGGATCCGCCGTAACATCTTGGCGACAATGTACATGTAATAAAAGCTGGCTTGGTACGCCAACCTCATTGCGGAGGACGGCGCGGGCGTCGACTAAGAATGATGGTGATTCTTTCATGGCATTGCTGAGATGTGGTCGCTGTAGTCGGGACCAGCCGGGAACTGTTGCGCTAGCCATGATACATTTATCGCAGCCGCTCCAAGAATTCGGTAGGGCACTCTTTCGGGCTGGACGGAGACCATGCAGAGGACTCGTTGTCCACTTTCGCCTTAACTGGTTTCAAGGACGAAGGATCAGTGAGGGTGCGGGAGTGTCCTGACGGAGTTTGAATTTCGATGTTTTCTTCGGAAGTGACAAACAAAATGTACGAGCCAATTCACATAAAGGCACCCCGGAAACTATTAGCCTCTGTCATTATCAACATTCTAATGAGCCACAGGCTGGCGAAGATGTTAGCGATGCCCTACAGCCACCAAATCTTGGTCTTGCAGGGATGCGAATAGGTGTCAAATTTTTGGTCGCCGTTCAGACCCCTGGCAGCACAATCCATGCGCCCAGCCGTAGAAGAATACGTCAGGATGGGCGTAAGAAAGCGTCGACTCTGGACGTCATCCCGACGCACCTTTATCTAAACCCACGAAGCGGTTCTCAATTCCTACGAAGTCCTTGCCGTGCGTGCACTTCGCTCTTACCCGAATTTATGCTCTCATTCGATGGCGCCATGAACATACGTCTCTCTACTAATTTGCTCAAACATCATTGCGCTTTTGAACTGACTTGGAAGAACACAGGGACGACACAAACACTGGTGCGCAAACTATCAACTGAAGTTTATTGCGGTGTGCACACATAAGTAAGTTTCACATGTCAAAGCATAAATAAAAAATAAAAAACACATTTAAACCAGCAAATTTGCTGTCGTATCAATAAGCTTCAAAAAGGCTGCCCCAGCAGATCGGTTTACGTTTGGTATCAGTTTTCCAAGAATTGCTTTTCTTGTTTGGTAAGCAAAACTGGCTTTATCTCTGGCAACCCACTTGTGCTGCGAATACGCGACCGCAGCGAAAAAGGCCTGCTGCCATATGACTGAGCCCACTCAAAGCTGATCAAGCGAAACATGGACATGCCTTGTTTCTAGCAGGCCATAAAAGAGTCCTACAGCCACAACATGCGAAGTAGTCTGAACAACCAGGCAGCAAGACTGTAAAAAGCCGGTTACCCGAAACCATTGCTTGCATCAGTAGCAGAAAAAGCGCTTAAAAGTTTTGTGAAAGGAACGGACCGAGGCAAAAAGCAAGAAAACAAAACGCCTGTGGTCCTATTGTACATTCATGCACTTCCTCACAACTGAAAAAGTTGCTGAAAGGCCTGAAGTGCAAGTAGTTCTTTCTGCACCAAGAAAACTAAAAGGAATGTGCGCGAAGGTAAATGAAGAAACCAGTAATAGAGAAGAGGAATCTTGTGGCGTCAGGCACACAAACAGGTTCGCCGAGTGCTATGAAGGAGTGGTTTACAAGATACCGCTATCTTGCGTCCGAGCATATGTGGGCCAGACGGGCAGATGTTTAAATGAAAGACTTCGAGAGCATAACCGCAACTGTCGGCAGATTATCTCACCTGGAAAACTGGCAGCACATTGCGCCAGATGCGACAGTTGCAAACCCCATTTCCTACAGACTACAGTACTGCTGAAATCCAGAGATAAGACAACCAGGGAGCTGTGGGAAGCCTAATGCTTGGAATCAGGAAAAGAAGGGACGTGTGTTAGTGACCCTTAAGTTTTGCTTACCAAACAGGAAAAGCAATTCTTGGACAAGAGATACCAAACATAAACCGATCTGCTGAGACAAAGACTTTCTGATGCTTGACGATACGATAGCAAATTTGCTGGTTGAAATGCGTTTTTTATGTTTTGACATGTTAAGCTTATATATGAGCGCACGCCACAATAAACCTCAGTTGATAGTTTGCACACCAGTGTTTGTGTCGTCCCTGTGTTCTCCCAAGTCCGTTCAAAAGCGCAATTATGTTCGACCAAGTTAACTACCAACTAGCCCAATTTGAAACCCTCTACTGATTGCGTGAACTCGAAGTAAATGACAGTTTGGATCTGAGCGGCCATACTGCTCTTCATGAGAGGGGCTTGAAGTTGTCCAGGGTTTCCATGTGCGCCCCTTTCCCAAACTATTCGCATTTGTCCTTTGATTCCTTGGCAACCATTGCGACTCTCTCTGGTGTAGGCAGTAGCCACGTGCAGTGGCTAGGCCGGTTGGCTTGGCTGCGCTGCTGCGCGCTCGCGTGCGGCTGGTGTCTCGTGCTCGTGCTGGTATTCGCCTGGGCTGGAATAAAGCGTTCCGGTTGGCGTCTCAGCATCTAGTACCTTCAATATTCTTAGGCACGCTGCCTAATAACGACCAAATGTTTGGCAAATTGTTCAAGAGAGACTGCCATGGTGGGCAGGTTGCCCACCTCACAAGGTTGCTCACAATCAGGTGGGCGGGAGTCTCATTCGAGCGCTCGAAGAGACTGGTCGTGCCTCCCGCTGCTCCCGCTGGCTCGGGCTAGAGCATGAGTTGTTCCTGCTGCTTTTCAGGGTCTGCCTGCCGATTCCGGGACCTCTTGAGCCGCCCTTTGAACTGCGGGATCGAGTCTCGGGCATCGCTGCGACCACCGGTGGCGACCCGCGAGGCTCTCTGGTGGTTTCTGGCCGCTCTTTGCTGACCGGGACTAAGGCGGCGGCTTTCCTTTGCGCGGCCAGCCGCACGCGAGGAAAAGTTCCTGCTGTATTCCGGGGCCTGCCTGCGGCTTCCTGGACTTCTCGGGCCGCTTTTTAAGCTGCAGGATGCACTCCCGGGCATCGCTGCGACCACCACGAGATGCCCGCGAGGCCCGCTCGCGGTTTTTTAACCGCTTTTTGCAGGCCGGGACTTAGGCGGCGGCTGCCCTTGCGCGGCCTGCCGCGCCACCTGCCTTGGGGAGGGAATCAGCTGCCTTGCCCGGCCCGTTGGACTATATGGCAGAAGTGGGCTTTCGGTTCCTGCTCCACGCCCGGTCGCGGTTTTCCCTGGCGGCCCTCGCGGCCTGCTGGTGATTTTTTCACCACTTCTCGCGGCGCAGGGACTGTGAGCCTCGCCCTGAGGCTCGGCCCTAGCAGGGCTTGCTGGCATCCCCGACGACAACCTGCGACCGACTGGGGCTTTGCCTCCGGTCGCTGAGGATGCCGCCGCCCTGGAGCTTTGTGCTCGCGCTGACGACGGGCCGCTCCCCGGCGGCCCCTCTCCTTTCGAGGCCCCGGGCGGGGACGGCGCCGACATCGTGCAGTAGGACTTCGGTGCCGGCGTGGCTGACGTTCCGCCCGCGGACACAGAGCCCGGGCTGGACCCGGCGTTCGCTGCGATGCCTGATTTTGCCGAGGTCACGTGACTTCAGGAGCGCCTCACGGCGTTCCTGAACGCTGCGGAGAGCAAGATTCACGTGCTGGCGCGCTTGCAGATTGCGACCATGTTCGGGGAGCTCGTTATCCGCTGCGCTGACTACCGGGCCCACGCGTCCGACGCGTTGAGTCGTGCGGAGGACGTCCGCGCCAAACTGAGCGCTCAGCGTCGCGCTACTGCGGAGGCTCGCAGTCGGGCAAACTTGGCGGAGTCCAGGCTGCAGGCGTGACCTCTACCGGCAGCCGTACCCACCTTTGCGGAGGTTCTCTGAAGTCAACACACGACTGCGACAACACCTTTTGCGAGCGAACCCTCCCGGCCTTAGTCTCTGCCTCGTTGGACATCATCCGAAGACAGCAAACTGTGAGCCACGTGGATTTTATTACGTCCACATCTCATACGAACGCTACGACGGCGCAGTCAGTGCAAACACTGGAGGCAAAAATTGTCTTGTAGGACGCCGGCATAGGCCCCGTCGTTATGCACTCATCGGCAAATGGTGTAACGGTCATCGCTAAGGACTGCGACACGGTTAACAATTTACGCACTGAGGTCCAGAGCAACGCTGTCTCAAGCAATATCATGACAGTCAGCATCATCACCTGCCTGAGTCCGCCCACTGCAGGGCAAAGGTCTCTCCCATGTCTCTCCAATTAACCCTGTCGTTTGCCAGCTGCGCCCACACTATGCCCGCAAACTTCTTAATCTCACCCGCCCAACTAACCTCCTGCCACCCCCTACTAAGCTTCCCTTCTCCGTTACCTTTAAGGGCTAGCGGTTATCTTGCCTTCCCATCACATGCCCCGCCAAAGCCCCTTTCTTGCTCTTGATTTCTTCTAGGATGTCATTAACCCGCGTTTGTTCCCTCACCCAATGTACCCGCTTCCGGTCTCTTAACGTTGTAGCTATAATTTTTCTCTCCATTGGCTCACTGCGTTGTCCTTAACTTAAGCTGAACCCTTTTCTTTAGCCTCCACGTTTCTGCTCCATAGATGAGCACCTGCAAGATACAGGCGTTGTACAATTTTTTCTGGAGGGAAATTGGTAAACTGCCATTCGTGATCTGAGAGAACCTGCCATATGCGCTCCACCCCATTCTTATCCTTCTAGTTATTTCCCTCTCAAAATCCGGATCAGATGTCACTACCTGCCCTAAGCAGGCGTATTCCTTTACCGCTTCCAGCACCTCGCTGCCAATTGCGAACTGCTGTTTCCTAGCTAGACTGTGATCATTACTTTGGTTTTCTGCCTATTAATTTTTAGGCACGCCGTTCTGCTCTGCCTGTCTAACTCATTGATCATGATTTTCAGTTCACTTACTGAGTGACTCATCGAGGCAATGTCATCAGCGAATCGCAAATTATTTAGGTATTCTCCATTAACTCTTATCCCAGCGGACCAGCGGACACCCCAGCGGACATTGTAGCCTTCGCGCATATGCGATTGCATAAGGCTGATGCGGCTGCTCTGGCAATGTTGCCTGGCATGCATATTTACACTGATGGATTCTAGACTACCCTGTCTGCATGTGCAGCTTATGTTGCTCTCTCAAAACCAGGGCGAATTCTTTCTGTGGAGCGTTTTGGGGTAGAAACCGCTTCGGGTGTTTACTGTGCAGAATTAATAGCTATTGAAGAGGCCGTAAGGTACGTGCCTTCTTTGGGCGGGACAACACCTGCTCATTTTTATAGACTTTCTTCCTCTTAATGCCACTGGCCACATACGTCATAAACGACAAAAATATTCATTATAAAGACATTAAAAAAAGACATCCCTTTATTCCGTCTATTTAATTTACACCACGTGCCAGCCCATGCTGGAGTTCCGGGCAATCAGCTTCAGACACACTAGCATCCCGTGCAAGCAGATATTCTCGAGTAAGAACATCCGTCCTATCTAGATCATCGGGGCTCACAGCCCTATGGACTTTACTATCCGCCAAATGGCAACAATGGCGGTCAAACAACAATGAGGAAACGGGAATTTACTCATGGGACCCTAGCGCGCTTAACATTCCCGAAACATTTCCACCGCCGAAGCCGCTCGCTACCATCTTGAAGGGACATGGTCGTTTCCCGCCTTTTTTCCGCAGATTTGTATGGGCGTCGTCTTCGGTGCGTCCTTGCGAGCAACACGACGGCGATGTCCCACATAGTTTAACCACATGTCCCCTGACACGGGACACTGTCGTACGACTCCCGCAACCATCTGCGGAGGAAATGCACTGAGTAAAGCTGTAGGCAAGTAGGTAAGCATTCACGGTGGGGGAACAGCGCAATGCATAGGACAGTGTCTTGCCTTTTCCCGCTTTTGTTACGCTGTTCACCCACCATGAGGAAACGCACGCGGCGGCGTGGCGCCGTTGGTTGGACGACCGCCGCTGCTGTGCCCTACCAATTCTACTAACCCTACCCGGACTACTCGTTCTGATAAAGTGAAGACACGTGAGAAAGTGCTGAAGACCACTCCGGCCATTCCGCCACATGTATCGATCCAACCTGCTGAGCGAGCCACAAAAAGAATGCGGTGCGAGCGCCTGACGGCAAGAATTGAGGCCATGGCAACATACCGCTCCGGCAAGTACCTGCCCATTAAACCCGTGCCATAAGGTATTGATGAGCCGTATTAGCATTCACATGTCCAAGTGCCGGCTAAATAATCCCGTTAACAAGCCCTGCCCGTTCTCGGCAACTCACTTCATACCTGCTGGATAATTGAGCCAGCATCTCCAAGTCTGCCCGGAGCGGCTGAAGCCGACACTGACTACCCCAGCGGGCGACGCGCAAGTCAGCCAGCCCTCTGAAATGTCTGGAGAAAAACGTCGTGTCAGTAAGGACGCCCCCAACTGCCGAGACACATCCAGACCTGGCGCCTCTGAAGACCTACCAACGGCGAATGCCAGTATGACCCAGCTCACGGACGTGAGAACGTTAGTGCCCCTAGTAGCAAGGATCCGCATCGGCCCGGCATCTCTCACGCCTCGGTTGTTGGACTGGACCTTAACCAAGGCAGGTTCCAGCCAGGGATTACGAGGGTGTCAGCCCAGCCGCTCCCTGCAGTCCCCCCGTCGCAGGAACTCCAAGGAAACACTCTCTGCAGAGGCCCGCCATTTTTGCGCGGCATCCTGGCCTGTGGCAGTGAAGTGCCAGGACTATCGGGAGACGCCGGCGCCCTTCTAGCCCGCAGAATCGCGACGCTGGGACGTGGAAGACGGATCCCGCACCTCGGCCCGGACTACTGGTTCTGATACAGTAAAGAGACGCGAGGATATGCCGGAGACCACTCCGGCCATCCCGCCACATGTATCGATCCAACCTGCTGAGCGAGCCGCAAAAAGAAGGCGGTGGAGCGTTTGACCGCTAGAATTGACGCGACATACCGCTCCGGCAACTACCTGCCCATTGTACCCGTGCCATAAGGTATTGATGAGCCGTATTAGCATTCGCATGTCCGAATGCCGGCTCAACATTCCAGTTAACAAGCCCCGCCCGTTCTCGGCAACTTACTTCGTGCCTGGTGGAGAACTTAGCCAGCATCTCCAAGTCTGCCCTTAGCGGCCGAAGCCGATGCTGACTACCCCAGCGGGCGACGCGCAAGTCGGCCAGCCCTCTGAAATGTCTGCAGAAAAGCATCGTGTCAGCAAGGACGCCCCCAACTGCCGAGGCACATCCAAAATTCTTTATGTGGGGCGGTTTAGGGTAGAAACCGCTTCGGGTGCTTACTGTGCAGAATTAATAGCATTTGAAGAGGCCGTAAAATACGTGGCGCCTTTGTGCGGGACAATACCTAATTAGTTTGAAGCGAAAGCTTCACAACGCTAGGTTTTCAAGAGGGCAGCGTCAGTGCAATCGCGCTAAAGATGTCATGTGGTGTCGCGTTGGAGGTCATGTGACCTACTGACGTCATCACAGTCTCCCCGCCGTGGCTAGGGGCAAGTGCCCCATCGGGCACCGGCAATTTCATTGACGCTTTACAGACAATCAATTCGGCAGTGTGTGTGGCGTTTGTGAACGTAGCCATACAAAGGAAGCTTTCTCTTGTCACCAGGGTTAACCAAAGTTTAAACCACAGCTGATTTTTATAGACTCTTTGTCCCTCCGAACCACACTGGCCGCAGACGTCATAAACGAAAAAATATTCATTATTAAGACATTATTAAAAGACATCGCTTTATTTCGTCCATTTAATTTACACCACGTGCCATCCCATGCTGGAGTTCCGGGCAATGACCTTGCAGACACACTAGCATCCCGTGCAAGCACATATTCTCGAGTAAGAACATCCATCCTGTCTAGATTATCGGTGCTCACAGCCTTATGGTCTTTAGTATCCTCCAAATGGCAACATTGGCAGTCAAACAACAATGAGGAAACAGGAATTGACTCACGGGTCCCTAGCGTGCGTAGCAATCCCGAAGCACTTCTACCGCCGATGCCGCTCACTACCATCTTGAATGGACATGGTCGTTTCCCGTCCTAATTCCACAGATTTGGATTGGTGTCGTCGTCGGTGTGTCCTTGCGGGCATCCCGACTGCGACGTCCCACATTATCTAACTACATCTACCCTAAGACGGGACACTGTCGGAGGTCTCCCGCAACCATCCGCGGAGGAAACGCGCTGAGTAAAGCTGAGATTCGGGCGAGTTGGCAATTGTTCATGATGGGTGAACAGCGTACGTAGGACAGTGTCTTGCCTATGCCCCGACTTTTTTTTAATTGGTTTTGGGGCAAAGGAAATGGCGCAGTATGTGTCTCATATATCGTTGGACACCTCAACCGCACCGTAAGGGAAGGGATAAAGGACGGAGTGAAAGAAGAAAGGAAGAGAGAGGTGCCGTAGTGGAGGGCTCCGGTATAATTTCGACCACCTGAGGATCTTTAACGTGCACCGACATCGCACAGTACACGGGCGCCTTAGCGTTTTGCCTCCATAAAAACGCAGCCGCCGCGGTCGGGTTGGAACCCGGGAGCTCCGGACCAGTAGCCGAGCGCCATAACCGCCTTGGTTGCGCTGTTCACCCACTATGAGGAAACGCACACGGCGGCGTGAAGTCGTTGGTTGGGCAACCGCTATCTCATGCGAATGGCGTCTGTCATCACTCATCAGCGAGACGCTTCCGAACTATCTTCGGTTGCGATAACCTCGATCACTTCTCTCCTAACACCAACGCAAACATGACCGCGGCACGTTTGGCGCTGGGGGGCCATTCAGACTAAAGTCACTGGATCCCGTTCCAGTGACTTTAATTCAGACCAAGAGAGGTGGATGCGTGTGTGTCCTCCCTCCCCGCGGTTGCGTGTCACGGTTTTTTACTTTTGTACACAGATCTAATCTCATACCGGATGCTTGTGTTTGAACGATAATTCACTTGTACGAATGTTCTAATCCTCACTTTACATCCAACATGAATCACCGTCTCACAAATACTCTCAACAATATTTTAATCTCATTCTTTCGTAGTTTGATTCCCAAATTGTGCGCATGAGTTATCATCAATTTGTGATTGATACTGTGTCTGGCCCAAGCATTCATTTTTTTTTACTCATTACGAGGAAAGGCACACCACTACAATATGCATACAAACTTTTTCTTCCCTCTCTCTCTTTGCTTGTTCTTATCCCTTTTCTGTTTTCTTATTATTTGCAGGTGACCTCTCCATCGTTTGCACCTTCAGTTCCGTTCACCTGCCATCACCGTCTTCCTCATCTGCACCTGCACCAATTGTATTGTCGTCACACCTGCTTTTCCTCGCCGATTATTTTGCTTTTCTTCATTCTCAACAATTATATTCTATTTCTCTTTATTTCTTGTTTTCTTTTGCACCACCTCCAATGATATCCATTTAAAGCTATATTTCATCAATAAATCAGCTCTGCGGGGCATTATCACCCCGCTGTGCTCGTTCAGCTCTTAGGACGCCACTTGTGTTACCGTGCCCGACATTATTTTTCCAATTGGCTATTTCCATAAAGTTCAATTTTTGGTCGAATGGGCCCGATTCGTTTATTTTTAATCGGTTTAAGGCTAATAATCTCTAGCAGGTGCAGGTTATTTCTCATTCCACTTTATGTTTTACTTTATTTTCTTATTTTAGCATGGAATGAAACTCCGACTGGGGCAGGTGGTGGG
Organism: Amblyomma americanum; assembly: GCF_052857255.1. Taxonomy (NCBI): domain Eukaryota; kingdom Metazoa; phylum Arthropoda; class Arachnida; order Ixodida; family Ixodidae; genus Amblyomma; species Amblyomma americanum. The sequence goes on from NC_135497.1 coordinate 86,317,799, forward strand.
CAGTTTGCTCACAATCAGGTGGAAAGGTTGCCACTTGCCATGGTGGCGAGGTTGTGAAGACGTCACAAGGGTCTCACGCGTCACGCGTGACGGCTTTCGCAGTTTCCGCTTGCGCAGACCCTTCTAATGCCAAGGCATTAAAAATTAAATCCGTCGCCGAAGATTGAGGCCGCAAGCGGACGCGATAAGCGTTGACTGCCGCATTCAAAAGGTGCCTTTGCGTTTTTTAGTGCGCTAGCACTTGCTGTGGGAATTGCACGCATTTAGCCGCTTTTTGTTTGTTTGTGTGAGCTTGGCGCATAATGGCCTCAGTTGCCTATGTGCCATAAAATGCAACACAACCCAACTCTGTAGGTTTGTGTGTTACTGGGTTGTGGCCACCCTGCCGAGGTGTACATACACCTGGCAATCTGCCCACCGTGACAGGTAGTAGTTCAGTTAACCATTTGTCACACGAGCTTGCTCGGGAGGAGCAACCTGTTTCTCACAAGATGGCAGCACCTGTCATCGTACAACTGTGGCGCATCGCTTCACCCCTGCACCATTGCGCCAGGAGTGATTTGAAAACTCCCAGGGATCTATGGATGTGAAGACGAGGATGTACAATTCCGCATTTATGGACGTTAACCCATTATTGCTATCCGCACAAGTTCGAAATCATTTAGCGCAATATTGCTTAAGGGTGCACTGCTATCCTTGCGCGAAAATAAACACAATTCTTCAGCGCGCGTCGAATTTGTTTTTGAATTGTGTTCTGGATCTACCCAAAAGGAGAGTATCTTTCTTTATCCCTGAATAACTTTCAGCTGATTGTGCAGGCCTCTTGACCCTTATCTTTTTGTGCTTTGAGTATATGAACAATTACGGACGCACCTTGTTTTTTGTTATTTTCCACTGGCTGTCCGCCTCCTAAAACAAGCTTTTGTATGACATCAGAATTAGTCTTTAGTATTCACATGTGGAATGGGGTAATCCGGCATGTTGTAGAGACCTGTACTCGGTGGTTTAATATATTTTATGCACGGAGTCATCGTTTAGATTCGACACTTCATTAAACCAGCGTTTGAGTTCTATTTTTTATAAAAATTGTGATGGCATCAATAGCTGTGTCAGAAACATGACTGATGAAGCACCGCCTCCGGCCACGCACCCGATTTTAGGGTTTCGTTGTGTTTCGTTGTAGGCAGGCTCAAAGGAATTTACAGCGATCATCAGCTCAAAAAGCACGCAAAGCAATAAAGTCCCGGACTTTATTGCTAGCCAGTGACATTGTGTTTTTTTAAGCTTTTATAAAAAATAGACTTAAGAAATCACCCAGATCGTGAGATTTCGCGCAATGGATGAATTGGTCGGATGGCAAACGCCCACTTCGTTACGGCCGCATATATTCCTACAGACAGATATCCGCGATGCGCATAGACTGCGGCATAGATTAATTGTGCCGCCACTTTTGCCATAAACAGCGCCTGCCACGAAGTTTCTTACATTTCCATACAGAAATATCGATTTCATTTGTTTTCTATTCCTTAATCTCTAACCTAGCCTGCATACCCTGGCGGTTCTCTTCGCTTGACTCTGTCAGCACTGAGTATATATTAAAAATCGGTTCGGTTGGGCGGCAATAAAAAAGAAGACAGCAACAAAAGTAAAAAGGCAATGAAAAAATTCACAGGGCGCTTAACACACGCCGTATACACGCCGCTTCTCTACTCAAAAAGGTATGGCAACTTCATCAAGTGAGACTACTATGTCATCTGAAAGGACTGGTTACTCTGGGCACAACTTGAGAAATGCCAGAGACAGAAAACAAAGTGATTTATTCTTTCAGGCTAACAGGCTTCTGGTTTTCAGAGTTGCTATTGTGGGCTAAGCGGGATATCGTCCAGGCTGTTATCCCCGCTAGCGTAGGGGAGCCGCTCAGCTCGGCTGGACAGCCCCACAAGCCTTACTGTGTGTGTCGAGTCCAGAGGGCTCTCGCCGAGGACATCTGCGATGTCGGTCGGAGTGCCTGGTGATGGGGGCAACGGCCACACAGGAGGACCTCCACTGGCGTTGCGGCACAGTTGCGGCGAAGACTGATACTCTGGACGGCCTGCTTCGCGACAGATGTGGACGGCGACCGTGACGTCGTAGTGTAGACAACAGTGCCTGCACTGCGCTCGGTTGTTGATTTTCCGTCGAGACACAGTCGCTACGGCGATGGGTGAGGCTGAGGATTTCGCCGGAGGCTGAAGCCAGTGCCAGCACTGCCGATGAGATCGCATGTTGGTGGCGGCCGAATCCCCTCCACATCCTCCGCCCAGGAAACGGTCACCAGAGCCCTCAGCAGAGAATGAATGCGTCGCTGGAGTCCGCGGGGAGCCGTCGCAGGTGAGCCGCTCGACCGCCACCGGGAGAGGCTTGGTGGCGTCATTGGCCATAGCAAAGGAAGTGGGCCAGGAACAGACGTAGCGCGACGTCACCGGCGTCGGGAACGTGGGCGTTGCAGCGGCCGCGTCTCCTTCGCTGCCTCCGTGCACAGCCAGGACACCAGAGTCCTCACCCGGGGATGGCGGTGGCACGGGAGACGGCGGGGCGCCGCTGGAGGTCCACATCCGGGCTGCGGCCGCAAGGGCATGATGGCGCCGACAGTGGCCATGGTTGCTTCACAGCTGTGAGCAGGCGTTATCTCGTCCACCCCGCCCTGCTGCTCGGCAAACGAAGTACACAGGTGAGAGGTGGGCGCCTAGGTTGCAGCTGGCATTGCGGCCGCCGCCGGAACCGTAGCCGTCGATGTCCGCTGCGGAGCCGTCATCTGGTGTGGCTGGGTCGGCTCCGTGTTCTGGGACGCTCGTGCCTCGTGCACATGCTGCGAGGCAGATCGCCCTTCGTCGTTGTCATCTGAATGCTGATTATCTGCTTGGAGCATATAGAGTAGAAGTGTCGTTTTATACGTAATTTTTGAATGCCGAATATACATGAATTCATTGGGCTAAACGGATTAAATAGATGACGTTGAAAATGATTACAAAGAAATCTAAAGTGCGACTAAAGTTTACGAACAGTTCTCAAATATTTAGGGCGAAGTTGTATAGGGCACATCTTACTTTTTTGTCCATCACGACTCCTTCAAAATGGCCAACTCCGAAGCCGCTTTAGATGCTGCCGGGATCAGTCTGCGCAGGGCGCAGTGCTCCAGCGAAAAAGAGAGCACGGCGCCGCGACGCCGTCGATTGGTGTCGCTCGAGCATAAAGTTAATAAATATGGCCTTCAAGACTGAGCGACGCGAGCGATTTCAGAAGGATTAACAAGCCTTGCCTTCATTCTAGATATGGGAGGACATGGATCAAACTCTTATTCTTCTTATCAATTGAGATTTTGGTAGTTTGTTCAGTGTTGTAATGAGTAGCTAAGGGCAATTTTCCTATTCCTGTGACGTGAAGGTCGTAGAGCTGATAAACTGACTCAGTGTTCCATGTCCTGTAGTGGAGACCGGTGTTGCGTCTTTCGGCAGCTACAGTGTTAACTCATGACTTATAGCGCCGCCGCTTGAGCTGTTGGGTAGGTTGTGCTGACGTCACAAGGTTCACGCCTTACCCCACATCACACGTGACGGCGTTCGCTGTTTCCGCTTGCACAGACCCTTCTATCCCACGCCTAAAAAGCGCTGTTGTGGCTTTGCTAATGGATTAAGAGATGACGGGCGGCATAAGAGTAGGAATGCGGAGAGGATGTCATACTGCTTTCCAAGATTTGACTTCTCCATCTCATCAACGCCTGCGACTCAGAGGAAAGGTATCGCGGGGAAGTTGGAGGCTACAGGAGGGATTAGCAAGTTAATTATTTTGGCAACTGCTCGGACTCGTGGCTGAATGTCAAGAGTTCGTGGCGTTATGATTCCAATTGGCTTCGGGTATCCACCAGTGACACTATAGGTACAAGCTTTCCCTTGGCCTGGTGCTCAACATTTATAGTGTGAAATTCTTGGGAAATACGTCTTTTACCCTACCTTGAGTAAACGAAAGCACCGTGTGCCATCGTCATAATCAAATCGTCATCATTTGTTGGCTCATGGTGATTTGCGGAGGACCACATTACATCCTTACTGTGAATGTGGGCGTAGCTGATGGCTTCGTTAATTGTGCAGTGGGACGCCTGGCATTGTGCAGTATGACCTCAATGGCAACCCAATGCGAATCTGGCTAAGATTTTGACAGTTGGCATCGAACATTGTCGGACAGATAGAATACAGGAGCTTTAGTTCATTCTAGTCTCAAGACGGCTCTTCGTAACTCTGAAGAACATTACACGCAAAAAAGACACGTTTCAATGCATCAATTAACAAACATCAGATATAATTAAAAATTACAGAGAATTAATAATGTATTGGATACTTCAGTTCGCATTAAAAAATAACTACAAACTCTACAGCACGAACCTCTCGCAACCGCTGTTCTATAAGAACGCATTACCGAGCAGCCTAACAGTCATGTTAGCTTTCGCTACGTTTAGCCCATTACGCAGGAAAGTGTAAACCTTTAAAGAGACCTTTTTTTCCCTTTCCGAAACATCTTCCATCTCACGTGGCGGCCCATGTAAGTCGTTGTCAAGAGGGGTAAATACAATTACCGCGTCATAATATGAGAGCTTCCTCTCGAGGACTTGGAATTTTGTCCTCAAAGAGGAATGTATATGTAAACGTACTCTGGTCATTTTTCGTTTTAACGCTCCACAAACTTTAGCATTAGTAGGGAATAAATTATGTGTGAACGCGCATGAATGTGCGATGCCTATCTTTACTACCCAGAACTCTTCCTGTAACACCCGTCTGTCCAAAGAATAATTGTGCAAGCTGCTCAGTGGTACTCATAAGCCATCATAAATAAAGCTGCGTTTCTGAAGCGCAGCACGCACAGGAAAAATACTCAGACGGATCCAAAGCACCGTTTTAGAATTGATAACCGTCTATACTACAGTATAAGCAGGACCAAGCAGCGTTAGGCTACGCTCTCTCAAAAGTGATCAATAACTTCCACAGCCTACGTGTCACAAAACTAGTCAGCTGAATTCAGATATAGTAAATCGAGATGAGAAATTTCACCGCTGTTATCAATTTGCGTATTTTACGCATACCAGTTCGCTGCATTAATACGTCGTCGAAAGCGACAAAGGTGAACACGCATCTTTTGCCAGGTTATTCGAAATAATGGTCACTAAAAATTTTATAAAACAACGGTGCAAAAATTTATTCATGAGAGTAGCAATATAATTCTTTTCCACCGGAACTTCTTTTACACCGCTCGTTATTTGAAATGAACTCAAACACCTCAGCACCCTCTGATTGTCTTAAAACGATTTCTTACGAGTCCTTCAAACCTGAGGCATCTCGCTGTTTGCCAGGCAAGCCTTTTAATGCACATTCCTTGGAGAGCTCTGAACACCTTTCCGGTGCGTCCCACCCGCACAAATTCAGCTAGATGGAAAAAAAAAGAATATTCCCATGGTTGATGTCATGATACACCTTAAACCGGCTCGGTTTGTAGTTTTTAGTGTTCTTGAGAGTGCGCTTCCGCGCAGCATTGGACAACTACTCCGTGGTCCCCGGTGCCGGCGTCGTGATGGCGCTTGTCACAAGGAGCCTCGTACCCGTGGTCAGTGTGATGGTCGGCACCGCATAATGGTAATGGGCTGCCATCAAGGCGCCCAGCACCACACGCAGCAGGGCGATCTCAAGTTGGACGGTGATTAGGTTGGAATGGGTGGTGAAGTCAAAGTCGATGTGGAGGGCGGCCACCAGGGGCATCTTGTCGAGCAGCAATTCAGCGCCCCGAAGCAATTAGGCCGTATACACGTCGCTTCTCCACTCAAAAAGGTATGGCAACTTCAACAAGTGAGACTACTGTGTCATCTGAAAGGACTGGTTACTCTGGGCACAACTTGAGAAATGCCAGAGACAGAAAACAAATTGATTTATTCTTTCAGGCTAACGGGCTTCTGGTTTTCAGAGTTGCTATTATGGGCTCAGCGGGATATCGTCCAGGCTGTTATCCCCGCTAGCGTAGGGGAGCCGCTCAGCTCGGCTGGACAGCCCCACAAGCCTTAATGTATCTGTCGTCGAGTCCAGGGGGATCTCGCCGAGGTCATCTGCGATGTCGGTCGGAGTGCCAGGTGATGGGGGCAACGGCGACACAGAAGGACCTCCACTGGCGTTGCGCACAGTTGCGGCGAAGACTGATACTCTGGGCGGCCTGCTTCACGGCACATGAGGACGGCGACCTCGATGTCGTAGTGTTGACAACAGTGCCTGCACTGCGCTCGGTTGTTGATTTTCCGTCGAGACACAGTCGCTACGGCGACGGGTGAGGCTGAGGATTTCGCCGGAGGCTGAAGCCAGTGCCCACACTGCCGATGAGATCGCACGTCGGTGGCAGCCGCATCCCCTCCACATCCTCCGCCCAGGAAACGGTCACCAGAGCCCTCAGCAGAGAATAAAAGCGTCGCTGGAGTCGGCGGAGAGCCGTCGTAGGTGAGCCCATCGATCGCCACCGGGAGGGGCGTCTTGGCGGCGTCATTGGCCATAGCAAAGGCAGTGGACCAGGAACAGCCGTAGAGCGACGTCACCGGCGTCGGCGACGTGGGCGTTATCACGGCTGCAGCGGCCGCGTCTCCTTCGCTGCCTCCGTGCACAGCCAGGACACCAGCGTCCTCACCCGGGGATGGCGGTGGCACGGGAGACGGCGGGGCGCCGCTCCACATCCGGGCTGCGGCCGCAAGAGGCATGATGGCGCCGACAGTGGCCATGGTTGCTTCACAGCTGTGAGCAGGCGTTATCTCGTCCACCACGCGCTGCTGCTCGGCAAACGAGGTACACAGGTGAGAGGTGGGCGCCTAGGTTGCGGCTGGCCTTGCGGCCGCCGCCGGAACCGTAGCCGTCGAGGTCCGCTGCCGAGCCGTCATCTGTTGTTGCTGGGTCGGCTCCGTGTTCTGGGACGCTCGTGCCTCGTGCACATGATGCGAAGCAGATCGCTCTTCGTCGTTGTCATCTGAATGCTGATTATATGCTTGGAGCATATAGAGCAGAAGTGTCGTTTTATACGAAATTTTTGAACGCCGAATATACATGAATTCAACGGGCTAAACGGATTAAATAGTTGGCGTTGAAAATGAGTAGAAACAAATCTAATACGCAGCTCAAGTTTTCGAAACGTTCTCAAGTATTGAGCCCGAAGTTGGTATAGGGCACATATTTTTTTTTGTCCATCAGGACTGCTTCAAAAATGGCCCACTCCGAAGCCGCTTAGATGCTGCCGGGATCAGTTTGCGCAGGGAGCAGTGCTCCAGCGGGAAAGATGGCACAGCTCCGCGACGCGTTTACTTTTCGCTTGTACATAATGTTCATAAATATGACATTTTGATATTGAGCGACTGTCACATATAATAGGGAGTCTAAAATAAAATTATGATCGAAAGAGGTTTGAAGAAGACGAGTTTGGCGATAATGATGACGTGGATTAACCGAAGTCTAAAGACGATGAAGAAGAAGTATTCTGCGAGGTGGAAAGAGATGACTGGTGCAGAAGAGAAGAAAGAAGAAGAGGACGCCGACAAGGATTAGGTGGACTCGCCAAGGCTATAAAAGCGCGAGGGAGAGCGAGGCACGGTGAGTAGGCAGGCCCGTGCACTTTCCTTTCTTTCTTCCTGTCAGCAGCAGCAGCAGCAGCAGCAGCAGCGAGGCGCGGGGGGAAGAACAGAGAATCGGAGGCCCCGGCGGTTCAGGGACGCTTCGGCTGGAAGAGAGCGACGCCGACTGCTGCGGTGAGCTCTTGTTCTACGGCTTCGCACCGAGGACTTCGCGCCGTTCCTGAGCCCGTTCCGGGGAGTCAACGGAGGACGCTACAACCTGCTACAGTCAGGGGTGTCTCCAGCGCTGTTACCACCCATCCGGGTGGTGCCTCAACGCCAACGTCACCGGCATCACCTCCACGGACGCTTGGACCGGGTGCTTGTAGGACGCAGCCAACGACGCCGCCGGCGGGTCAGGGATGCATTCGGCTGGGAGAGCGACGCCGACTGCTCCGGTGAGCTCTTGTTCTACGGTTTCGCACCGAGGACTTCGTGCCGTTCCTGAGCCCGTTCCACGGAGTAACGGAGGACGCTACCACCTGCTACGGCCAGCGGTGTCTCCAGCGCTGTTGCCACCCATCCGGGTGGTGCCCCCAACGCCAACGTCAGCGGCATCACCTCCACGGACGCTTGGACCGGGTGCTTGTAGGACGCAGCCAACGACGCCGCCGGCGGGTCAGGGATGCATTCGGCTGGGAGAGCGACGCCGACTGCTCCGGTGAGCTCTTGTTCTACGGTTTCGCACCGAGGACTTCGTGCCGTTCCTGAGCCCGTTCCACGGAGTAACGGAGGACGCTACCACCTGCTACGGCCAGCGGTGTCTCCAGCGCTGTTGCCACCCATCCGGGTGGTGCCCCCAACGCCAACGTCAGCGGCATCACCTGCACGGTCGCTTGGACCGGGAGCTTGCAGGACGCAGCCAATGGCGCCGCCAGCGACACCAGCCCGAGCACGTCGAACGCCACCTCGACGCCGGCTACTGGACACATGCAACGCCGCATCCGCACCGAACCAACCGTGAGCACGAACGCCGACCGCTAACAGTAGAAAGCTAGTAGTAGACACTAGTAGCAGTGTCCCCGTGTCGTGTGTATTGATAGTCTTTGTGTTGTGTGTTAGTTTTGTTAGTTTTGTGTGCTAGTGTTTCTGTCACGTAGGGTGTTTTAAATGTGCGTCTGTGTGGGTACACCTGTCGCCTAGTCCATTCTTTCGGTCCGAGTGTTCTCCGGGGAGATCCGTGACGAAGTTAAGTGGCGAGCCTGTGCCAGGATTCATTTCCTTGTTTCTTTTTGCTTTGTCTTGGATCTTTCCAATCTCTCGATGGCAGAAAGTATGGATTTGACAAAAACGTTACAACTGGCGCTCAAGCTAGGGTTAAGCAAGGAAGAGGCGATGCGTCTCTGTGACGAGGAGAAAGAAGAGGAAAAAAGACAGAGAGAGGAAAGGGCGCAAGCACGCACAGACGCTCTCGAAGCAGATGAAAGAGCTCGCGAGGCAGAAGAGCGAGAGGCTAGAAGAGCTCGCGAGGCAGAAAAACAGGAGAAAAGAAGGATAGAGCGGGAGAAGGAGTTTCTTTTGTGGAAACAGGTGCATATGGCGGGAGGATATAAGGAGGTCACGGACAATGATCAGCGTTCCTTAATGGGCACAGAATCTCCTAGACCGGCCAGAGTTTGTCCAAAAAAGCTGATGGCTCCTTTTCATGACAAAATAGATGATCTGGACGCATATCTGCAACGATTCGAGTGGATAGCTTTGTGGCAAGGCAGGAAGCGTAGTGAATGGGCCACGGCATTGAGCATGTGTTTAGTCGGGGAGGCTCTGAATGTGTTTGGAAGGATGCCTGCTTCTGAATCCATGGACTACGAGAATGTCAAGAAGGCACTCCTCCAAAGATTCAGGCTTACGGCAGAGGGTTTTCGGGAAAGATTTCGCACCGCGAAACCTGAGGATTCTGAAACCGCTAAGCAGTTTTCCTGCAGGCTGACCAACTATTTTGATAGGTGGCTTGATATGTGAAACACAGAAAAGAGTTTTGAGTGTTGCGTGACAAGGTGGTCACAGAGCAATTTTTAGCGTGCTGCAGCTCAAAGCTAGGGCTATTCCTGAAAGAAAGAAAAAGTGGTGTTCACTAGAAGAGTTTTCCGACACTGCAGGCCAATTTCTCGAGGTTCAAGGGCTGAGAAATATGAGTAAGGCAAGGGAAGAAACACAAAAGGTCCCAGAGACAAATGCGACAAAACCAAGAGCATATGGCGCGCTTGCGCCCTTTCCTCTCTCTGCCTTTCTGCCTCTTCTTTCTCCTCGTCACAAAGACGCATCGCCTCTTCCTTGCGTAACCCTAGCATGAGCTCCAGTTCTAACGTTTTTGCAAAATCCATCCTTTCTGCCGTCGAGAGATCGGAAAGATCCGAGACAAACCAAAAACAAACTAGGAAATGAATCCGTGACAGCGACGCGAGAGATTTCAGATAGGATTAACAACCATTGCGTTCATTGTTGATATGGGAGGATATGGATCAAAGTCTTGTTCTCCTTATGAAATGAGATTTGAGGAGTTTGTTCGCTGTCCCAACGAGTAGCAAACGGCAATTTTCCTATTCGTGGGACGTGACGGTCAGAGAGTTGATATACTAACTTTTTGTTGGGTGTCCAGTAGCGGAGACCGCTGTCGCGTATTTCGGCATCTATAGCGTTAACTCATGACTTAAAACCGCCACCGCTAGCGTTTCGCTGTTTGGCATAAACTTTGGTTTTAGACGAACATTAGCACAAGCAGCGAATAATCCCACACATATCCGATCAGGACTCCATTGGGTTCTAATACTATTTGATTCGAATGCAATTATGTTTTTAACTACAGAATCCATGTTCGCTGCAGTTTGGAAAAAAGAAAAGAACAAATCGCACACCCCAAGTATAAAGGCATGCGCAGTTACTTGAGCACATCTGTGAGTCGTGATCATGTGGAACTCACGATTGGAGCTCAGTTCACTTGTTTTCAACTTCAGCCTCTTATATGTTGAGTGGTGACAATGTAGCTAATGACACGTAAGCAGCTTGTGGCTGATTTTCGTTAGGGTCCTTGCTGGGAGGAGTGTGAGCCACAAAATCTTGCTGAAGCTCTTCAGAAGAGCTGAGGATCCGCCGTACCATCTTGGCGACAATGTACATGTAATAAAAGCTGGCTTGGTACGCCAACCTCATTGCGGAGGACGGCGCGGGCGTCGACTAAGAATGATGGTGATTCTTTCATGGCATCGCTGAGATGTGGTCGCTGTAGTCGTGACCAGCCGGGAACTGTTGCGCTAGTCATGATACATTTATCGCAGCCGCTCCAAGAATTCGGTAGGGCACTCTTTCGGGCTGGACGGCGACCATGCAGAGGACTCGTTGTCCACTTTCGCCTTAACTGGTTTCAAGGACGAAGGGTCAGTGAGGGTGCGCGAGTGTCCTGACGGAGTTTGAATTTCGATGTTTTCTTCGGAAGTGACAAACAAAATGTACGAGCCAATTCACATAAAGGCACCCCGGAAACTATTAGCCTCTGTCATTATCAACATTCTAATGAGCCACAGGCTGGCGAAGATGTTAGCGATGCCCTACAGCCACCAAATCTTGGTCTTGCAGGGATGCGAATAGGTGTCAAATTTTCGGTCGCCGTTCAGATCCCTGGCAGCACAATCCATGCGCCCAGCCGTAGAAGAATACGTCAGGATGGGCGTAAGAAAGCGTCGACTCTGGACGCCATCCCGACGCACCTTTATCTAAACCCACGAAGCGGTTCTCAATTCCTACGAAGTCCTTGCCGTGCGTGCACTTCGCTCTTGCCCGAATTTATGCTCTCATTCGATGGCGCCATGAACATACGTCTCTCTACTAATTTGCTCAAACATCATTGCGCTTTTGAACTGACTTGGAAGAACACAGGGACGACACAAACACTGGTGCGCAAACTATCAACTGAAGTTTATTGCGGTGTGCACACATAAGTAAGTTTCACATGTCAAAGCATAAATAAAAAATAAAAAACACATTTAAACCAGCAAATTTGCTGTCGTATCAACAAGCTTCAAAAAGGCTGCCCCAGCAGATCGGTTTACGTTTGGTATCAGTTTTCCAAGAATTGCTTTTCTTGTTTGGTAAGCAAAACTGGCTTTATCTCTGGCAACCCACTTGTGCTGCGAATACGCGACCGCAGCGAAAAAGGCCTGCTGCCATATGACTGAGCCCACTCAAAGCTGATCAAGCGAAACATGGACATGCCTTGTTTCTAGCAGGCCATAAAAGAGTCCTACAGCCACAACATGCGAAGTAGTCTGAACAACCAGGCAGCAAGACTGTAAAAAGCCGGTTACCCGAAACCATTGCTTGCATCAGTAGCAGAAAAAGCGCTTAAAAGATTTGTGAAAGGAACGGACCGAGGCAAAAAGCAAGAAAACAAAACGCCTGTGGTCCTATTGTACATTCATGCACTTCCTCACAACTTGAAAAAGTTGCTGAAAGGCCTGAAGTGCAAGTAGTTCTTTCTGCACCAAGAAAACTAAAAGGAATGTGCGCGAAGGTAAATGAAGAAACCAGCAATAGAGAAGAGGAATCTTGTGGCGTCAGGCACACAAACAGGTTCGCCGAGTGCTATGAAGGAGTGGTTTACAAGATACCGCTATCTTGCGTCCGAGCATATGTGGGCCAGACCTCAGTTGATAGTTTGCACACCAGTGTTTGTGTCGTCCCTGTGTTCTCCCAAGTCCGTTCAAAAGCGCAATTATGTTCGACCATGTTAACTACCAACTAGCCCAATTTGAAACCCTCTACTGATTGCGTGAACTCGAAGTAAATGACAGTTTGGATCTGAGCGGCCATACTGCTCTTCCTGAGAGGGGCTTGAAGTTGTCCAGGGTTTCCATGTGCGCCCCTTTCCCAAACTATCGCATTTGTCCTTTGATTCCTTGGCAACCATTGCGACTCTCTCTGGTGTAGGCAGTAGCCACGTGCAGTGGCTAGGCCGGTTGGCTTGGCTGCGCTGCTGCGCGCTCGCGTGCGGGTGGTGTCTCGTGCTCGTGCTGGTATTCGCCTGGGCTGGAATAAAGCGTTCCGGTTGGCGTCTCAGCATCTAGTACCTTCAATATTCTTAGGCACGCTGCCTAATAACGACCAAATGTTCGGCAAATTGTTCAAGAGAGACTGCCATGGTGGGCAGGTTGCCCACCTCACAAGGTTGCTCACAATCAGGTGGGCGGGAGTCTCATTCGAGCGCTCGAAGAGACTAATCGTGCCTCCCGCTGCTCCCGCTGGCTCGGGCTAGAGCATGAGTTGTTCCTGCTGCTTTTCAGGGTCTGCCTGCCGATTCCGGGGCCTCTTGAGCCGCCCTTTGAACTGCGGGATCGAGTCTCGGGCATCGCTGCGACCACCGGTGGCGACCCGCGAGGCTCTCTGGTGGTTTCTGGCCGCTTTTTGCTGACCGGGACTAAGGCGGCGGCTTTCGATTGCGCGGCCAGCCGCACGCGAGGAAAAGTTCCTGCTGTATTCCGGGGCCTGCCTGCGGCTTCCTGGACTTCTCGGGCCGCTTTTTAAGCTGCAGGATGCACTCCCGGGCATCGCTGCGACCACCACGAGATGCCCGCGAGACCCGCTCGCGGTTTTTTGGCCGCTTTTTGCAGGCCGGGACTTAGGCGGCGGCTGCCCTTGCGCGGCCTGCCGCGCCACCTGCCTTGGGGAGGGAATCAGCTGCCTTGCCCGGCCCGTTGGACTATATGGCAGAAGTGGGCTTTCGGTTCCTGCTCCACGCCCGGTCGCGGTTTTCCCTGGCGGCCCTCGCGGCCTGCTGGTGATTTTTTCACCACTTCTCGCGGCGCAGGGACTGTGAGCCTCGCCCTGAGGCTCGGCCCTAGCAGGGCTTGCTAGCATCCCCGACGACAACCTGCGACCGACCGGGGCTTTGCCTCCGGTCGCTGAGGATGCCGCCGCCCTGGAGCTTTGTGCTCGCGCTGACGACGGGCCGCTCCCCGGCGGCCCCTCTCCTTTCGAGGCCCCGGGCGGGGACGGCGCCGACATCGTGCAGTAGGACTTCGGTGCCGGCGTGGCTGACGTTCCGCCTGCGGACACAGAGCCCAGGCTGGACCCGGCGTTCGCTGCGATGCCTGATTTTGCCGAGGTCACGTGACTTCAGGAGCGCCTCACGGCGTTCCTGAACGCTGCGGAGAGCAAGATTCACGTGCTGGCGCGCTTGCAGATTGCGACCATGTTCGGGGAGCTCGTTATCCGCTGCGCTGACTACCGGGCCCACGCGTCCGACACGTTGAGTCGTGCGGAGGACGTCCGCGCCAAAAGGAGCGCTCAGCGTCGCGCTTCTGCGGAGGCTCGGAGTCGGGCAAACTTGGCGGAGTCCAGGCTGCAGGCGTGACCTCCACCGGCAGCCGTACTCACCTTTGCGGAGGTTCTCTGAAGTCAACACACGACTGCGACAACACCTTTTGCGAGCGAACCCTCCCGGCCTTAGTCTCTGCCTCGCTGGACATCATCCGAAGACAGCAAACTGTGAGCCACGTGGATTTTATTACGTCCACATCTCATACGAACGCTACGACGGCGCAGTCAGTGCAAACACTGAAGGCAAAAATTGTCTTGTAGGACGCCGGCATAGGCCCCGTCGTTATGCGCTCATCGGCAAATGGTGTAACGGTCATCGCTAAGGACTGCGACACGGTTAACAATTTACGCACTGAGGTCCAGAGCATCGTTTATAGATCCTTTTCAGTTCCGCATCTCCTCGCCGCGCCAACAGGGAGCATGCGGCCCGCCGCCGCGCCCGCCACCGCGGCGCTGCTGTCGAAGTTTGCGCCAAGGAAGTGCGTCGTCTGCTACAGACGCGTACCGTTCCGCTGTCCTCCCGCACGGCGCTTAACCGAAGACATTGCTCACGCTTCGTGGCGTCATTATTTGCGCTTCGTAAGTTTAAATAGTTAAACTACGTGTGCGTAGAAGCGACCAGTGCTTTAGAAGCTTTAGAAAAAGATGGGCATCGGTGATTACGTTTCGCTTTGGGCAGAATAGTTGCTTTCGTGCGTCTGTAGAATGCGGCGTTTCCATCGCATTGCGTTTGAACAGGTGACCTTACCCTTCTGTATCAATCCCATTGGTCGCGAGTAATTTTTACTCTTGCTTTCCAAATGCGAAAGTGAGCAAGACAAGAAAGCCTGAACGTCTGCCCCGATTTTATTAAAGATTAGAAGAACCCTCCAGACTAGTCTCGAGAGGTTCCATAAAGCGACTTATTAGTTTTCAAGGCACATATAGAGAGCTGCCCGATAAATATCATGCTGACATTTTTCTGCTGCCTCTGGTAAATACTTATAGAATAAAAAAATCACACACACGTCTTTAGTACTTACAGAATAAAAAAATCACACACACGTCTTTAGTGGAGTTGCATCAGCGAATTCCAGTTTATTAAAACTCCTCACACACTTTCAGGCATCTTCCTTTTCACTTCGGTCATTATTTACACAAGCTTTGCTTTTTTACGTTCCCTCCGAGCTCTATTGGCACTGTCGTTCTCTTGGCTCTTCTTCCGGGAAAAAAAGTGCATTCGTGTGACCAAATAGAAGTGTACAATCTGTGCTGTAAAATCACAGCTATGCTCTGGGCAACCGATACAGTTTGTTCCTCTCTTCGCAAGGGCATCTAAAACATTCCAGAAAAGGTCCCCAAAGGCTTCTTTTTTTGATGTTTGCACAATGGTCTCTTCTATGCTTTTCACGCATGCAAACAGTTTCCTTGAAGGACAAACAAGGCTGCCAGTCACAAACAATCGTTCAATCACAAGCATAGCTTCAGGCGGTAGAGAGTCTTCTGAAGCCATTGTATCGCTTTTGCACTCCATGCAGGAGGTCACCTTCATCATTTTAGGGGCCACGTATCCCGCTAAATAGTACAATGCCGCTTTTTCTGGACTTGAAACACTGTACACGTCATCGTCAAATGGGGCTGACAGCCCCCTCGAAGGCAGTGATGTGAGTCGCTGGAAGACTTGATCTTTAACTTTTCTCTTTTGTAGTAGTGCTTCACGCCGCTTCTCTCCAAGGCTCTCAAATGTGCTCAGAACAACTCGTTCATCCCCTGCTTCACAGTTCCCTTTTGTGGCAAGCTTAACAGGTGTGTAAAGGGAAAGTAGTCTGAAAAGCTGGCTGAATTTGGTGACGGTTGGATGGTCTTCGTCTCCTCCGAAGGACCTCACGAGCCCAAAGAATCGCTGCAAAGCAAGCAATTTGAGCTTAACAACTGTGATTATGAGGAGTTGAAAGAGGAAACATGATGGAAGGGATACGGTTACCTCGAGTGGATCCTGGTTCAGGCTTGCTGTCAGAATGTAGCTCACGCCTTGGTTGAACAGGAACTCCACAAGTGACAGCACAGACATCAGTGTTACACGTAGGGACTCGATAGTCTGCCTAGATGCGAACAGCTTGACATTAGGAATAGATTCCGTCTCGTTCAACATTGCCAAGAAGTCGTCCAAAAACTGAAAACATATAAATGAAAACAGAAAACAGTGTTTTGAGAAAATTGGTGAATGAGTGCAAAGTTTTAAGTCTCGGTTCTTTCCCCACAATAAAAAGGCGACATAAAACAATTCTGGCACCTTAATTTTTGGAGATCCCTTTCGTATTCCAGCTGCAGGAACCTTGGAGTTCAGAATGTCAAAGAGGTCATTTAGTAGCATCGTGAACTGTTCCGTTCCAAAACTGTCGGCGAAACCAGGTACCATCATTTGTCTGTAGACCTTCAGGCCAATCGACACACTTCGGCTGAAGAGCTGCAAGCGAAAATGAGTAAAAGAAATTTGTCAAGTTTGGAAAAACATGATGGCAAATTAGTTTTGAAAATGCCTGGACGCTGACAAGCACAGATGTAATGTATAAGCATGCAGTTTTATGGCACCAACTGCTTACAACGTTTACAATGACTGAATGGCCAACTTAACCTGAGTCGCCAGACGAACGTTCATGGTCTGGAGCTTCTGTGGCTTGACATGGTGCTCAGTCAACTTAGGAACCACTTTTATAGCGGCCTTTTTTTCCGCCTCAAAAAGACGTTCATAGTGCTGGAAATTTGCTTGGTATTCACCTACCTGCAACAAATTATTGTACACCATTTCGTTATATGCAGTAATTAAACATAGGTGAACAAGTCTCTGTTACACAGCGTCATCACTCAAGAGGCATGCATATCCAAGTAATTATTTAACTTGCCTGACCATATTTGTGCTTCATCATATGATTCCGGATGCCTTTCACGATATGTGGCACGTCACAAATGAAGTGGAGGAATGTTCCCTCTGGAAGGCAGGGATGTTCAATCTTGCACTGTGGGTGCTCCACCTTTCCGCTGATGCTGAGGTGTGTCCACATCGATTTGTTATTTCCGGCACCATCGCTTATCACTGCCAGTACGCGAGCACCATGTTCATGCAATTGTAGCACTGAGCTCATTACCACCTTTGCCAAGACCCATCCTGGCGCTGCACCCTTAGCTGCAAAAGTTGCTATGGGTTGGACCCATGACGCAAACATTGGGTTGAACATAACAACCAGTGCATGGTCTGCCAGCTGGTCTGTGCCAACTTTAGTAATATCCCCGTAATCTACAAAACCATCAAATTTGTAGGACGACCTGTTAAACTCGGTTCCTTCCCTGAGTTTCACTTCATCGATGATTAGACAACCATATGTGTAATGTTCTGGCTTGCCTGCCATATGCAGTTTTATGCTACCAAGGGCAAATTTGTTTAAGCCGTAGCCACATGGAAGACCTTTCAGTAGCTGTACAAGACGGTTGGCACTTGGCAGGGGCAAAATCTTCATGTCAGATAGAGTTCTGTAACACTTTGGGCTTGTCAGCCTCAGAAGCAGACAGATCATAAGCCAGTCTGTAGTGTACCGGTGCCCACGTGGCGACTTAGCCGCTTGTTGCAAGATGGCTGCCTGTATGACCATCTTTTGTGCTTCTGGCAGGTCCTGTGTCACTTCACCTAGACTTGTTGAAAACGCTTGCTTCAGTTTTTCACTGAGTTGGCTAATTTCTTTCTTCTTTTGCTCCCGAGCTGCAGCGGCACGAATGAGCCTCTTCCTCAAAACAGGTGCTGCAAGGCACACCTTTTTCTTGGGTTTCAGCCCACTTCTTCTTTTGAGGTCCTTCGTCATTTTCGCACACTTTATACAGACTCCTTTTTCTGCCTCAGTAAGAACTCTGCACTGCTTGTGGTATACAGTTCCTCCCCTGCTAGAGGTGAAACCATGACAGGCTTGCATAGTTTGCACAACCTGCACAATTGCCTCTACGTCTGCTAACGAATTGATTGCCAAATCCATGGGCAGCGTCGGCACCAGTTTTCCGCGGGCAGATACAACATAACTCATGTCTTCGCGAACTACGACACTCTTGAGTACTGTATATACATCTGCCTCCAATCCTGCCCTGTAAAAAACAATCTGTGATCGGCGCCCATTTTCATCTTCAAGAGCTGCCGATCTCCACTGACGAGGTAACCTCAAAGAAGCGCTCTTCTCCACCAGCTCATTAACATGCAAGCAGCGGTCTTGCACGGGCTCTGGTTGCTCTCGCTCGATATCGATATCTTCTGCAGCGTCGCTCTGCGTTGCCACTGCGTCTCTTGAGACGGTTGCTCTCTTTTTCGGAGATTTTCGCCGTTTACGATTCGAGGAGAAGTACAGCGGGAGATTAGGAAATATGGTAGGAATTGCATCACTCCTTAGAGACCATACACCGCGCTCGATTTCAATCACTTCTCCGTTGATTACATGCTTATATGACTTCAGAATATCCCCTTCTTGGAAGCGGGCGTCGCACACTTTGCATGTTTTCCCCAACACCTTGTCTGCACGGGGTATCGCTCTCGACCATTTTGCAAGGAGATTTGGATCGGTTGGCGGAGAAAAGAAGTGCCTTTTCTCCGTGTTGCGCCGGTACCCGCTGGTACATCCCGGCACGAAACACGTTGGCATTTGGTTGAAAGTCCTAGCACACTCTAAAGACCATAAATGACGCACACCACCTACCCTCTGACAGCGAAAAAATCCAAAACCTGGCGCTCGAGAACATTCGGCAGCCCACGCTACTTGCAGGTTGGGTCCACACCATGAGCGTCCGCACCCGACCACACACCTAAAGCTGCTGAAGCGTAGTGCACAAACACTCAACCCATAACGACAGGATCACTTGATAACAAAAGAACGCGACGCAAATGCGCACGACAAACGGAGCGTCAGCAACGTTGCTGCACTGCGGCGTGGCTAGCTAGCGTCGAGCGTGGCGCAAACTTCGACTGCAGCGCCATCTCAGTGGCCGGGCGCAAAACGCGGCCGCTTCGGGAGGAGAAGTTTCGAAACTAAAAAAGCTTTATAAACGGTGGTCCAGAGCAACGCTGTCTCAAGCAATATCATGACAGTCAGCATCATCACCTGCCTGAATCCGCCCACTGCAGGGCAAAGGTCTCTCCCATGTCTCTCCAATTAACCCTGTCGTTTGCCAGCTGCGCCCACACTATGCCCGCAAACTTCTTAATCTCACCCGCCCAACTAACCTCCTGCCACCCCCTACTAAGCTTCCCTTCTCCGTTACCTTTAAGGGCTAGCGGTTATCTTGCCTTCCCATCACATGCCCTGCCAAAGCCCCTTTCTTGCTCTTGATTTCTTCTAGGATGTCATTAACCCGCGTTTGTTCCCTCACCCACTGTATCCGCTTCCGGTCTCTTAATGTTGTAGCTATAATTTTTCTCTCCATTCGCTCACTGCGTTGTCCTTAACTTAAGCTGAACCCTTTTCTTTAGCCTCCACGTTTCTGCTCCATAGATGAGCACCTGCAAGATACAGGAGTTGTACAATTTTTTCTGGAGGGAAATTGGTAAACTGCCATTCGTGATCTGAGAGAACCTGCCATATGCGCTCCACCCCATTCTTATCCTTCTAGTTATTTCCCTCTCAAAATCCGGATCAGATGTCACTACCTGCCCTAAGCAGGCGTATTCCTTTACCACTTCCAGCACCTCGCTGCCAATTGCGAACTGCTGTTTCCTAGCTAGACTTTGATCATTACTTTGGTTTTCTGCCTATTAATTTATAGGCACGCCGTTCTGCTCTGCCTGTCTAACTCGTTGATCATGATTTTCAGTTCACTTACTGAGTGACTCATCGAGGCAATGTCATCAGCGAATCGCAGATTATTTAGGTATTCTCCATTAACTCTTATCCCAGCGGACCAGCGGACACCCCAGCGGACATTGTAGCCTTCGCGTATATGTGATTGCATAAGGCTGATGCGGCTGCTCTGGCAATGTTGCCTGGCATGCATATTTACACTGATGGATTCTAGACTACCCTGTCTGCATGCGCAGCTTATGTTGCTCTCTTCAAAACCAGGACGAATTCTTTCTGTGGAGCGTTTTGGGGTAGAAACCGCTTCGGGTGCTTACTGTGCAGAATTAATAGCTATTGAAGAGGCCGTAAGGTACGTGCCTTCTTTGGGCGGGACAACACCTGCTCATTTTTATAGACTTTCTTCCTCTTAATGCCACTGGCCACATACGTCATAAACGACAAAAATATTCATTATAAAGACATTATAAAAAGACATCCCTTTATTCCGTCTATTTAATTTACACCACGTGCCAGCCCATGCTGGAGTTCCGGGCAATCAGCTTCAGACACACTAGCATCCCGTGCAAGCAGATATTCTCGAGTAAGAACATCCGTTCTATCTAGATCATCGGGGCTCACAGCCCTATGGTCTTTACTATCCGCCAAATGGCAACAATGGCGGTCAAACAACAATGAGGAAACGGGAATTTACTCATGGGACCCTAGCGCGCTTAACATTCCCGAAACATTTCCACCGCCGAAGCCGCTCGCTACCATCTTGAAGGGACATGGTCGTCTCCCGCCTTTTTTCCGCAGATTTGTATGGGCGTCGTCTTCGGTGCGTCCTTGCGAGCAACACGACGGCGATGTCCCACATAGTTTAACCACATGTCCCCTGACACGGGACACTGTCGTACGACTCCCGCAACCATCTGCGGAGGAAATGCACTGAGTAAAGCTGTAGGCAAGTAGGTAAGCATTCACGGTGGGGGAACAGCGCAATGCATAGGACAGTGTCTTGCCTTTTCCCGCTTTTGTTACGCTGTTCACCCACCATGAGGAAACGCACGCGGCGGCGTGGCGCCGTTGGTTGGACGACCGCCGCTGCTGTTCCCTACCAATTCTACTAACCCTACCCGGACTACTCGTTCTGATAAAGTGAAGACACGTGAGAAAGTGCTGAAGACCACTCCGGCCATTCCGCCACATGTATCGATCCAACCTGCTGAGCGAGACACAAAAAGAATGCGGTGCGAGCGCCTGACGGCAAGAATTGAGGCCATGGCAACATACCGCTCCGGCAAGTACCTGCCCATTGAACCCGTGCCATAAGGTATTGATGAGCCGTATTAGCATTCACATGTCCAAGTGCCGGCTAAATAATCCCGTTAACAAGCCCTGCCCGTTCTCGGCAACTCACTTCATACCTGCTGGATAATTGAGCCAACATCTCCAAGTCTGCCCGGAGCGGCTGAAGCCGACACTGACTACCCCAGCGGGCGACGCGCAAGTCAGCCAGCCCTCTGAAATGTCTGGAGAAAAACGTCGTGTCAGTAAGGACGCCCCCAACTGCCGAGACACATCCAGACCTGGCGCCTCTGAAGACCTACCAACGGCGAATGCCAGTATGACCCAGCTCACGGACGTGAGAACGTTAGTGCCCCTAGTTGCAAGGATCCGCATCGGCCCGGCATCTCTCACGCCTCGGTTGTTGGACTGGACCTTAACCAAGGCAGGTTCCAGCCAGGGATTACGAGGGTGTCAGCCCATCCGCTCCCTGCAGTCCCCCCGTCGCAGGAACTCCAAGGAAACACTCTCTGCAGAGGCCCGCCATTTTTGCGCGGCATCCTGGCCTGTGGCAGTGAAGTGCCAGGACTATCGGGAGACGCCGGCGCCCTTCTAGCCCGCAGAATCGCGACGCTGGGACGTGGAAGACGGATCCCGCACCTCGGCCCGAACTACTGGTTCTGATACAGTAAAGAGACGCGAGGATATGCCGGAGAACACTCCGGCCATCCCGCCACATGTATCGATCCAACCTGCTGAGCGAGCCGCAAAAAGAAGGCGGTGGAGCGTTTGACCGCTAGAATTGACGCGACATACCGCTCCGGCAACTACCTGCCCATTGTACCCGTGCCATAAGGTATTGATGAGCCGTATTAGCATTCGCATGTCCGAATGCCGGCTCAACATTCCAGTTAACAAGCCCCGCCCGTTCTCGGCAACTTACTTCGTGCCTGGTGGAGAACTTAGCCAGCATCTCCAAGTCTGCCCTTAGCGGCCGAAGCCGATGCTGACTACCCCAGCGGGCGACGCGCAAGTCGGCCAGCCCTCTGAAATGTCTGCAGAAAAACATCGTGTCAGCAAGGACGCCCCCAACTGCCGAGGCACATCCAAAATTCTTTATGTGGGGCGGTTTAGGGTAGAAACCGCTTCGGGTGCTTACTGTGCAGAATTAATAGCATTTGAAGAGGCCGTAAAATACGTGGCGCCTTTGTGCGGGACAATACCTAATTAGTTTGAAGCGAAAGCTTCACAACGCTAGGTTTTCAAGAGGGCAGCGTCAGTGCAATCGCGCTAAAGATGTCATGTGGTGTCGCGTTGGAGGTCATGTGACCTACTGACGTCATCACAGTCTCCCCGCCGTGGCTAGGGGCAAGTGCCCCATCGGGCACCGGCAATTCCATTGACGCTTTACAGACAATCAATTCGGCAGTGTGTGTGGCGTTTGTGAACGTAGCCATACAAAGGAAGCTTTCTCTTGTCACCAGGGTTAACCAAAGTTTAAACCACAGCTGATTTTTTATAGACTCTTTGTCCCTCCGAACCACACTGGCCGCAGACGTCATAAACGAAAAAATATTCATTATTAAGACATTATTAAAAGACATCGCTTTATTTCGTCCATTTAATTTACACCACGTGCCATCCCATGCTGGAGTTCCGGGCAATGACCTTGCAGACACACTAGTATCCCGTGCAAGCACATATTCTCGAGTAAGAACATCCATCCTGTCTAGATTATCGGTGCTCACAGCCTTATGGTCTTTAGTATCCTCCAAATGGCAACATTGGCAGTCAAACAACAATGAGGAAACAGGAATTGACTCACGGGTCCCTAGCGTGCGTAGCAATCCCGAAGCACTTCTACCGCCGATGCCGCTCACTACCATCTTGAATGGACATGGTCGTTTCCCGTCCTAATTCCACAGATTTGGATTGGTGTCGTCGTCGGTGTGTCCTTGCGGGCATCCCGACGGCGACGTCCCACATTATCTAACTACATCTACCCTAAGACGGGACACTGTCGGAGGTCTCCCGCAACCATCCGCGGAGGAAACGCGCTGAGTAAAGCTGAGATTCGGGCAAGTTGGCAATTGTTCATGATGGGTGAACAGCGTACGTAGGACAGTGTCTTGCCTATGCCCCGACTTTTTTTTAATTGGTTTTGGGGCAAAGGAAATGGCGCAGTATGTGTCTCATATATCGTTGGACACCTCAACCGCACCGTAAGCGAAGGGATAAAGGACGGAGTGAAAGAAGAAAGGAAGAGAGAGGTGCCGTAGTGGAGGGCTCCGGTATAATTTCGACCACCTGAGGATCTTTAACGTGCACCGACATCGCACAGTACACGGGCGCCTTAGCGTTTTGCCTCCATAAAAACGCAGCCGCCGCGGTCGGGTTGGAACCCGGGAGCTCCGGGTAGCCGAGCGCCATAACCGCCTTTGTTGCGCTGTTCACCCATTATGAGGAAACGCACACGGCGGCGTGAAGTCGTTGGTTGGGCAACCGCTATCTCATGCGAATGGCGTCTGTCATCACTCATCAGCGAGACGCTTCCGAACTATCTTCGGTTGCGATAACCTCGATCACTTCTCTCCTAACACCAACGCAAACATGACCGCGGCACGTTTGGCGCTGGGGGGCCATTCAGACTAAAGTCACTGGATCCCGTTCCAGTGACTTTAATTCAGACCAAGAGAGGTGGATGCGTGTGTGTCCGCCCTCCCCGCGGTTGCGTGTCACGGTTTTTTCCTTTTGTACACAGATCTAATCTCATACCGGATGCTTGTGTTTGAACGATAATTCACTTGTACGAATGTTCTAATCCTCACTTTACATCCAACATGAATCACCGTCTCACAAATACTCTCAACAATATTTTAATCTCATTCTTTCGTAGTTTGATTCCCAAATTGTGTGCATGAGTTATCATCAATTTGTGATTGATACTGTGTCTGGCCCAAGCATTCATTTTTTTTACTCATTACGAGGAAAGGCACACCACTACAATATGCATACAAACTTTTTCTTCCCTCTCTCTCTTTGCTTGTTCTTATCCCTTTTCTGTTTTCTTATTATTTGCAGGTGACCTCTCCATCGTTTGCACCTTCAGTTCCGTTCACCTGCCATCACCGTCTTCCTCATCTGCACCTGCACCAATTGTATTGTCGTCACACCTGCTTTTCCTCGCCGAATGTTTTGCTTTTCTTCATTCTCAACAATTCTATTCTATTTCTCTTTATTTCTTGTTTTCTTTTGCACCACCTCCAATGATATCCATTTAAAGCTATATTTCATCAATAAATCAGCTCTGCGGGGCATTATCACCCCGCTGTGCTCGTTCAGCTCTTAGGACGCCACTTGTGTTACCGTGCCCGACATTATTTTTCCAATTGGCTATTTCCATAAAGTTCAATTTTTGGTCGAATGGGCCCGATTCGTTTATTTTTAATCGGTTTAAGGCTAATAATCTCTAGCAGGTGCAGGTTATTTCTCATTCCACTTTATGTTTTACTTTATTTTCTTATTTTAGCATGGAATGAAACTCCGACTGGGGCAGGTGGTGGGCAGTTTGCTCACAATCAGGTGGGAAGGTTGCCACTTGCCATGGTGGCGAGGTTGTGAAGACGTCACAAGGGTCGCACGCGTCACGCGTGACGGCTTTCGCAGTTTCCGCTTGCGCAGACCCTTCTAATGCCAAGGCATTAAAAATTAAATCCGTCGCCGAAGATTGAGGCCGCAAGCGGACGCGATAAGCGTTGACTGCCGCATTCAAAAGGTGCCTTTGCGTTTTTTAGTGCGCTAGCACTTGCTGTGGGAATTGCACGCATTTAGCCGCTTTTTGTTTGTTTGTGTGAGCTTGGCGCATAATGGCCTCAGTTGCCTATGTGCCATAAAATGCAACACAACCCAACTCTGTAGGTTTGTGTGTTACTGGGTTGTGGCCACCCTGCCGAGGTGTACATACACCTGGCAATCTGCCCACCGTGACAGGTAGTAGTTCAGTTAACCATTTGTCACACGAGCTTGCTCGGGAGGAGCAACCTGTTTCTCACAAGATGGCAGCACCTGTCATCGTACAACTGTGGCGCATCGCTTCACCCCTGCACCATTGCGCCAGGAGTGATTTGAAAACTCCCAGGGATCTATGGATGTGAAGACGAGGATGTACAATTCCGCATTTATGGACGTTAACCCATTATTGCTATCCGCACAAGTTCGAAATCATTTAGCGCAATATTGCTTAAGGGTGCACTGCTATCCTTGCGCGAAAATAAACACAATTCTTCAGCGCGCGTCGAATTTGTTTTTGAATTGTGTTCTGGATCTACCCAAAAGGAGAGTTTCTTTATCCCTGAATAACTTTCAGCTGATTGTGCAGGCCTCTTGACCCTTATCTTTTTGTGCTTTGAGTATATGAACAATTACGGACGCACCTTGTTTTTTGTTATTTTCCACTGGCTGCCCGCCTCCTAAAACAAGCTTTTGTATGACATCAGAATTAGTCTTTAGTATTCACATGTGGAATGGGGTAATCCGGCATGTTGTAAAGACCTGTACTCGGTGGTTTAATATATTTTATGCACGGAGTCATCGTTTAGATTCGACACTTCATTAAACCAGCGTTTGAGTTCTATTTTTTATAAAAATTGTGATGGCATCAATAGCTGTGTCAGAAACATGACTGATGAAGCACCGCCGCCGGCCACGCACCCGATTTTAGGGTTTCGTTGTGTTTCGTTGTAGGCAGGCTCAAAGGAATTTACAGCGATCATCAGCTCAAAAAGCACGAAAAGCAATAAAGTCCCGGACTTTATTGCTAGCCAGTGACATTGTTTTATTGAACTTTTATAAAAAATAGACTTAAGAAATCACCCAGATCGTGAGATTTCGCGCAATGGATGAATTGGTCGGATGGCAAACGCCCACTTCGTTACGGCCGCATATATTCCTACAGACAGATATCCGCGATGCGCATCGACTGCGGCATAGATTAATTGTGCCGCCACTTTTGCCATAAACAGCGCCTGCCACGAAGTTTCTTACATTTCCATACAGAAATATCGATTTCATTTGTTTTCTATTCCTTAATCTCTAACCTAGCCTGCATACCCTGGCGGTTCTCTTCGCTTGACTCTGTCAGCACTGAGTATATATTAAAAATCGGTTCGGTTGGGCGGCAATAAAAAAAGAAGACAGCAACAAAAGTAAAAAGGCAAAGAAAAAATTCACAGGGCGCTTAACACACGCCGTATACACGCCGCTTCTCTACTGAAAAAGGTATGGCAGCTTCATCAAGTGAGACTACTATGTCATCTGAAAGGACTGGTTACTCTGGGCACAACTTGAGAAATGCCAGAGACAGAAAACAAAGTGATTTATTCTTTCAGGCTAACAGGCTTCTGGTTTTCAGAGTTGCTATTGTGGGCTAAGCGGGATATCGTCCAGGCTGTTATCCCCGCTAGCGTAGGGGAGCCGCTCAGCTCGGCTGGACAGCCCCACAAGCCTTACTGTGTGTGTCGAGTCCAGAGGGCTCTCGCCGAGGTCATCTGCGATGTCGGTCGGAGTGCCTGGTGATGGGGGCAACGGCCACACAGGAGGACCTCCACTGGCGTTGCGGCACAGTTGCGGCGAAGACTGATACTCTGGACGGCCTGCTTCGCGACAGATGTGGACGGCGACCGTGACGTCGTAGTGTAGACAACAGTGCCTGCACTGCGCTCGGTTGTTGATTTTCCGTCGAGACACAGTCGCTACGGCGATGGGTGAGGCTGAGGATTTCGCCGGAGGCTGAAGCCAGTGCCAGCACTGCCGATGAGATCGCATGTTGGTGGCGGCCGAATCCCCTCCACATCCTCCGCCCAGGAAACGGTCACCAGAGCCCTCAGCAAAGAATGAATGCGTCGCTGGAGTCCGCGGGGAGCCGTCGTAGGTGAGCCGCTCGACCGCCACCGGGAGAGGCTTGGTGGCGTCATTGGCCATAGCAAAGGCAGTGGGCCAGGAACAGACGTAGCGCGACGTCACCGGCGTCGGGAACGTGGGCGTTGCAGCGGCCGCGTCTCCTTCGCTGCCTCCGTGCACAGCCAGGACACCAGCGTCCTCACCCGGGGATGGCGGTGGCACGGGAGACGGCGGGGCGCCGCTGGAGGTCCACATCCGGGCTGCGGCCGCAAGAGGCATGATGGCGCCGACAGTGGCCATGGTTGCTTCACAGCTGTGAGCAGGCGTTATCTCGTCCACCCCGCTCTGCTGCTCGGCAAACGAGGTACACAGGTGAGAGGTGGGCGCCTAGGTTGCGGCTGGCATTGCGGCCGCCGCCGGAACCGTAGCCGTCGATGTCCGCTGCGGTGCCGTCATCTGGAGTGGCTGGGTCGGCTCCGTGTTCTGGGACGCTCGTGCCTCGTGCACATGCTGCGAGGCAGATCGCCCTTCGTCGTTGTCATCTGAATGCTGATTATCTGCTTGGAGCATATAGAGTAGAAGTGTCGTTTTATACGTAATTTTTGAATGCCTCAATAGGCTAAACGGATTAAATAGATGACGTTAAAAATGATTACAAAGAAATCTAAAGTGCGACTAAAGTTTACGAACAGTTCTCAAATATTTAGGGCCAAGTTGGTATAGGGCACATCTTACTTTTTTGTCTATCACGACTCCTTCAAAATGGCCAACTCCGAAGCCGCTTTAGATGCTGCCGGGATCAGTCTGCGCAGGGCGCAGTGCTCCACCGAAAAAGAGAGCACGGCGCCGCGACACCGTCGATTGATGTCGCTCGAGCATAATGTTAATAAATATGGCCTTCAAGACTGAGCGACGCGAGCGATTTCAGAAGGATTAACAAGCCTTGCCTTCATTCTAGATATGGGAGGACATGGATCAAACTCTTATTCTTCTTATCAATTGAGATTTTGGGAGTTTGTTCAGTGTTGTAATGAGTTGCTAAGGGCAATTTTCCTATTCCTGTGACGTGAAGGTCGTAGAGCTGATAAACTGACTCAGTGTTCCATGTCCTGTAGTGGAGACCGGTGTTGCGTCTTTCGGCAGCTACAGTGTTAACTCATGACTTATAGCGCCGCCGCTTGAGCTGTTGGGTAGGTTGTGCTGACGTCACAAGGTTCACGCCTTACCCCTCATCACACGTGACGGCGTTCGCTGTTTCCGCTTGCACAGACCCTTCTATCCCACGCCTAAAAAGCGCTGTTGTGGCTTTGCTAATGGATTAAGAGATGACGGGCGGCATAAGAGTAGGAATGCGGAGAGGATGTCATACTGCTTTCCAAGATTTGACTTCTCCATCTCATCAACGCCTGCGACTCAGAGGAAAGGTATCGCGGGGAAGTTGGAGGCTACAGGAGGGATTAGCAAGTTAATTATTTTGGCAACTGCTCGGACTCGTGGCTGAATGTCAAGAGTTCGTGGCGTTATGATTCCAATTGGCTTCGGGTATCCACCAGTGACACTATAGGTACAAGCTTTCCCTTGGCCTGGTGCTCAACATTTATAGTGTGAAATTCTTGGGAAATACGTCTTTTACCCTACCTTGAGTAAACGAAAGCACCGTGTGCCATCGTCATAATCAAATCGTCATCATTTGTTGGCTCATGGTGATTTGCGGAGGACCACATTACATCCTTACTGTGAATGTGGGCGTAGCTGATGGCTTCGTTAATTGTGCAGTGGGACGCCTGGCGTTGTGCAGTATGACCTCAATGGCAACCCAATGCGAATCTGGCTAAGATTTTGACAGTTGGCATCGAACATTGTCGGACAGATAGAATACAGGAGCTTTAGTTCATTCCAGTCTCAAGACGGCTCTTCGTAACTCTGAAGAACATTACACGCAAAAAAGACACGTTACAATGCATCAATTAACAAACATCAGATATAATTAAAAATTACAGAGAATTAATAATGTATTGGATACTTCAGTTCGCATTAAAAAATAACTACAAACTCTACAGCACGAACCTCTCGCAACCGCTGTTCTATAAGAACGCATTACCGAGCAGCCTAACAGTCATGTTAGCTTTCGCTACGTTTAGCCCATTACGCAGGAAAGTGTAAACCTTTAAAGAGACCTTTTTTTCCCTTTCCGAAACATCTTCCATCTCACGTGGCGGCCCATGTAAGTCGTTGTCAAGAGGGGTAAATACAATTACCGCGTCATAATATGAGAGCTTCCTCTCGAGGACTTGGAATTTTGTCCTCAAAGAGGAATGTATATGTAAACGTACTCTGGTCATTTTTCGTTTTAACGCTCCACAAACTTTAGCATTAGTAGGGAATAAATTATGTGTGAACGCGCATGAATGTGCGATGCCTATCTTTACTACCCAGAACTCTTCCTGTAACACCCGTCTGTCCAAAGAATAATTGTGCAAGCTGCTCAGTGGTACTCATGAGCCATCATAAATAAAGCTGCGTTTCTGAAGCGCAGCACGCACAGGAAAAATACTCAGACGGATCCAAAGCACCGTTTTAGAATTGATAACCGTCTATACTACAGTATAAGCAGGACCAAGCAGCGTTAGGCTACGCTCTCTCAAAAGTGATCAATAACTTCCACAGCCTACGTGTCACAAAACTAGTCAGCTGAATTCAGATATAGTAAATCAAGATGAGAAATTTCACCGCTGTTATCAATTTGCGTATTTTACGCATACCAGTTCGCTGCATTAATACGTCGTCGAAAGCGACAAAGGTGAACACGCATCTTTTGCCAGGTTATTCGAAATAATCGTCACTAAAAACTTTATAAAACAACGGTGCAAAAATTTATTCATGAGAGTAGCAATATAATTCTTTTCCACCGGAACTTCTTTTACACCGCTCGTTATTTGAAATGAACTCAAACACCTCAGCACCCTCTGATTGTCTTAAAACGATTTCTTACGAGTCCTTCAAACCTGAGGCATCTCGCTGTTTGCCAGGCAAGCCTTTTAATGCACATTCCTTGGAGAGCTCTGAACACCTTTCCGGTGCGTCCCACCCGCACAAATTCAGCTAGATGGAAAAAAAAAGAATATTCCCATGGTTGATGTCATGATACACCTTAAACCGGCTCGGTTTGTAGTTTTTAGTGTTCTTGAGAGTGCGCTTCCGCGCAGCATTGGACAACTACTCCGTGGTCCCCGGTGCCGGCGTCGTGATGGCGCTTGTCACAAGGAGCCTCGTACCCGTGGTCAGTGTGATGGTCGGCACCGCATAATGGGAATGGGCTGCCATCAAGGCGCCCAGCACCACACGCAGCAGGGCGATCTCAAGTTGGACGGTGATTAGGTTGGAATGGGTGGTGAAGTCAAAGTCGATGTGGAGGGCGGCCACCAGGGGCATCTTGTCGAGCAGCAATTCAGCGCCCCGAAGCAATTAGGCCGTATACACGTCGCTTCTCCACTCAAAAAGGTATGGCAACTTCAACAAGTGAGACTACTGTGTCATCTGAAAGGACTGGTTACTCTGGGCACAACTTGAGAAATGCCAGAGACAGAAAACAAATTGATTTATTCTTTCAGGCTAACGGGCTTCTGGTTTTCAGAGTTGCTATTATGGGCTCAGCGGGATATCGTCCAGGCTGTTATCCCCGCTAGCGTAGGGGAGCCGCTCAGCTCGGCTGGACAGCCCCACAAGCCTTAATGTATCTGTCGTCGAGTCCAGGGGGCTCTCGCCGAGGTCATCTGCGATGTCGGTCGGAGTGCCAGGTGATGGGGGCAACGGCGACACAGAAGGACCTCCACTGGCGTTGCGGCACAGTTGCGGCGAAGACTGATACTCTGGGCGGCCTGCTTCACGGCACATGAGGACGGCGACCTCGATGTCGTAGTGTTGACAACAGTGCCTGCACTGCGCTCGGTTGTTGATTTTCCGTCGAGACACAGTCGCTACGGCGACGGGTGAGGCTGAGGATTTCGCCGGAGGCTGAAGCCAGTGCCCACACTGCCGATGAGATCGCACGTCGGTGGCAGCCGCATCCCCTCCACATCCTCCGCCCAGGAAACGGTCACCAGAGCCCTCAGCAGAGAATAAAAGCGTCGCTGGAGTCGGCGGAGAGCCGTCGTAGGTGAGCCCATCGATCGCCACCGGGAGGGGCGTCTTGGCGGCGTCATTGGCCATAGCAAAGGCAGTGGACCAGGAACAGCCGTAGAGCGACGTCACCGGCGTCGGCGACGTGGGCGTTATCACGGCTGCAGCGGCCGCGTCTCCTTCGCTGCCTCCGTGCACTGCCAGGACACCAGCGTCCTCACCCGGGGATGGCGGTGGCACGGGAGACGGCGGGGCGCCGCTCCACATCCGGGCTGCGGCCGCAAGAGGCATGATGGCGCCGACAGTGGCCATGGTTGCTTCACAGCTGTGAGCAGGCGTTATCTCGTCCACCACGCGCTGCTGCTCGGCAAACGAGGTACACAGGTGAGAGGTGGGCGCCTAGGTTGCGGCTGGCCTTGCGGCCGCCGCCGGAACCGTAGCCGTCGAGGTCCGCTGCGGAGCCGTCATCTGTTGTTGCTGGGTCGGCTCCGTGTTCTGGGACGCTCGTGCCTCGTGCACATGATGCGAAGCAGATCGCTCTTCGTCGTTGTCATCTGAATGCTGATTATATGCTTGGAGCATATAGAGCAGAAGTGTCGTTTTATACGAAATTTTTGAATGCCGAATATACATGAATTCAACGGGCTAAACGGATTAAATAGTTGGCGTTGAAAATGAGTAGAAACAAATCTAATACGCAGCTCAAGTTTTCGAAACGTTCTCAAGTATTGAGCCCGAAGTTGGTATAGGGCACATATTTTTTTTTTGTCCATCAGGACTGCTTCAAAAATGGCCCACTCCGAAGCCGCTTAGATGCTGCCGGGATCAGTTTGCGCAGGGAGCAGTGCTCCAGCGGGAAAGATGGCACAGCTCCGCGACGCGTTTACTTTTCGCTTGTACATAATGTTCATAAATATGACATTTTGATATTGAGCGACTGTCACATATAATAGGGAGTCTAAAATAAAATTATGATCGAAAGAGGTTTGAAGAAGACGAGTTTGGCGATAATGATGACGTGGATTAACCGAAGTCTAAAGACGATGAAGAAGAAGTATTCTGCGAGGTGGAAAGAGATGACTGGTGCAGAAGAGAAGAAAGAAGAAGAGGACGCCGACAAGGATTAGGTGGACTCGCCAAGGCTATAAAAGCGCGAGGGAGAGCGAGGCACGGTGAGTAGGCAGGCCCGTGCACTTTCCTTTCTTTCTTCCTGTCAGCAGCAGCAGCAGCAGCGAGGCGCGGGGGGAAGAACAGAGAATCGGAGGCCCCGGCGGTTCAGGGACGCTTCGGCTGGAAGAGAGCGACGCCGACTGCTGCGGTGAGCTCTTGTTCTACGGCTTCGCACCGAGGACTTCGCGCCGTTCCTGAGCCCGTTCCGGGGAGTCAACGGAGGACGCTACAACCTGCTACAGTCAGGGGTGTCTCCAGCGCTGTTACCACCCATCCGGGTGGTGCCCCAACGCCAACGTCACCGGCATCACCTCCACGGACGCTTGGACCGGGTGCTTGTAGGACGCAGCCAACGACGCCGCCGGCGGGTCAGGGATGCATTCGGCTGGGAGAGCGACGCCGACTGCTCCGGTGAGCTCTTGTTCTACGGTTTCGCACCGAGGACTTCGTCCCGTTCCTGAGCCCGTTCCACGGAGTAACGGAGGACGCTACCACCTGCTACGGCCAGCGGTGTCTCCAGCGCTGTTGCCACCCATCCGGGTGGTGCCCCCAACGCCAACGTCAGCGGCATCACCTGCACGGTCGCTTGGACCGGGAGCTTGCAGGACGCAGCCAATGGCGCCGCCAGCGACGCCAGCCCGAGCACGTCGAACGCCACCTCGACGCCGGCTACTGGACCCATGCAACGCCGCATCCGCACCGAACCAACCGTGAGCACGAACGCCGACCGCTAACAGTAGAACGCTAGTAGTAGACACTAGTAGCAGTGTCCCCGTGTCGTGTGTATTGATAGTCTTTGTGTTGTGTGTTAGTTTTGTTAGTTTTGTGTGCTAGTGTTTCTGTCACGTAGGGTGTTTTAAATGTGCGTCTGTGTGGGTACACCTGTCGCCTAGTCCATTCTTTCGGTCCGAGTGTTCTCCGGGGAGATCCGTGACGAAGTCAAGTGGCGAGCCTGTGCCAGGATTCATTTCCTTGTTTCTTTTTGCTTTGTCTTGGATCTTTCCAATCTCTCGATGGCAGAAAGTATGGATTTGACAAAAACGTTACAACTGGCGCTCAAGCTAGGGTTAAGCAAGGAAGAGGCGATGCGTCTCTGTGACGAGGAGAAAGAAGAGGAAAAAGACAGAGAGAGGAAAGGGCGCAAGCACGCACAGACGCTCTCGAAGCAGATGAAAGAGCTCGCGAGGCAGAAGAGCGAGAGGCTAGAAGAGCTCGCGAGGCAGAAAACAGGAGAAAAGAAGGATAGAACGGGAGAAGGAGTTTCTTTTGTGGAAACAGGTGCATATGGCGGGAGGATATAAGGAGGTCACGGACAATGATCAGCGTTCCTTAATGGGCACAGAATCTCCTAGACCGGCCAGAGTTTGTCCAAAAAAGCTGATGGCTCCTTTTCATGACAAAATAGATGATCTGGACGCATATCTGCAACGATTCGAGTGGATAGCTTTGTGGCAAGGCAGGAAGCGTAGTGAATGGGCCACGGCATTGAGCATGTGTTTAGTCGGGGAGGCTCTGAATGTGTTTGGAAGGATGCCTGCTTCTGAATCCATGGACTACGAGAATGTCAAGAAGGCACTCCTCCAAAGATTCAGGCTTACGGCAGAGGGTTTTCGGGAAAGATTTCGCACCGCGAAACCTGAGGATTCTGAAACCGCTAAGCAGTTTTCCTGCAGGCTGACCAACTATTTTGATAGGTGGCTTGATATGTGAAACACAGAAAAGAGTTTTGAGTGTTGCGTGACAAGGTGGTCACAGAGCAATTTTTAGCGTGCTGCAGCTCAAAGCTAGGGCTATTCCTGAAAGAAAGAAAAAGTGGTGTTCACTAGAAGAGTTTTCCGACACTGCAGGCCAATTTCTCGAGGTTCAAGGGCTGAGAAATATGAGTAAGGCAAGGGAAGAAACACAAAAGGTCCCAGAGACAAATGCGACAAAACCAAGAGCATATGGCGTGCTTGCGCCCTTTCCTCTCTCTGCCTTTCTGCCTCTTCTTTCTCCTCGTCACAAAGACGCATCGCCTCTTCCTTGCGTAACCCTAGCATGAGCTCCAGTTCTAACGTTTTTGCAAAATCCATCCTTTCTGCCGTCGAGAGATCGGAAAGATCCGAGACAAACCAAAAACAAACTAGGAAATGAATCCGTGACAGCGACGCGAGAGATTTCAGATAGGATTAACAACCATTGCGTTCATTGTTGATATGGGAGGATATGGATCAAAGTCTTGTTCTCCTTATGAAATGAGATTTGAGGAGTTTGTTCGCTGTCCCAACGAGTAGCAAACGGCAATTTTCCTATTCGTGGGACGTGACGGTCAGAGAGTTGATATACTAACTTTTTGTTGGGTGTCCAGTAGCGGAGACCGCTGTCGCGTATTTCGGCATCTATAGCGTTAACTCATGGCTTAAAACCGCCACCGCTAGCGTTTCGCTGTTTGGCATAAACTTTGGTTTTAGACGAACATTAGCACAAGCAGCGAATAATCCCACACATATCCGATCAGGACTCCATTGGGTTCTAATACTATTTGATTCGAATGCAATTATGTTTTTAACTACAGAATCCATGTTCGCTGCAGTTTGGAAAAAAGAAAAGAACAAATCGCACACCCCAAGTATAAAGGCATGCGCAGTTACTTGAGCACATCTGTGAGTCGTGATCATGTGGAACTCACGGGTGGAGCTCAGTTCACTTGTTTTCAACTTCAGCCTCTTATATGTTGAGTGGTGACAATGTAGCTAATGACACGTAAGCAGCTTGTGGCTGATTTTCGTTAGGGTCCTTGCTGGGAGGAGTGTGAGCCACAAAATCTTGCTGAAGCTCTTCAGAAGAGCTGAGGATCCGCCGTACCATCTTGGCGACAATGTACATGTAATAAAAGCTGGCTTGGTACGCCAACCTCATTGCGGAGGACGGCGCGGGCGTCGACTAAGAATGATGGTGATTCTTTCATGGCATCGCTGAGATGTGGTCGCTGTAGTCGTGACCAGCCGGGAACTGTTGCGCTAGTCATGATACATTTATCGCAGCCGCTCCAAGAATTCGGTAGGGCACTCTTTCGGGCTGGACGGAGACCATGCAGAGGACTCGTTGTCCACTTTCGCCTTAACTGGTTTCAAGGACGAAGGGTCAGTGAGGGTGCGCGAGTGACCTGACGAAGTTTGAATTTCGATGTTTTCTTCGGAAGTGACAAACAAAATGTACGAGCCAATTCACATAAAGGCACCCCGGAAACTATTAGCCTCTGTCATTATCAACATTCTAATGAGCCACAGGCTGGCGAAGATGTTAGCGATGCCCTACAGCCACCAAATCTTGGTCTTGCAGGGATGCGAATAGGTGTCAAATTTTCGGTCGCCGTTCAGATCCCTGGCAGCACAATCCATGCGCCCAGCCGTAGAAGAATACGTCAGGATGGGCTTAAGAAAGCGTCGACTCTGGACGCCATCCCGACGCACCTTTATCTAAACCCACGAAGCGGTTCTCAATTCCTACGAAGTCCTTGCCGTGCGTGCACTTCGCTCTTGCCCGAATTTATGCTCTCATTCGATGGCGCCATGAACATACGTCTCTCTACTAATTTGCTCAAACATCATTGCGCTTTTGAACTGACTTGGAAGAACACAGGGACGACACAAACACTGGTGCGCAAACTATCAACTGAAGTTTATTGCGGTGTGCACACATAAGTAAGTTTCACATGTCAAAGCATAAATAAAAAATAAAAAACACATTTAAACCAGCAAATTTGCTGTCGTATCAACAAGCTTCAAAAAGGCTGCCCCAGCAGATCGGTTTACGTTTGGTATCAGTTTTCCAAGAATTGCTTTTCTTGTTTGGTAAGCAAAACTGGCTTTATCTCTGGCAACCCACTTGTGCTGCGAATACGCGACCGCAGCGAAAAAGGCCTGCTGCCATATGACTGAGCCCACTCAAAGCTGATCAAGCGAAACATGGACATGCCTTGTTTCTAGCAGGCCATAAAAGAGTCCTACAGCCACAACATGCGAAGCAGTCTGAACAACCAGGCAGCAAGACTGTAAAAAGCCGGTTACCCGAAACCATTGCTTGCATCAGTAGCAGAAAAAGCGCTTAAAAGATTTGTGAAAGGAACGGACCGAGGCAAAAAGCAAGAAAACAAAACGCCTGTGGTCCTATTGTACATTCATGCACTTCCTCACAACTTGAAAAAGTTGCTGAAAGGCCTGAAGTGCAAGTAGTTCTTTCTGCACCAAGAAAACTAAAAGGAATGTGCGCGAAGGTAAATGAAGAAACCAGTAATAGAGAAGAGGAATCTTGTGGCGTCAGGCACACAAACAGGTTCGCCGAGTGCTATGAAGGAGTGGTTTACAAGATACCGCTATCTTGCGTCCGAGCATATGTGGGCCAGACGGGCAGATGTTTAAATGAAAGACTTCGAGAGCATAGCCGCAACTGTCGGCAGATTATCTCACCTGGAAAACTGCAGCACATTGCGCCAGATGCGACAGTTGCAAACCCCATTTCCTACAGACTACAGTACTGCTGAAATCCAGAGATAAGACAACCAGGGAGCTGTGGGAAGCCTAATGCTTGGAATCAGGAAAAGAAGGGACTTGTGTTAGTGACCCTTAAGTTTTGCTTACCAAACAGGAAAAGCAATTCTTGGACAAGAGATACCAAACATAAACCGATCTGCTGAGACAAAGACTTTCTGATGCTTGACGATACGATAGCAAATTTGCTGGTTGAAATGCGTTTTTTATGTTTTGACATGTTAAGCTTATATATGAGCGCACGCCACAATAAACCTCAGTTGATAGTTTGCACACCAGTGTTTGTGTCGTCCCTGTGTTCTCCCAAGTCCGTTCTAAAGCGCAATTATGTTCGACCATGTTAACTACCAACTAGCCCAATTTGAAACCCTCTACTGATTGCGTGAACTCGAAGTAAATGACAGTTTGGATCTGAGCGGCCATACTGCTCTTCCTGAGAGGGGCTTGAAGTTGTCCAGGGTTTCCATGTGCGCCCCTTTCCCAAACTATTCGCATTTGTCCTTTGATTCCTTGGCAACCATTGCGACTCTCTCTGGTGTAGGCAGTAGCCACGTGCAGTGGCTAGGCCGGTTGGCTTGGCTGCGCTGCTGCGCGCTCGCGTGCGGCTGGTGTCTCGTGCTCGTGCTGGTATTCGCCTGGGCTGGAATAAAGCGTTCCGGTTGGCATCTCAGCATCTAGTACCTTCAATATTCTTAGGCACGCTGCCTAATAACGACCAAATGTTTGGCAAATTGTTCAAGAGAGACTGCCATGGTGGGCAGGTTGCCCACCTCACAAGGTTGCTCACAATCAGGTGGGCGGGAGTCTCATTCGAGCGCTCGAAGAGACTAATCGTGCCTCCCACTGCTCCCGCTGGCTCGGGCTAGAGCATGAGTTGTTCCTGCTGCTTTTCAGGGTCTGCCTGCCGATTCCGGGGCCTCTTGAGCCGCCCTTTGAACTGCGGGATCGAGTCTCGGGCATCGCTGCGACCACCGGTGGCGACCCGCGAGGCTCTCTGGTGGTTTCTGGCCGCTTTTTGCTGACCGGGACTAAGGCGGCGGCTTTCCATTGCGCGGCCAGCCGCACGCGAGGAAAAGTTCCTGCTGTATTCCGGGGCCTGCCTGCGGCTTCCTGGACTTCTCGGGCCGCTTTTTAAGCTGCAGGATGCACTCCCGGGCATCGCTGCGACCACCACGAGATGCCCGCGAGACCCGCTCGCGGTTTTTTGGCCGCTTTTTGCAGGCCGGGACTTAGGCGGCGGCTGCCCTTGCGCGGCCTGCCGCGCCACCTGCCTTGGGGAGGGAATCAGCTGCCTTGCCCGGCCCGTTGGACTATATGGCAGAAGTGGGCTTTCGGTTCCTGCTCCACGCCCGGTCGCGGTTTTCCCTGGCGGCCCTCGCGGCCTGCTGGTGATTTTTTCACCACTTCTCGCGGCGCAGGGACTGTGAGCCTCGCCCTGAGGCTCGGCCCTAGCAGGGCTTGCTAGCATCCCCGACGACAACCTGCGACCGACCGGGGCTTTGCCTCCGGTCGCTGAGGATGCCGCCGCCCTGGAGCTTTGTGCTCGCGCTGACGACGGGCCGCTCCCCGGCGGCCCCTCTCCTTTCGAGGCCCCGGGCGGGGACGGCGCCGACATCGTGCAGTAGGACTTCGGTGCCGGCGTGGCTGACGTTCCGCCCGCGGACACAGAGCCCAGGCTGGACCCGGCGTTCGCTGCGATGCCTGATTTTGCCGAGGTCACGTGACTTCAGGAGCGCCTCACGGCGTTCCTGAACGCTGCGGAGAGCAAGATTCACGTGCTGGCGCGCTTGCAGATTGCGACCATGTTCGGGGAGCTCGTTAACCGCTGCGCTGACTACCGGGCCCACGCGTCCGACACGTTGAGTCGTGCGGAGGACGTCCGCGCCAAAAGGAGCGCTCAGCGTCGCGCTTCTGCGGAGGCTCGGAGTCGGGCAAACTTGGCGGAGTCCAGGCTGCAGGCGTGACCTCTACCGGCAGCCGTACTCACCTTTGCGGAGGTTCTCTGAAGTCAACACACGACTGCGACAACACCTTTTGCGAGCGAACCCTCCCGGCCTTAGTCTCTGCCTCGCTGGACATCATCCGAAGACAGCAAACTGTGAGCCACGTGGATTTTATTACGTCCACATCTCATACGAACGCTACGACGGCGCAGTCAGTGCAAACACTGAAGGCAAAAATTGTCTTGTAGGACGCCGGCATAGGCCCCGTCGTTATGCGCTCATCGGCAAATGGTGTAACGGTCATCGCTAAGGACTGCGACACGGTTAACAATTTACGCACTGAGGTCCAGAGCAACGCTGTCTCAAGCAATATCATGACAGTCAGCATCATCACCTGCCTGAATCCGCCCACTGCAGGGCAAACGTCTCTCCCATGTCTCTCCAATTAACCCTGTCGTTTGCCAGCTGCGCCCACACTATGCCCGCAAACTTCTTAATCTCACCCGCCCAACTAACCTCCTGCCACCCCCTACTAAGCTTCCCTTCTCCGTTACCTTTAAGGGCTAGCGGTTATCTTGCCTTCCCATCACATGCCCTGCCAAAGCCCCTTTCTTGCTCTTGATTTCTTCTAGGATGTCATTAACCCGCGTTTGTTCCCTCACCCACTGTACCCGCTTCCGGTCTCTTAATGTTGTAGCTATAATTTTTCTCTCCATTCGCTCACTGCGTTGTCCTTAACTTAAGCTGAACCCTTTTCTTTAGCCTCCACGTTTCTGCTCCATAGATGAGCACCTGCAAGATACAGGAGTTGTACAATTTTTTCTGGAGGGAAATTGGTAAACTGCCATTCGTGATCTGAGAGAACCTGCCATATGCGCTCCACCCCATTCTTATCCTTCTAGTTATTTCCCTCTCAAAATCCGGATCAGATGTCACTACCTGCCCTAAGCAGGCGTATTCCTTTACCACTTCCAGCACCTCGCTGCCAATTGCGAACTGCTGTTTCCTAGCTAGACTGTGATCATTACTTTGGTTTTCTGCCAATTAATTTATAGGCACGCCGTTCTGCTCTGCCTGTCTAACTCGTTGATCATGATTTTCAGTTCACTTACTGAGTGACTCATCGAGGCAATGTCATCAGCGAATCGCAGATTATTTAGGTATTCTCCATTAACTCTTATCCCAGCGGACCAGCGGACACCCCAGCGGACATTGTAGCCTTCGCGCATATGTGATTGCATAAGGCTGATGCGGCTGCTCTGGCAATGTTGCCTGGCATGCATATTTACACTGATGGATTCTAGACTACCCTGTCTGCATGCGCAGCTTATGTTGCTCTCTCAAAACCAGGACGAATTCTTTCTGTGGAGCGTTTTGGGGTAGAAACCGCTTCGGGTGCTTACTGTGCAGAATTAATAGCTATTGAAGAGGCCGTAAGGTACGTGCCTTCTTTGGGCGGGACAACACCTGCTCATTTTTATAGACTTTCTTCCTCTTAATGCCACTGGCCACATACGTCATAAACGACAAAAATATTCATTATAAAGACATTATAAAAAGACATCCCTTTATTCCGTCTATTTAATTTACACCACGTGCCAGCCCATGCTGGAGTTCCGGGCAATCAGCTTCAGACACACTAGCATCCCGTGCAAGCAGATATTCTCGAGTAAGAGCATCCGTTCTATCTAGATCATCGGGGCTCACAGCCCTATGGTCTTTACTATCCGCCAAATGGCAACAATGGCGGTCAAACAACAATGAGGAAACGGGAATTTACTCATGGGACCCTAGCGCGCTTAACATTCCCGAAACATTTCCACCGCCGAAGCCGCTCGCTACCATCTTGAAGGGACAGGGTCGTTTCCCGCCTTTTTTCCGCAGATTTGTATGGGCGTCGTCTTCGGTGCGTCCTTGCGAGCAACACGACGGCGATGTCCCACATAGTTTAACCACATGTCCCCTGACACGGGACACTGTCGTACGACTCCCGCAACCATCTGCGGAGGAAATGCACTGAGTAAAGCTGTAGGCAAGTAGGTAAGCATTCACGGTGGGGGAACAGCGCAATGCATAGGACAGTGTCTTGCCTTTTCCTGCTTTTGTTACGCTGTTCACCCACCATGAGGAAACGCACGCGGCGACGTGGCGCCGTTGGTTGGACGACCGCCGCTGCTGTTCCCTACCAATTCTACTAACCCTACCCGGACTACTCGTTCTGATAAAGTGAAGACACGTGAGAAAGTGCTGAAGACCACTCCGGCCATTCCGCCACATGTATCGATCCAACCTGCTGAGCGAGACACAAAAAGAATGCGGTGCGAGCGCCTGACGGCAAGAATTGAGGCCATGGCAACATACCGCTCCGGCAAGTACCTGCCCATTGAACCCGTGCCATAAGGTATTGATGAGCCGTATTAGCATTCACATGTCCAAGTGCCGGCTAAATAATCCCGTTAACAAGCCCTGCCCGTTCTCGGCAACTCACTTCATACCTGCTGGATAATTGAGCCAGCATCTCCAAGTCTGCCCGGAGCGGCTGAAGCCGACACTGACTACCCCAGCGGGCGACGCGCAAGTCAGCCAGCCCTCTGAAATGTCTGGAGAAAAACGTCGTGTCAGTAAGGACGCCCCCAACTGCCGAGACACATCCAGACCTGGCGCCTCTGAAGACCTACCAACGGCGAATGCCAGTATGACCCAGCTCACGGACGTGAGAACGTTAGTGCCCCTAGTTGCAAGGATCCGCATCAGCCCGGCATCTCTCACGCCTCGGTTGTTGGACTGGACCTTAACCAAGGCAGGTTCCAGCCAGGGATTACGAGGGTGTCAGCCCATCCGCTCCCTGCAGTAACCCCGTCGCAGGAACTCCAAGGAAACACTCTCTGCAGAGGCCCGCCATTTTTGCGCGGCATCCTGGCCTGTGGCAGTGAAGTGCCAGGACTATCGGGAGACGCCGGCGCCCTTCTAGCCCGCAGAATCGCGACGCTGGGACGTGGAAGACGGATCCCGCACCTCGGCCCGAACTACTGGTTCTGATACAGTAAAGAGACGCAAGGATATGCCGGAGACCACTCCGGCCATCCCGCCACATGTATCGATCCAACCTGCTGAGCGAGCCGCAAAAAGAAGGCGGTGGAGCGTTTGACCGCTAGAATTGACGCGACATACCGCTCCGGCAACTACCTGCCCATTGTACCCGTGCCATAAGGTATTGATGAGCCGTATTAGCATTCGCATGTCCGAATGCCGGCTCAACATTCCAGTTAACAAGCCCCGCCCGTTCTCGGCAACTTACTTCGTGCCTGGTGGAGAACTTAGCCAGCATCTCCAAGTCTGCCCTTAGCGGCCGAAGCCGATGCTGACTACCCCAGCGGGCGACGCGCAAGTCGGCCAGCCCTCTGAAATGTCTGCAGAAAAACATCGTGTCAGCAAGGACGCCCCCAACTGCCGAGGCACATCCAAAATTCTTTATGTGGGGCGGTTTAGGGTAGAAACCGCTTCGGGTGCTTACTGTGCAGAATTAATAGCATTTGAAGAGGCCGTAAAATACGTGGCGCCTTTGTGTGGGACAATACCTAATTAGTTTGAAGCGAAAGCTTCACAACGCTAGGTTTTCAAGAGGGCAGCGTCAGTGCAATCGCGCTAAAGATGTCATGTGGTGTCGCGTTGGAGGTCATGTGACCTACTGACGTCATCACAGTCTCCCCGCCGTGGCTAGGGGCAAGTGCCCCATCGGGCACCGGCAATTTCATTGACGCTTTACAGACAATCAATTCGGCAGTGTGTGTGGCGTTTGTGAACGTAGCCATACAAAGGAAGCTTTCTCTTGTCACCAGGGTTAACCAAAGTTTAAACCACAGCTGATTTTTTATAGACTCTTTGTCCCTCCGAACCACACTGGCCGCAGACGTCATAAACGAAAAAATATTCATTATTAAGACATTATTAAAAGACATCGCTTTATTTCGTCCATTTAATTTACACCACGTGCCATCCCATGCTGGAGTTCCGGGCAATGACCTTGCAGACACACTAGCATCCCGTGCAAGCACATATTCTCGAGTAAGAACATCCATCCTGTCTAGATTATCGGTGCTCACAGCCTTATGGTCTTTAGTATCCTCCAAATGGCAACATTGGCAGTCAAACAACAATGAGGAAACAGGAATTGACTCACGGGTCCCTAGCGTGCGTAGCAATCCCGAAGCACTTCTACCGCCGATGCCGCTCACTACCATCTTGAATGGACATGGTCGTTTCCCGTCCTAATTCCACAGATTTGGATTGGTGTCGTCGTCGGTGTGTCCTTGCGGGCATCCCGACGGCGACGTCCCACATTATCTAACTACATCTACCCTAAGACGGGACACTGTCGGAGGTCTCCCGCAACCATCCGCGGAGGAAACGCGCTGAGTAAAGCTGAGATTCGGGCGAGTTGGCAATTGTTCATGATGGGTGAACAGCGTACGTAGGACAGTGTCTTGCCTATGCCCCGACTTTTTTTTAATTGGTTTTGGGGCAAAGGAAATGGCGCAGTATGTGTCTCATATATCGTTGGACACCTCAACCGCACCGTAAGGGAAGGGATAAAGGACGGAGTGAAAGAAGAAAGGAAGAGAGAGGTGCCGTAGTGGAGGGCTCCGGTATAATTTCGACCACCTGAGGATCTTTAACGTGCACCGACATCGCACAGTACACGGGCGCCTTAGCGTTTTGCCTCCATAAAAACGCAGCCGCCGCGGTCGGGTTGGAACCCGGGAGCTCCGGACCAGTAGCCGAGCGCCATAACCGCCTTTGTTGCGCTGTTCACCCACTATGAGGAAACGCACACGGCGGCGTGAAGTCGTTGGTTGGGCAACCGCTATCTCATGCGAATGGCGTCTGTCATCACTCATCAGCGAGACACTTCCGAACTATCTTCGGTTGCGATAACCTCGATCACTTCTCTCCTAACACCAACGCAAACATGACCGCGGCACGTTTGGCGCTGGCGGGCCATTCAGACTAAAGTCACTGGATCCCGTTCCAGTGACTTTAATTCAGACCAAGAGAGGTGGATGCGTGTGTGTCCGCCCTCCCCGCGGTTGCGTGTCGCGGTTTTTTCCTTTTGTACACAGATCTAATCTCATACCGGATGCTTGTGTTTGAACGATAATTCACTTGTACGAATGTTCTAATCCTCACTTTACATCCAACATGAATCACCGTCTCACAAATACTCTCAACAGTATTTTAATCTCATTCTTTCGTAGTTTGATTTCAAATTATGTGCATGAGTTATCATCAATTTGTGATTGATACTGTGTCTGGCCCAAGCATTCATTTTTTTTACTCATTACGAGGAAAGGCACACCACTACAATATGCATACAAACTTTTTCTTCCCTCTCTCTCTTTGCTTGTTCTTATACCTTTTCTGTTTTCTTATTATTTGCAGGTGACCTCTCCATCGTTTGCACCTTCAGTTCCGTTCACC
This sequence comes from Amblyomma americanum, assembly GCF_052857255.1. NCBI lineage: Eukaryota > Metazoa > Arthropoda > Arachnida > Ixodida > Ixodidae > Amblyomma > Amblyomma americanum. The sequence continues at coordinate 86,361,981 of NC_135497.1, forward strand.
TGCCATCACCGTCTTCCTCATCTGCACCTGCACCAATTGTATTGTCGTCACACCTGCTTTTCCTCGCCGAATATTTTGCTTTTCTTCATTCTCAACAATTCTATTCTATTTCTCTTTATTTCTTGTTTTCTTTTGCACCACCTCCAATGATATCCATTTAAAGCTATATTTCATCAATAAATCAGCTCTGCGGGGCATTATCACCCCGCTGTGCTCGTTCAGCTCTTAGGACGCCACTTGTGTTACCGTGCCCGACATTATTTTTCCAATTGGCTATTTCCATAAAGTTCAATTTTTGGTCGAATGGGCCCGATTCGTTTATTTTTAATCGGTTTAAGGCTAATAATCTCTAGCAGGTGCAGGTTATTTCTCATTCCACTTTATGTTTTACTTTATTTTCTTATTTTAGCATGGAATGAAACTCCGACTGGGGCAGGTGGTGGGCAGTTTGCTCACAATCAGGTGGGAAGGTTGCCACTTGCCATGGTGGCGAGGTTGTGAAGACGTCACAAGGGTCGCACGCGTCACGCGTGACGGCTTTCGCAGTTTCCGCTTGCGCAGACCCTTCTAATGCCAAGGCATTAAAAATTAAATCCGTCGCCGAAGATTGAGGCCGCAAGCGGACGCGATAAGCGTTGACTGCCGCATTCAAAAGGTGCCTTTGCGTTTTTTAGTGCGCTAGCACTTGCTGTGGGAATTGCACGCATTTAGCCGCTTTTTGTTTGTTTGTGTGAGCTTGGCGCATAATGGCCTCAGTTGCCTATGTGCCATAAAATGCAACACAACCCAACTCTGTAGGTTTGTGTGTTACTGGGTTGTGGCCACCCTGCCGAGGTGTACATACACCTGGCAATCTGCCCACCGTGACAGGTAGTAGTTCAGTTAAACATTGGTCACACGAGCTTGCTCGGGAGGAGCAACCTGTTTCTCACAAGATGGCAGCACCTGTCATCGTACAACTGTGGCGCATCGCTTCACCCCTGCACCATTGCGCCAGGAGTGATTTGAAAACTCCCAGGGATCTATGGATGTGAAGACGAGGATGTACAATTCCGCATTTATGGACGTTAACCCATTATTGCTATCCGCACAAGTTCGAAATCATTTAGCGCAATATTGCTTAAGGGTGCACTGCTATCCTTGCGCGAAAATAAACACAATTCTTCAGCGCGCGTCGAATTTGTTTTTGAATTGTGTTCTGGATCTACCCAAAAGGAGAGTTTCTTTATCCCTGAGTAACTTTCAGCTGATTGTGCAGGCCTCTTGACCCTTATCTTTTTGTGCTTTGAGTATATGAACAATTACGGACGCACCTTGTTTTTTGTTATTTTCCACTGGCTGCCCGCCTCCTAAAAGAAGCTTTTGTATGACATCAGAATTAGTCTTTAGTATTCACATGTGGAATGGGGTAATCCGGCATGTTGTAAAGACCTGTACTCGGTGGTTTAATATATTTTATGCACGGAGTCATCGTTTAGATTCGACACTTCATTAAACCAGCGTTTGAGTTCTATTTTTTATAAAAATTGTGATGGCATCAATAGCTGTGTCAGAAACATGACTGATGAAGCACCGCCGCCGGCCACGCACCCGATTTTAGGGTTTCGTTGTGTTTCGTTGTAGGCAGGCTCAAAGGAATTTACAGCGATCATCAGCTCAAAAAGCACGAAAAGCAATAAAGTCCCGGACTTTATTGCTAGCCAGTGACATTGTTTTATTAAGCTTTTATAAAAAATAGACTTAAGAAATCACCCAGATCGTGAGATTTCGCGCAATGGATGAATTGGTCGGATGGCAAACGCCCACTTCGTTACGGCCGCATATATTCCTACAGACAGATATCCGCGATGCGCATCGACTGCGGCATAGATTAATTGTGCCGCCACTTTTGCCATAAACAGCGCCTGCCACGAAGTTTCTTACATTTCCATACCGAAATATCGATTTCATTTGTTTTCTATTCCTTAATCTCTAACCTAGCCTGCATACCCTGGCGGTTCTCTTCGCTTGACTCTGTCAGCACTGAGTATATATTAAAAATCGGTTCGGTTGGGCGGCAATAAAAAAAGAAGACAGCAACAAAAGTAAAAAGGCAAAGAAAAAATTCACAGGGCGCTTAACACAGGCCGTATACACGCCGCTTCTCTACTCAAAAAGGTATGGCAACTTCATCAAGTGAGACTACTATGTCATCTGAAAGGACTGGTTACTCTGGGCACAACTTGAGAAATGCCAGAGACAGAAAACAAAGTGATTTATTCTTTCAGGCTAACAGGCTTCTGGTTTTCAGAGTTGCTATTGTGGGCTAAGCGGTATATCGTCCAGGCTGTTATCCCCGCTAGCGTAGGGGAGCCGCTCAGCTCGGCTGGACAGCCCCACAAGCCTTACTGTGTGTGTCGAGTCCAGAGGGCTCTCGCCGAGGTCATCTGCGATGTCGGTCGGAGTGCCTGGTGATGGGGGCAACGGCCACACAGGAGGACCTCCACTGGCGTTGCGGCACAGTTGCGGCGAAAATGATACTCTGGACGGCCTGCTTCGCGACAGATGTGGACGGCGACCGTGACGTCGTAGTGTAGACAACAGTGCCTGCACTGCGCTCGGTTGTTGATTTTCCGTCGAGACACAGTCGCTACGGCGATGGGTGAGGCTGAGGATTTCGCCGGAGGCTGAAGCCAGTGCCAGCACTGCCGATGAGATCGCATGTTGGTGGCGGCCGAATCCCCTCCACATCCTCCGCCCAGGAAACGGTCACCAGAGCCCTCAGCAAAGAATGAATGCGTCGCTGGAGTCCGCGGGGAGCCGTCGTAGGTGAGCCGCTCGACCGCCACCGGGAGAGGCTTGGTGGCGTCATTGGCCATAGCAAAGGCAGTGGGCCAGGAACAGACGTAGCGCGACGTCACCGGCGTCGGGAACGTGGGCGTTGCAGCGGCCGCGTCTCCTTCGCTGCCTCCGTGCACAGCCAGGACACCAGCGTCCTCACCCGGGGATGGCGGTGGCACGGGAGACGGCGGGGCGCCGCTGGAGGTCCACATCCGGGCTGCGGCCGCAAGAGGCATGATGGCGCCGACAGTGGCCATGGTTGCTTCACAGCTGTGAGCAGGCGTTATCTCGTCCACCCCGCTCTGCTGCTCGGCAAACGAGGTACACAGGTGAGAGGTGGGCGCCTAGGTTGCGGCTGGCATTGCGGCCGCCGCCGGAACCGTAGCCGTCGATGTCCGCTGCGGAGCCGTCATCTGGTGTGGCTGGGTCGGCTCCGTGTTCTGGGACGCTCGTGCCTCGTGCACATGCTGCGAGGCAGATCGCCCTTCGTCGTTGTCATCTGAATGCTGATTATCTGCTTGGAGCATATAGAGTAGAAGTGTCGTTTTATACGTAATTTTTGAATGCCGAATATACATGAATTCAATAGGCTAAACGGATTAAATAGATGACGTTAAAAATGATTACAAAGAAATCTAAAGTGCGACTAAAGTTTACGAACAGTTCTCAAATATTTAGGGCCAAGTTGGTATAGGGCACATCTTACTTTTTTGTCTATCACGACTCCTTCAAAATGGCCAACTCCGAAGCCGCTTTAGATGCTGCCGGGATCAGTCTGCGCAGGGCGCAGTGCTCCACCAAAAAAGAGAGCACGGCGCCGCGACACCGTCGATTGGTGTCGCTCGAGCATAATGTTAATAAATATGGCCTTCAAGACTGAGCGACGCGAGCGATTTCAGAAGGATTAACAAGCCTTGCCTTCATTCTAGATATGGGAGGACATGGATCAAACTCTTATTCTTCTTATCAATTGAGATTTTGGGAGTTTGTTCAGTGTTGTAATGAGTTGCTAAGGGCAATTTTCCTATTCCTGTGACGTGAAGGTCGTAGAGCTGATAAACTGACTCAGTGTTCCATGTCCTGTAGTGGAGACCGGTGTTGCGTCTTTCGGCAGCTACAGTGTTAACTCATGACTTATAGCGCCGCCGCTTGAGCTGTTGGGTAGGTTGTGCTGACGTCACAAGGTTCACGCCTTACCCCGCATCACACGTGACGGCGTTCGCTGTTTCCGCTTGCACAGACCCTTCTATCCCACGCCTAAAAAGCGCTGTTCTGGCTTTGCTAATGGATTAAGAGATGACGGGCGGCATAAGAGTAGGAATGCGCAGAGGATGTCATACTGCTTTCCAAGATTTGACTTCTCCATCTCATCAACGCCTGCGACTCAGAGGAAAGGTATCGCGGGGAAGTTGGAGGCTACAGGAGGGATTAGCAAGTTAATTATTTTGGCAACTGCTCGGACTCGTGGCTGAATGTCAAGAGTTCGTGGCGTTATGATTCCAATTGGCTTCGGGTATCCACCAGTGACACTATAGGTACAAGCTTTCCCTTGGCCTGGTGCTCAACATTTATAGTGTGAAATGCTTGGGAAATACGTCTTTTACCCTACCTTGAGTAAACGAAAGCACCGTGTGCCATCGTCATAATCAAATCGTCATCATTTGTTGGCTCATGGTGATTTGCGGAGGACCACATTACATCCTTATTGTGAATGTGGGCGTACCTGATGGCTTCGTTAATTGTGCAGTGGGACGCCTGGCATTGTGCAGTATGACCTCAATGGCAACCCAATGCGAATCTGGCTAAGATTTTGACAGTTGGCATCGAACATTGTCGGACAGATAGAATACAGGAGCTTTAGTTCATTCCAGTTTCAAGACGGCTCTTCGTAACTCTGAAGAACATTACACGCAAAAAAGACACGTTTCAATGCATCAATTACAAACATCAGATATAATTAAAAATTACAGAGAATTAATAATGTATTGGATACTTCAGTTCGCATTAAAAAATAACTACAAACTCTACAGCACGAACCTCTCGCAACCGCTGTTCTATAAGAACGCATTACCGAGCAGCCTAACAGTCATGTTAGCTTTCGCTACGTTTAGCCCATTACGCAGGAAAGTGTAAACCTTTAAAGAGACCTTTTTTTCCCTTTCCGAAACATCTTCCATCTCACGTGGCGGCCCATGTAAGTCGTTGTCAAGAGGGGTAAATACAATTAGCGCGTCATAATATGAGAGCTTCATCTCGAGGACTTGGAATTTTGTCCTCAAAGAGGAATGTATATGTAAACGTACTCTGGTCATTTTTCGTTTTAACGCTCCACAAACTTTAGCATTAGTAGGGATTAAATTATGTGTGAACGCGCATGAATGTGCGATGCCTATCTTTACTACCCAGAACTCTTCCTGTAACACCCGTCTGTCCAAAGAATAATTGTGCAAGCTGCTCAGTGGTACTCATGAGCCATCATAAATAAAGCTGCGTTTCTGAAGCGCAGCACGCACAGGAAAAATACTCACACGGATCCAAAGCACCGTTTTAGAATTGATAACCGTCTATACTACAGTATAAGCAGGACCAAGCAGCGTTAGGCTACGCTCTCTCAAAAGTGATCAATAACTTCCACAGCCTACCTGTCACAAAACTAGTCAGCTGAATTCAGATATAGTAAATCGAGATGAGAAATTTCACCGCTGTTATCAATTTGCGTATTTTACGCATACCAGTTCGCTGCATTAATACGTCGTCGAAAGCGACAAAGGTGAACACGCATCTTTTGCCAGGTTATTCGAAATAATGGTCACTAAAAAATTTTATAAAACAACGGTGCAAAAATTTATTCATGAGAGTAGCAATATAATTCTTTTCCACCGGAACTTCTTTTACACCGCTCGTTATTTGAAATGAACTCAAACACCTCAGCACCCTCTGATTGTCTTAAAGCGATTTCTTACGTGTCCTTCAAACCTGAGGCATCTCGCTGTTTGCCAGGCAAGCCTTTTAATGCACAATCCTTGGAGAGCTCTGAACACCTTTCCGGTGCGTCCCACCCGCACAAATTCAGCTAGATGAAAAAAAAAAAGAATATTCCCATGGTTGATGTCATGATACACCTTAAACCGGCTCGGTTTGTAGTTTTTAGTGTTCTTGAGAGTGCGCTTCCGCGCAGCATTGGACAACTACTCCGTGGTCCCCGGTGCCGGCGTCGTGATGGCGCTTGTCACAAGGAGCCTCGTACCCGTGGTCATTGTGATGGTCGGCACCGCATAATGGTAATGGGCTGCCATCAAGGCGCCCAGCACCACACGCAGCAGGGCGGTCTCATGTTGGACGGTGATTAGGTTGGAATGGGTGGTGAAGTGAAAGTCGATGTGGAGGGCGGCCAACAGGGGCATCTTGTCGAGCAACAATTCAGCGCCCCGAAGCAATTAGGCCGTATACACGTCGCTTCTCCACTCAAAAAGGTATGGCAACTTCAACAAGTGAGACTACTGTGTCACCTGAAAGGACTGGTTACTCTGGGCACAACTTGAGAAATGCCAGAGACAGAAAACAAATTGATTTATTCTTTCAGGCTAACGGGCTTCTGGTTTTCAGAGTTGCTATTATGGACTCAGCGGGATATCGTCCAGGCTGTTATCCCCGCTAGCGTAGGGGAGCCGCTCAGCTCGGCTGGACAGCCCCACAAGCCTTAATGTATCTGTCGTCGAGTCCAGGGGGCTCTCGCCGAGGTCATCTGCAATGTCGGTCGGAGTGCCAGGTGATGGGGGCAACGGCGACACAGAAGGACCTCCACTGGCGTTGCGGCACAGTTGCGGCGAAGACTGATACTCTGGACGGCCTGCTTCACGGCACATGAGGACGGCGACCTCGATGTCGTAGTGTTGACAACAGTGCCTGCACTGCGCTCGGTTGATGATTTTCCGTCGAGACACAGTCGCTACGGCGACGGGTGAGGCTGAGGATTTCGCCGGAGGCTGAAGCCAGTGCCCACACTGCCAATGAGATCGCATGTTGGTGGCGGCCGAATCCCCTCCACATCCTCCGCCCAGGAAACGGTCACCAGAGCCCTCAGCAGAGAATGAATGCGTCGCTGGAGTCCGCGGGGAGCCGTCGTAGGTGAGCCGCTCGACCGCCACCGGGAGAGGCTTGGTGGCGTCATTGGCCATAGCAAAGGCAGTGGGCCAGGAACAGACGTAGCGCGACGTCACCGGCGTCGGGAACGTGGGCGTTGCAGCGGCCGCGTCTCCTTCGCTTCCTCCGTGCACAGCCAGGACACCAGCGTCCTCACCCGGGGATGGCTGTGGCACGGGAGACGGCGGGGCGCCGCTCCACATCCGGGCTGCGGCCGCAAGAGGCATGATGGCGCCGACAGTGGCCATGGTTGCTTCACAGCTGTGAGCAGGCGTTATCTCGTCCACCACGCGCTGCTGCTCGGCAAACGAGGTACACAGGTGAGAGGTGGGCGCCTAGGTTGCGGCTGGCCTTGCGGCCGCCGCCGGAACCGTAGCCGTCGAGGTCCGCTGCGGAGCCGTCATCTGTTGTTGCTGGGTCGGCTCCGTGTTCTGGGACGCTCGTGCCTCGTGCACATGATGCGAAGCAGATCGCTCTTCGTCGTTGTCATCTGAATGCTGATTATATTCTTGGAGCATATAGAGCAGAAGTGTCGTTTTATAGGAAATTTTTGAATGCCGAATATACATGAATTCAACGGGCTAAACGGATTAAATAGTTGGCGTTGAAAATGAGTAGAAACAAATCTAATACGCAGCTCAAGTTTTCGAAACGTTCTCAAATATTGAGCGCGAAGTTGGTATAGGGCACATATTTTTTTTTTGTCCATCAGGACTTGTTCAAAAATGGCCCACTCCGAATCCGCTTAGATGCTGCCGGGATCAGTTTGCGCAGGGAGCAGTGCTCCAGCGGGAAAGATGCCACAGCACCGCGACGCGTTTACTTTTCGCTTGTACATAATGTTCATAAATATGACATTTTGAGATTTAGCGACTGTCACATATAATAGGGAGTCTAAAATAAAATTATGATCGAAAGAGGTTTGAAGAAGACGAGTTTGGCGATAATGATGACGTGGATTAACCGAAGGCTAAAGACGATGAAGAAGAAGTATTCTGCGAGGTGGAAAGAGATGACTGGTGCAGAAGAGAAAAAAGAAGAAGAGGACGCCGACAAGGATTAGGTGGACTCGCCAAGGCTATAAAAGCGCGAGGGAGAGCGAGGCACGGTGAGTAGGCAGGCCCGTGCACTTTCCTTTCTTTCTTCAGCAGCAGCAGCAGCAGCAGCAGCAGCAGCAGCAGCAGCAGCAGCAGCAGCAGCAGCAGCAGCAGCAGCAGCAGCAGCAGCAGCAGCAGCAGCAGCAGCAGCAGCAGCAGCAGCAGCAGCAGCAGCAGCAGCAGCAGCAGCAGCAGCAGCAGCAGCAGCAGCAGCAGCAGCAGCAGCAGCAGCAGCAGCAGCAGCAGCAGCAGCAGCAGCAGCAGCAGCAGCAGCAGCAGCAGCAGCAGCAGCAGCAGCAGCAGCAGCAGCAGCAGCAGCAGCAGCAGCAGCAGCAGCAGCAGCAGCAGCAGCAGCAGCAGCAGCAGCAGCAGCAGCAGCAGCAGCAGCAGCAGCAGCAGCAGCAGCAGCAGCAGCAGCAGCAGCAGCAGCAGCAGCAGCAGCAGCAGCAGCAGCAGCAGCAGCAGCAGCAGCAGCAGCAGCAGCAGCAGCAGCAGCAGCAGCAGCAGCAGCAGCAGCAGCAGCAGCAGCAGCAGCAGCAGCAGCAGCAGCAGCAGCAGCAGCAGCAGCAGCAGCAGCAGCAGCAGCAGCAGCAGCAGCAGCAGCAGCAGCAGCAGCAGCAGCAGCAGCAGCAGCAGCAGCAGCAGCAGCAGCAGCAGCAGCAGCAGCAGCAGCAGCAGCAGCAGCAGCAGCAGCAGCAGCAGCAGCAGCAGCAGCAGCAGCAGCAGCAGCAGCAGCAGCAGCAGCAGCAGCAGCAGCAGCAGCAGCAGCAGCAGCAGCAGCAGCAGCAGCAGCAGCAGCAGCAGCAGCAGCAGCAGCAGCAGCAGCAGCAGCAGCAGCAGCAGCAGCAGCAGCAGCAGCAGCAGCAGCAGCAGCAGCAGCAGCAGCAGCAGCAGCAGCAGCAGCAGCAGCAGCAGCAGCAGCAGCAGCAGCAGCAGCAGCAGCAGCAGCAGCAGCAGCAGCAGCAGCAGCAGCAGCAGCAGCAGCAGCAGCAGCAGCAGCAGCAGCAGCAGCAGCAGCAGCAGCAGCAGCAGCAGCAGCAGCAGCAGCAGCAGCAGCAGCAGCAGCAGCAGCAGCAGCAGCAGCAGCAGCAGCAGCAGCAGCAGCAGCAGCAGCAGCAGCAGCAGCAGCAGCAGCAGCAGCAGCAGCAGCAGCAGCAGCAGCAGCAGCAGCAGCAGCAGCAGCAGCAGCAGCAGCAGCAGCAGCAGCAGCAGCAGCAGCAGCAGCAGCAGCAGCAGCAGCAGCAGCAGCAGCAGCAGCAGCAGCAGCAGCAGCAGCAGCAGCAGCAGCAGCAGCAGCAGCAGCAGCAGCAGCAGCAGCAGCAGCAGCAGCAGCAGCAGCAGCAGCAGCAGCAGCAGCAGCAGCAGCAGCAGCAGCAGCAGCAGCAGCAGCAGCAGCAGCAGCAGCAGCAGCAGCAGCAGCAGCAGCAGCAGCAGCAGCAGCAGCAGCAGCAGCAGCAGCAGCAGCAGCAGCAGCAGCAGCAGCAGCAGCAGCAGCAGCAGCAGCAAGCAGCAGCAGCAGCAGCAGCAGCAGCAGCAGCAGCAGCAGCAGCAGCAGCAGCAGCAGCAGCAGCAGCAGCAGCAGCAGCAGCAGCAGCAGCAGCAGCAGCAGCAGCAGCAGCAGCAGCAGCAGCAGCAGCAGCAGCAGCAGCAGCAGCAGCAGCAGCAGCAGCAGCAGCAGCAGCAGCAGCAGCAGCAGCAGCAGCAGCAGCAGCAGCAGCAGCAGCAGCAGCAGCAGCAGCAGCAGCAGCAGCAGCAGCAGCAGCAGCAGCAGCAGCAGCAGCAGCAGCAGCAGCAGCAGCAGCAGCAGCAGCAGCAGCAGCAGCAGCAGCAGCAGCAGCAGCAGCAGCAGCAGCAGCAGCAGCAGCAGCAGCAGCAGCAGCAGCAGCAGCAGCAGCAGCAGCAGCAGCAGCAGCAGCAGCAGCAGCAGCAGCAGCAGCAGCAGCAGCAGCAGCAGCAGCAGCAGCAGCAGCAGCAGCAGCAGCAGCAGCAGCAGCAGCAGCAGCAGCAGCAGCAGCAGCAGCAGCAGCAGCAGCAGCAGCAGCAGCAGCAGCAGCAGCAGCAGCAGCAGCAGCAGCAGCAGCAGCAGCAGCAGCAGCAGCAGCAGCAGCAGCAGCAGCAGCAGCAGCAGCAGCAGCAGCAGCAGCAGCAGCAGCAGCAGCAGCAGCAGCAGCAGCAGCAGCAGCAGCAGCAGCAGCAGCAGCAGCAGCAGCAGCAGCAGCAGCAGCAGCAGCAGCAGCAGCAGCAGCAGCAGCAGCAGCAGCAGCAGCAGCAGCAGCAGCAGCAGCAGCAGCAGCAGCAGCAGCAGCAGCAGCAGCAGCAGCAGCAGCAGCAGCAGCAGCAGCAGCAGCAGCAGCAGCAGCAGCAGCAGCAGCAGCAGCAGCAGCAGCAGCAGCAGCAGCAGCAGCAGCAGCAGCAGCAGCAGCAGCAGCAGCAGCAGCAGCAGCAGCAGCAGCAGCAGCAGCAGCAGCAGCAGCAGCAGCAGCAGCAGCAGCAGCAGCAGCAGCAGCAGCAGCAGCAGCAGCAGCAGCAGCAGCAGCAGCAGCAGCAGCAGCAGCAGCAGCAGCAGCAGCAGCAGCAGCAGCAGCAGCAGCAGCAGCAGCAGCAGCAGCAGCAGCAGCAGCAGCAGCAGCAGCAGCAGCAGCAGCAGCAGCAGCAGCAGCAGCAGCAGCAGCAGCAGCAGCAGCAGCAGCAGCAGCAGCAGCAGCAGCAGCAGCAGCAGCAGCAGCAGCAGCAGCAGCAGCAGCAGCAGCAGCAGCAGCAGCAGCAGCAGCAGCAGCAGCAGCAGCAGCAGCAGCAGCAGCAGCAGCAGCAGCAGCAGCAGCAGCAGCAGCAGCAGCAGCAGCAGCAGCAGCAGCAGCAGCAGCAGCAGCAGCAGCAGCAGCAGCAGCAGCAGCAGCAGCAGCAGCAGCAGCAGCAGCAGCAGCAGCAGCAGCAGCAGCAGCAGCAGCAGCAGCAGCAGCAGCAGCAGCAGCAGCAGCAGCAGCAGCAGCAGCAGCAGCAGCAGCAGCAGCAGCAGCAGCAGCAGCAGCAGCAGCAGCAGCAGCAGCAGCAGCAGCAGCAGCAGCAGCAGCAGCAGCAGCAGCAGCAGCAGCAGCAGCAGCAGCAGCAGCAGCAGCAGCAGCAGCAGCAGCAGCAGCAGCAGCAGCAGCAGCAGCAGCAGCAGCAGCAGCAGCAGCAGCAGCAGCAGCAGCAGCAGCAGCAGCAGCAGCAGCAGCAGCAGCAGCAGCAGCAGCAGCAGCAGCAGCAGCAGCAGCAGCAGCAGCAGCAGCAGCAGCAGCAGCAGCAGCAGCAGCAGCAGCAGCAGCAGCAGCAGCAGCAGCAGCAGCAGCAGCAGCAGCAGCAGCAGCAGCAGCAGCAGCAGCAGCAGCAGCAGCAGCAGCAGCAGCAGCAGCAGCAGCAGCAGCAGCAGCAGCAGCAGCAGCAGCAGCAGCAGCAGCAGCAGCAGCAGCAGCAGCAGCAGCAGCAGCAGCAGCAGCAGCAGCAGCAGCAGCAGCAGCAGCAGCAGCAGCAGCAGCAGCAGCAGCAGCAGCAGCAGCAGCAGCAGCAGCAGCAGCAGCAGCAGCAGCAGCAGCAGCAGCAGCAGCAGCAGCAGCAGCAGCAGCAGCAGCAGCAGCAGCAGCAGCAGCAGCAGCAGCAGCAGCAGCAGCAGCAGCAGCAGCAGCAGCAGCAGCAGCAGCAGCAGCAGCAGCAGCAGCAGCAGCAGCAGCAGCAGCAGCAGCAGCAGCAGCAGCAGCAGCAGCAGCAGCAGCAGCAGCAGCAGCAGCAGCAGCAGCAGCAGCAGCAGCAGCAGCAGCAGCAGCAGCAGCAGCAGCAGCAGCAGCAGCAGCAGCAGCAGCAGCAGCAGCAGCAGCAGCAGCAGCAGCAGCAGCAGCAGCAGCAGCAGCAGCAGCAGCAGCAGCAGCAGCAGCAGCAGCAGCAGCAGCAGCAGCAGCAGCAGCAGCAGCAGCAGCAGCAGCAGCAGCAGCAGCAGCAGCAGCAGCAGCAGCAGCAGCAGCAGCAGCAGCAGCAGCAGCAGCAGCAGCAGCAGCAGCAGCAGCAGCAGCAGCAGCAGCAGCAGCAGCAGCAGCAGCAGCAGCAGCAGCAGCAGCAGCAGCAGCAGCAGCAGCAGCAGCAGCAGCAGCAGCAGCAGCAGCAGCAGCAGCAGCAGCAGCAGCAGCAGCAGCAGCAGCAGCAGCAGCAGCAGCAGCAGCAGCAGCAGCAGCAGCAGCAGCAGCAGCAGCAGCAGCAGCAGCAGCAGCAGCAGCAGCAGCAGCAGCAGCAGCAGCAGCAGCAGCAGCAGCAGCAGCAGCAGCAGCAGCAGCAGCAGCAGCAGCAGCAGCAGCAGCAGCAGCAGCAGCAGCAGCAGCAGCAGCAGCAGCAGCAGCAGCAGCAGCAGCAGCAGCAGCAGCAGCAGCAGCAGCAGCAGCAGCAGCAGCAGCAGCAGCAGCAGCAGCAGCAGCAGCAGCAGCAGCAGCAGCAGCAGCAGCAGCAGCAGCAGCAGCAGCAGCAGCAGCAGCAGCAGCAGCAGCAGCAGCAGCAGCAGCAGCAGCAGCAGCAGCAGCAGCAGCAGCAGCACAGAGAATCGGAGGCCCCGGCGGTTCAGGGACGCTTCGGCTGGAAGAGAGCGACGCCGACTGCTGCGGTGAGCTCTTGTTCTACGGCTTCGCACCGAGGACTTCGCGCCGTTCCTGAGCCCGTTCCGGGGAGTCAACGGAGGAAGCTACAACCTGCTACAGTCAGGGGTGTCTCCAGCGCTGTTACCATCCATCCGGGTGGTGCCCCAACGCCAACGTCACCGGCATCACCTCCACGGACGCTTGGACCGGGTGCTTGTAGGACGCAGCCAACGACGCCGCCGGCGGGTCAGGGATGCTTCGGCTGGGAGAGCGACGCCGACTGCTCCGGTGAGCTCTTGTTCTACGGTTTCGCACCGAGGACTTCGTGCCGTTCCTGAGCCCGTTCCACGGACTAACGGAGGACGCTACCACCTGCTACGGCCAGCGGCGTCTCCAGCGCTGTTGCCACCCATCCGCGTGGTGCCCCCAACGCCAACGTCAGCGGCATCACCTGCACGGTCGCTTGGACCGGGAGCTTGCAGGACGCAGCCAATGGCGCCGCCAGCGACGCCAGCCCGAGCACGTCGAACGCCACCTCGACGCCGGCTACTGGACCCATGCAACGCCGCATCCGCACCGAACCAACCGTGAGCACGAACGCCGACCGCTAACAGTAGAACGTTAGTAGTAGACACTAGTAGCAGTGTCCCCGGGTCGTGTGTATTGATAGTCTTTGTGTTGTGTGTTAGTTTTGTTAGTTTTGTGTGCTAGTGTTTCTGTCACGTAGGGTGTTTTAAATGTGCGTCTGTGTGGGTACACCTGTCGCCTAGTCCATTCTTTCGGTCCGAGTGTTCTCCGGGGAGATCCGTGACAAAGTTAAGTGGCGAGCCTGTGCCAGGATTCATTTCCTTGTTTCTTTTTGCTTTGTCTTGGATCTTTCCAATCTCTCGATGGCAGAAAGTATGGATTTGACAAAAACGTTACAACTGGCGCTCAAGCTAGGGTTAAGCAAGGAAGAGGCGATGCGTCTCTGTGACGAGGAGAAAGAAGAGGAAAAAAGACAGAGAGAGGAAAGGGCGCAAGCACGCACAGACGCTCGCGAAGCAGATGAAAGAGCTCGCGAGGCAGAAGAGCGAGAGGCTAGAAGAGCTCGCGAGGCAGAAAAACAGGAGAAAAGAAGGATAGAACGGGAGAAGGAGTTTCTTTTGTGGAAACAGGTGCATATGGCGGGAGGATATAAGGAGGTCACGGACAATGATCAGCGTTCCTTAATGGGCACAGAATCTCCTAGACCGGCCAGAGTTTGTCCAAAAAAGCTGATGGCTCCTTTTCATGACAAAATAGATGATCTGGACGCATATCTGCAACGATTCGAGTGGATAGCTTTGTGGCAAGGCAGGAAGCGTAGTGAATGGGCCACGGCATTGAGCATGTGTTTAGTCGGGGAGGCTCTGAATGTGTTTGGAAGGATGCCTGCTTCTGAATCCATGGACTACGAGAATGTCAAGAAGGCACTCCTCCAAAGATTCAGGCTTACGGCAGAGGGTTTTCGGGAAAGATTTCGCACCGCGAAACCTGAGGATTCTGAAACCGCTAAGCAGTTTTCCTGCAGGCTGACCAACTATTTTGATAGGTGGCTTGATATGTGAAACACAGAAAAGAGTTTTGAGTGTTGCGTGACAAGGTGGTCACAGAGCAATTTTTAGCGTGCTGCAGCTCAAAGCTAGGGCTATTCCTGAAAGAAAGAAAAAGTGGTGTTCACTAGAAGAGTTTTCCGACACTGCAGGCCAATTTCTCGAGGTTCAAGGGCTGAGAAATATGAGTAAGGCAAGGGAAGAAACACAAAAGGTCCCAGAGACAAATGCGACAAAACCAAGAGCATATGGCGTGCTTGCGCCCTTTCCAGTCTCTGCCTTTCTGCCTCTTCTTTCTCCTCGTCACAAAGACGCATCGCCTCTTCCTTGCGTAACCCTAGCATGAGCTCCAGTTCTAACGTTTTTGCAAAATCCATCCTTTCTGCCGTCGAGAGATCGGAAAGATCCGAGACAAACCAAAAACAAACTAGGAAATGAATCCGTGACAGCGACGCGAGAGATTTCAGTTAGGATTAACAACCATTGCGTTCATTGTTGATATGGGAGGAAATGAGATTTGAGGAGTTTGTTCGCTGTCCCAACGAGTAGCAAACGGCAATTTTCCTATTCGTGGGACGTGACGGTCATAGAGTTGATATACTAACTTTTTGTTGGGTGTCCAGTAGCGGAGACCGCTGTCGCGTATTTCGGCATCTATAGCGTTAACTCATGACTTAAAACCGCCACCGCTAGCGTTTCGCTGTTTGGCATGAACTTTGGTCGGAGACCGCTGTCGCGTATTTCGGCATCTATAGCGTTAACTCATGACTTAAAACCGCCACCGCTAGCGTTTCGCTGTTTGGCATGAACTTTGGTTTTAGACGAACATTAGCACAAGCAGCGAATAATCCCACACATATCCGATCAGGACTCCATTGGGTTCTAATACTATTTGATTCGAATGCAATTATGTTTTTAACTACAGAATCCATGTTCGCTGCAGTTTGGAAAAAGAAAAGAACAAATCGCACACCCCAAGTATAAAGGCATGCGCAGTTACTTGAGCACATCTGTGAGTCGTGATCATGTGGAACTCACGGGTGGAGCTCAGTTCACTTGTTTTCAACTTCAGCCTCTTATATGTTGAGTGGTGACAATGTAGCTAATGACACGTAAGCAGCTTGTGGCTGATTTTCGTTAGGGTCCTTGCTGGGAGGAGTGTGAGCCACAAAATCTTGCTGAAGCTCTTCAGAAGAGCTGAGGATCCGCCGTACCATCTTGGCGACAATGTACATGTAATAAAAGCTGGCTTGGTACGCCAACCTCATTGCGGAGGACGGCGCGGGCGTCGACTAAGAATGATGGTGATTCTTTCATGGCATCGCTGAGATGTGGTCGCTGCAGTCGTGACCAGCCGGGAACTGTTGCGCTAGTCATGATACATTTATCGCAGCCGCTCCAAGAATTCGGTAGGGCACTCTTTCGGGCTGGACGGAGACCATGCAGAGGACTCGTTGTCCACTTTCGCCTTAACTGGTTTCAAGGACGAAGGGTCAGTGAGGGTGCGCGAGTGTCCTGACGGAGTTTGAATTTCGATGTTTTCTTCGGAAGTGACAAACAAAATGTACGAGCCAAATCACACAAAGGCACCCCGGAAACTATTAGCCTCTGTCATTATCAACATTCTAATGAGCCACAGGCTGGCGAAGATGTTAGCGATGCCCTACAGCCACCAAATCTTGGTCTTGCAGGGATGCGAATAGGTGTCAAATTTTCGGTCGCCGTTCAGACCCCTGGCAGCACAATCCATGCGCCCAGCCGTAGAAGAATACGTCAGGATGGGCGTAAGAAAGCGTCGACTCTGGACGCCATCCCGACGCACCTTTATCTAAACCCACGAAGCGGTTCTCAATTCCTACGAAGTCCTTGCCGTGCGTGCACTTCGCTCTTGCCCGAATTTATGCTCTCATTCGATGGCGCCATGAACATACGTCTCTCTACTAATTTGCTCAAACATCATTGCGCTTTTGAACTGACTTAGAAGAACACAGGGACGACACAAACACTGGTGCGCAAACTATCAACTGAAGTTTATTGCGGTGTGCACACATAAGTAAGTTTCACATGTCAAAGCATAAATAAAAAATAAAAAACACATTTAAACCAGCAAATTTGCTGTCGTATCAACAAGCTTCTAAAAGGCTGCCCCAGCAGATCGGTTTACGTTTGGTATCAGTTTTCCAAGAATTGCTTTTCTTGTTTGGTAAGCAAAACTGGCTTTATCTCTGGCAACCCACTTGTGCTGCGAATACGCGACCGCAGCGAAAAAGGCCTGCTGCCATATGACTGAGCCCACTCAAAGCTGATCAAGCGAAACATGGACATGCCTTGTTTCTAGCAGGCCATAAAAGAGTCCTACAGCCACAACATGCGAAGTAGTCTGAACAACCAGGCAGCAAGACTGTAAAAAGCCGGTTACCCAAAACCACTGCTTGCATCAGTAGCAGAAAAAGCGCTTAAAATATTTGTGAAAGGAACGGACCGAGGCAAAAAGCAAGAAAACAAAACGCCTGTGGTCCTATTGTACATTCATGCACTTCTTCACAACTTGAAAAAGTTGCTGAAAGGCCTGAAGTGCAAGTAGTTCTTTCTGCACCAAGAAAACTAAAAGGAATGTGCGCGAAGGTAAATGAAGAAACCAGTAATAGAGAAGAGGAATCTTGTGGCGTCAGGCACACAAACAGGTTCGCCGAGTGCTATGAAGGAGTGGTTTACAAGATACCGCTATCTTGAGTCCGAGCATATGTGGGCCAGACGGGCAGATGTTTAAATGAAAGACTTCGAGAGCATAGCCGCAACTGTCGGCAGATTATCTCACCTGGAAAACTGGCAGCACATTGCGCCAGATGCGACAGTTGCAAACCCCATTTCCTACAGACTACAGTACTGCTGAAATCCAGAGATAAGACAACCAGGGAGCTGTGGGAAGCCTAATGCTTGGAATCAGGAAAAGAAGGGACGTGTGTTAGTGACCCTTAAGTTTTGCTTACCAAACAGGAAAAGCAATTCTTGGACAAGAGATACCAAACATAAACCGACCTGCTGAGACAAAGACTTTCTGATGCTTGACGATACGATAGCAAATTTGCTGGTTGAAATGCGTTTTTTATGTTTTGACATGTTAAGCTTATATATGAGCGCACGCCACAATAAACCTCAGTTGATAGTTTGCACACCAGTGTTTGTGTCGTCCCTGTGTTCTCCCAAGTCCGTTCAAAAGCGCAATTATGTTCGACCAGGTTAACTACCAACTAGCCCAATTTGAAACCCTCTACTGATTGCGTGAACTCGAAGTAAATGACAGTTTGGATCTGAGCGGCCATACTGCTCTTCCTGAGAGGGGCTTGAAGTTGTCCAGGGTTTCCATGTGCGCCCCTTTCCCAAACTATTCGCATTTGTCCTTTGATTCCTTGGCAACCATTGCGACTCTCTCTGGTGTAGGCAGTAGCCACGTGCAGTGGCTAGGCCGGTTGGCTTGGCTGCGCTGCTGCGCGCTAGCGTGCGGCTGGTGTCTCGTGCTCGTGCTGGTATTCGCCTGGGCTGGAATAAAGCGTTCCGGTTGGCGTCTCAGCATCTAGTACCTTCAATATTCTTAGGCACGCTGCCTAATAACGACCAAATGTTTGGCAAATTGTTCAAGAGAGACTGCCATGGTGGGCAGGTTGCCCACCTCACAAGGTTGCTCACAATCAGGTGGGCGGGAGTCTCATTCGAGCGCTCGAAGAGACTGGTCGTGCCTCCCGCTGCTCCCGCTGGCTCGGGCTAGAGCATGAGTTGTTCCTGCTGCTTTTCAGGGTCTGCCTGCCGATTCCGGGACCTCTTGAGCCGCCCTTTGAACTGCGGGATCGAGTCTCGGGCATCGCTGCGACCACCGGTGGCGACCCGCGAGGCTCTCTGGTGGTTTCTGGCCGCTTTTTGCTGACCGGGACTAAGGCGGCGGCTTTCCTTTGCGCGGCCAGCCGCACGCGAGGAAAAGTTCCTGCTGTATTCCGGGGCCTGCCTGCGGCTTCCTGGACTTCTCGGGCCGCTTTTTGAGCTGCAGGATGCACTCCCGGGCATCGCTGCGACCACCACGAGATGCCCGCGAGGCCCGCTCGCGGTTTTTTGGCCGCTTTTTGCAGGCCGGGACTTAGGCGGCGGCTGCCCTTGCGCGGCCTGCCGCGCCACCTGCCTTGGGGAGGGAATCAGCTGCCTTGCCCGGCCCGTTGGACTATATGGCAGAAGTGGGCTTTCGGTTCCTGCTCCACGCCCGGTCGCGGTTTTCCCTGGCGGCCCTCGCGGCCTGCTGGTGATTTTTTCACCACTTCTCGCGGCGCAGGGACTGTGAGCCTCGCCCTGAGGCTCGGCCCTAGCAGGGCTTGCTAGCATCCCCGACGACAACCTGCGACCGACCGGGGCTTTGCCTCCGGTCGCTGAGGATGCCGCCGCCCTGGAGCTTTGTGCTCGCGCTGACGACGGGCCGCTCCCCGGCGGCCCCTCTCCTTTCGAGGCCCCGGGCGGGGACGGCGCCGACATCGTGCAGTAGGACTTCGGTGCCGGCGTGGCTGACGTTCCGCCCGCGGACACAGAGCCCAGGCTGGACCCGGCGTTCGCTGCGATGCCTGATTTTGCCGAGGTCACGTGACTTCAGGAGCGCCTCACGGCGTTCCTGAACGCTGCGGAGAGCAAGATTCACGTGCTGGCGCGCTTGCAGATTGCGACCATGTTCGGGGAGCTCGTTATCCGCTGCGCTGACTACCGGGCCCACGCGTCCGACGCGTTGAGTCGTGCGGAGGACGTCCGCGCCAAAAGGAGCGCTCAGCGTCGCGCTACTGCGGAGGCTCGCAGTCGGGCAAACTTGGCGGAGTCCAGGCTGCAGGCGTGACCTCTACCAGCAGCCGTACCCACCTTTGCGGAGGTTCTCTGAAGTCAACACACGACTGCGACAACACCTTTTGCGAGCGAACCCTCCCGGCCTTAGTCTCTGCCTCGCTGGACATCATCCGAAGACATCAAACTGTGAGCCACGTGGATTTTATTACGTCCACATCTCATACGAACGCTACGACGGCGCAGTCAGTGCAAACACTGAAGGCAAAAATTGTCTTGTAGGACGCCGGCATAGGCCCCGTCGTTATGCGCTCATCGGCAAATGGTGTAACGGTCATCGCTAAGGACTGCGACACGGTTAACAATTTACGCACTGAGGTCCAGAGCAACGCTGTCTCAAGCAATATCATGACAGTCAGCATCATCACCTGCCTGAATCCGCCCACTGCAGGGCAAAGGTCTCTCCCATGTCTCTCCAATTAACCCTGTCGTTTGCCAGCTGCGCCCACACTATGCCCGCAAACTTCTTAATCTCACCCGCCCAACTAACCTCCTGCCACCCCCTACTAAGCTTCCCTTCTCCGTTACCTTTAAGGGCTAGCGGTTATCTTGCCTTCCCATCACATGCCTTGCCAAAGCCCCTTTCTTGCTCTTGATTTCTTCTAGGATGTCATTAACCCGCGTTTGTTCCCTCACCCACTGTACCCGCTTCCGGTCTCTTAACGTTGTAGCTATAATTTTTCTCTCCATTGGCTCACTGCGTTGTCCTTAACTTAATCTGAACCCTTTTCTTAGCCTCCACGTTTCTGCTCCATAGATGAGCACCTGCAAGATACAGGCGTTGTACAATTTTTTCTGGAGGGAAATTGGTAAACTGCCATTCGTGATCTGAGAGAACCTGCCATATGCGCTCCACCCCATTCTTATCCTTCTAGTTATTTCCCTTTCAAAATCCGGATCAGATGTCACTACCTGCCCTAAGCAGGCGTATTCCTTTACCACTTCCAGCACCTCGCTGCCAATTGCGAACTGCTGTTTCCTAGCTAGACTGTGATCATTACTTTGGTTTTCTGCCTATTAATTTTTAGGCACGCCGTTCTGCTCTGCCTGTCTAACTCGTTGATCATGATTTTCAGTTCACTTACTGAGTGACTCATCGAGGCAATGTCAACAGCGAATCGCAGATTATTTAGGTATTTTCCATTAACTCTTATCCCAGCGGACTAGCGGACACCCCAGCGGACATTGTAGCCTTCGCGCATATGTGATTGCATAAGGCTGATGCGGCTGCTCTGGCAATGTTGCCTGGCATGCATATTTACACTGATGGATTCTAGACTACCCTGTCTGCATGCGCAGCTTATGTTGCTCTCTCAAAACCAGGACGAATTCTTTCTGTGGAGCGTTTTGGGGTAGAAACCGCTTCGTGTGCTTACTGTGCAGAATTAATAGCTATTGAAGAGGCCGTAAGGTACGTGCCTTCTTTGGGCGGGACAACACCTGCTCATTTTTATAGACTTTCTTCCTCTTAATGCCACTGGCCACATACGTCATAAACGACAAAAATATTCATTATAAAGACATTATAAAAAGACATCCCTTTATTCCGTCTATTTAATTTACACCACGTGCCAGCCCATGCTGGAGTTCCGGGCAATCAGCTTCAGACACACTAGCATCCCGTGCAAGCAGATATTCTCGAGTAAGAACATCCGTCCTATCTATATCATCGGGGCTCACAGCCCTATGGTCTTTACTATCCGCCAAATGGCAACAATGGCGGTCAAACAACAATGAGGAAACGGGAATTTAGTCATGGGACCCTAGCGCGCTTAACATTCCCGAAACATTTCCACCGCCGAAGCCGCTCGCTACCATCTTGAAGGGACATGGTCGTTTCCCGCCTTTTTTCCGCAGATTTGTATGGGCGTCGTCTTCGGTGCGTCCTTGCGAGCAACACGACGGCGATGTCCCACATAGTTTAACCACATGTCCCCTGACACGGGACACTGTCGTACGACTCCCGCAACCATCTGCGGAGGAAATGCACTGAGTAAAGCTGTAGGCAAGTAGGTAAGCATTCACGGTGGGGGAACAGCGCAATGCATATGACAGTGTCTTGCCTTTTCCCGCTTTTGTTACGCTGTTCACCCACCATGAGGAAACGCACGCGGCGGCGTGGCGCCGTTGGTTGGACGACCGCCGCTGCTGTGCCCTACCAATTCTACTAACCCTACCCGGACTACTCGTTCTGATAAAGTGAAGACACGTGAGAAAGTGCTGAAGACCACTACGGCCATTCCGCCACATGTATCGATCCAACCTGCTGAGCGAGCCGCAAAAAGATTGCGGTGCGAGCGCCTGACGGCAAGAATTGAGGCCATGGCAACATACCGCTCCGGCAAGTACCTGCCCATTGAACCCGTGCCATAAGGTATTGATGAGCCGTATTAGCATTCACATGTCCAAGTGCCGGCTAAATAATCCCGTTAACAAGCCCTGCCCGTTCTCGGCAACTCACTTCATACCTGCTGGATAATTGAGCCAGCATCTCCAAGTCTGCCCGGAGCGGCTGAAGCCGACACTGACTACCCCAGCGGGCGACGCGCGTCAGCCAGCCCTCTGAAATGTCTGGAGAAAAACGTCGTGTCAGTAAGGACGCCCCCAACTCCCGAGACGCATCCAGACCTGGCGCCTCTGAAGACCTACCAACGGCGAATGCCAGTATGACCCAGCTCACGGACGTGAGAACGTTAGTGCCCCTAGTAGCAAGGATCCGCATCGGCCCGGCATCTCTCACGCCTCGGTTGTTGGACTGGACCTTAACCAAGGCAGGTTCCAGCCAGGGATTACGAGGGTGTCAGCCCAGCCGCTCCCTGCAGTCCCCCGTCGTAGGAACTCCAAGGAAACACTCTCTGCAGAGGCCCGCCATTTTTGCGCGGCATCCTGGCCTGTGGCAGTGAAGTGCCAGGACTATCGGGAGACGCCGGCGCCCTTCTAGCCCGCAGAATCGCGACGCTGGGACGTGGAAGACGGATCCCGCACCTCGGCCCGGACTACTGGTTCTGATACAGTAAAGAGACGCGAGGATATGCCGGAGACCACTCCGGCCATCCCGCCACATGTATCGATCCAACCTGCTGAGCGAGCCGCAAAAAGAAGGCGGTGGAGCGTTTGACCGCTAGAATTGACGCGACATACCGCTCCGGCAACTACCTGCCCATTGTACCCGTGCCATAAGGTATTGATGAGCCGTATTAGCATTCGCATGTCCGAATGCCGGCTCAACATTCCAGTTAACAAGCCCCGCCCGTTCTCGGCAACTTACTTCGTGCCTGGTGGAGAACTTAGCCAGCATCTCCAAGTCTGCCCTTAGCGGCCGAAGCCGATGCTGACTACCCCAGCGGGCGACGCGCAAGTCGGCCAGCCCTCTGAAATGTCTGCAGAAAAACATCGTGTCAGCAAGGACGCCCCCAACTGCCGAGACACATCCAAAATTCTTTATGTGGGGCGCTTTAGGGTAGAAACCGCTTCGGGTGCTTACTGTGCAGAATTAATAGCATTTGAAGGGGCCGTAAAATACGTGGCGCCTTTGTGCGGGACAATACCTAATTAGTTTGAAGCGAAAGCTTCACAACGCTAGGTTTTCAAGAGGGCAGCGTCAGTGCAGTCGCGCTAAAGATGTCATGTGGTGTCGCGTTGGAGGTCATGTGACCTACTGACGTCATCACAGTCTCCCCGTCGTGGCTAGGGGCAAGTGCCCCATCGGGCACCGGCAATTTCATTGACGCTTTACAGACAATCAATTCGGCAGTGTGTGTGGCGTTTGTGAACGTAGCCATACAAAGGAAGCTTTCTCTTGTCACCAGGGTTAACCAAAGTTTAAACCACAGCTGATTTTTTATAGACTCTTTGTCCCTCCGAAGCACACTGGCCGCAGACGTCATAAACGAAAAAATATTCATTATTAAGACATTAAAAGACATCGCTTTATTTCGTCCATTTAATTTACACCACGTGCCATCCCATGCTGGAGTTCCGGGCAATGACCTTGCAGACACACTAGCATCCCGTGCAAGCACATATTCTCGAGTAAGAACATCCATCCTGTCTAGATTATCGGTGCTCACAGCCTTATGGTCTTTAGTATCCTCCAAATGGCAGCATTGGCAGTCAAACAACAATGAGGAAACAGGAATTGACTCACGGGTCCCTAGCGTGCGTAGCAATCCCGAAGCACTTCTACCGCCGATGCCGCTCACTACCATCTTGAATGGACATGGTCGTTTCCCGTCCTAATTCCACAGATTTGGATTGGTGTCGTCGTCGGTGTGTCCTTGCGGGCATCCCGACGGCGACGTCCCACATTATCTAACTACATCTACCCTAAGACGGGACACTGTCGGAGGTCTCCCGCAACCATCCGCGGAGGAAACGCGCTGAGTAAAGCTGAGATTCGGGCGAGTTGGCAATTGTTCATGATGGGTGAACAGCGTACGTAGGACAGTGTCTTGCCTATGCCCCGACTTTTTTTTAATTGGTTTTGGGGCAAAGGAAATGGCGCAGTATGTGTCTCATATATCGTTGGACACCTCAACCGCACCGTAAGGGAAGGGATAAAGGACGGAGTGAAAGAAGAAAGGAAGAGAGAGGTGCCGTAGTGGAGGGCTCCGGTATAATTTCGACCACCTGAGGATCTTTAACGTGCACCGACATCGCACAGTACACGGGCGCCTTAGCGTTTTGCCTCCATAAAAACGCAGCCGCCGCGGTCGGGTTGGAACCCGGGAGCTCCGGACCCACTATGAGGAAACGCACACGGCGGCGTGAAGTCGTTGGTTGGGCAACCGCTATCTCATGCGAATGGCGTCTGTCATCACTCATCAGCGAGACGCTTCCGAACTATCTTCGGTTGCGATAACCTCGATCACTTCTCTCCTAACACCAACGCAAACATGACCGCGGCACGTTTGGCGCTGGGTTCCATTCAGACTAAAGTCACTGGATCCCGTTCCAGTGACTTTAATTCAGACCAAGAGAGGTGGATGCGTGTGTGTCCGCCCTCCCCGCGGTTGCGTGTCACGGTTTTTTCCTTTTGTACACAGATCTAATCTCATACCGGATGCTTGTGTTTGAACGATAATTCACTTGTACGAATGTTCTAATCCTCACTTTACATCCAACATGAATCACCGTCTCACAAATACTCTCAACAATATTTTAATCTCATTCTTTCGTAGTTTGATTCCCAAATTGTGTGCATGAGTTATCATCAATTTGTGATTGATACTGTGTCTGGCCCAAGCATTCATTTTTTTTACTCATTACGAGGAAAGGCACACCACTACAATATGCATACAAACTTTTTCTTCCCTCTCTCTCTTTGCTTGTTCTTATCCCTTTTCTATTTTCTTATTATTTGCAGGTGACCTCTCCATCGTTTGCACCTTCAGTTCCGTTCACCTGCCATCACCGTCTTCCTCATCTGCACCTGCACCAATTGTATTGTCGTCACACCTGCTTTTCCTCGCCGATTATTTTGCTTTTCTTCATTCTCAACAATTCTGTTCTATTTCTCTTTATTTCTTGTTTTCTTTTGCACCACCTCCAATGATATTCATTTAAAGATATATTTCATCAATAAATCATCTCTGCGGGGCATTATCACCCCGCTGTGCTCGTTCAGCTCTTAGGACGCCACTTGTGTTACCGTGCCCGACATTATTTTTCCAATTGGCTATTTCCATAAAGTTCAATTTTTGGTCGAATGGGCCCGATTCGTTTATTTTTAATCGGTTTAAGGCTAATAATCTCTAGCAGGTGCAGGTTATTTCTCATTCCACTTTATGTTTTACTTTATTTTCTTATTTTAGCATGGAATGAAACTCCGACTGGGGCAGGTGGTGGGCAGTTTGCTCACAATCAGGTGGGAAGGTTGCCACTTGCCATGGTGGCGAGGTTGTGAAGACGTCAGAAGGGTCGCACGCGTCACGCGTGACGGCTTACGCAGTTTCCGCTTGCGCAGACCCTTCTAATGCCAAGGCATTAAAAATTAAATCCGTCGCCGAAGATTGAGGCCGCAAGCGGACGCGATAAGCGTTGACTGCCGCATTCAAAAGGTGCCTTTGCGTTTTTTAGTGCGCTAGCACTTGCTGTGGGAATTGCACGCATTTAGCCGCTTTTTGTTTGTTTGTGTGAGCTTGGCGCATAATGGCCTCAGTTGCCTATGTGCCATAAAATGCAACACAACCCAACTCTGTAGGTATGTGTGTTACTGGGTTGTGGCCACCCTGCCGAGGTGTACATACACCTGGCAATCTGCCCACAGTGACACGTAGTAGTTCAGTTAACCATTGGTCACACGAGCTTGCTCGGGAGGAGCAACCTGTTTCTCACAAGATGGCAGCACCTGTCATCGTACAACTGTGGCGCATCGCTTCCCCCCTGCACCATTGCGCCAGGAGTGATTTGAAAACTCCCAGGGATCTATGGATGTGAAGTCGAGGATGTACAATTCCGCATTTATGGACGTTAACCCATTATTGCTATCCGCACAAGTTCGAAATCATTTAGCGCAATATTGCTTAAGGGTGCACTGCTATCCTTGCGCGAAAATAAACACAATTCTTCAGCGCGCGTCGAATTTGTTTTTGAATTGTGTTCTGGATCTACCCAAAAGGAGAGTATCTTTCTTTATCCCTGAATAACTTTCAGCTGATTGTGCAGGCCTCTTGACCCTTATCTTTTTGTGCTTTGAGTATATGAACAATTACGGACGCACCTTGTTTTTTGTTCTTTTCAACTGGCTGTCCGCCTCCTAAAACAAGCTTTTGTATGACATCAGAATTAGTCTTTAGTATTCACATGTGGAATGGGGTAATCCGGCATGTTGTAAAGACCTGTACTCGGTGGTTTAATATATTTTATGCACGGAGTCATCGTTTAGATTCGACACTTCATTAAAGCAGCGTTTGAGTTCTATTTTTTATAAAAATTGTGATGGCATCAATAGCTGTGTCAGAAACATGACTGATGAAGCACCGCCTCCGGCCACGCACCCGATTTTAGGGTTTCGTTGTGTTTCGTTGTAGGCAGGCTCAAAGGAATTTACAGCGATCATCAGCTCAAAAAGCACGAAAAGCAATAAAGTCCCGGACTTTATTGCTAGCCAGTGACATTGCGTTTTATTAAGCTTTTATAAAAAATAGACTTAAGAAATCACCCAGATCGTGAGATTTCGCGCAATGGATGAATTGGTCGGATGGCAAACGCCCACTTCGTTACGGCCGCATATATTCCTACAGACAGATATCCGCGATGCGCATCGACTGCGGCATAGATTAATTGTGCCGCCACTTTTGCCATAAACAGCGCCTGCCACGAAGTTGCTTACATTTCCATACAGAAATATCGATTTCATTTGTTTTCTATTCCTTAATCTCTAACCTAGCCTGCATACCCTGGCGGTTCTCTTCGCTTGACTCTGTCAGCACTGAGTATATATTAAAAATCGGTTCGGTTGGGCGGCATAAAAAAAGAAGACAGCAACAAAAGTAAAAAGGCAAAGAAAAAATTCACAGGGCGCTTAACACACGCCGTATACACGCCGCCTCTCTACTCAAAAAGGTATGGCAACTTCATCAAGTGAGACTACTATGTCATCTGAAAGGACTGGGTACTCTGGGCACAACTTGAGAAATGCCAGAGACAGAAAACAAAGTGATTTATTCTTTCAGGCTAACAGGCTTCTGGTTTTCAGAGTTGCTATTGTGGGCTAAGCGGGATATCGTCCAGGCTGTTATCCCCGCTAGCGTAGGGGAACCGCTCAGCTCGGCTGGACAGCCCCACAAGCCTTACTGTATGTGTCGAGTCCAGAGGGCTCTCGCCGAGGTCATCTGCGATGTCGGTCGGAGTGCCTGGTGATGGGGGCAACGGCGACACAGAAGGACCTTAACTGGCGTTGCGGCACAGTTGCGGCGAAGACTGATACTCTGGACGGCCTGCTTCGCGACAGATGTGGATGGCGACCGTGACGTCGTAGTGTAGACAACAGTGCCTGCACTGCGCTCGGTTGTTGATTTTCCGTCGAGACACAGTCGCTACGGCGATGGGTGAGGCTGAGGATTTCGCCGGAGGCTGAAGCCAGTGCCAGCACTGCAGATGAGATCGCATGTCGGTGGCGGCCGAATCCCCTCCACATCCTCCGCCCAGGAAACGGTCACCAGAGCCCTCAGCAGAGAATGAATGCGTCGCTGGAGTCCGCGGGGAGCCGTCGTAGGTGAGCCGCTCGACCGCCACCGGGAGAGGCTTGGTGGCGTCATTGGCCATAGCAAAGGCAGTGGGCCAGGAACAGACGTAGCGCGACGTCCCCGGCGTCGGGAACGTGGGCGTTGCAGCGGCCGCGTCTCCTTCGCTGCCTCCGTGCACAGCCAGGACAGCAGCGTCCTCACCCGGGGATGGCGGTGGCACGGGAGACGGCGGGGCGCCGCTGGAGGTCCACATCCGGGCTGCGGCCGCAAGAGGCATGATGGCGCCGATAGTGGCCATGGTTGCTTCACAGCTGTGAGCAGGCGTTATCTCGTCCACCCCGCTCTGCTGCTCGACAAACGAGGTACACAGGTGAGAGGTGGGCGCCTAGGTTGCGGCTGGCATTGCGGCCGCCGCCGGAACCGTAGCCGTCGAGGTCCGCTGCGGAGCCGTCATCTGGTGTGGCTGGGTCGGCTCCGTGTTCTGGGAGGCTCGTGCCTCGTGCACATGCTGCGAGGCAGATCGCCCTTCGTCGTTGTCATCTGAATGCTGATTATCTGCTTGGAGCATATAGAGTAGAAGTGTCGTTTTATACGTAATTTTTGAATGCCGAATATACATGAATTCAATGGGCTAAACGGATTAAATAGATGACGTTGAAAATGATTACAAAGAAATCTAAAGTGCGACTAAAGTTTACGAACAGTTCTCAAATATTTAGGGCGAAGTTGGTATAGGGCACATCTTACTTTTTTGTCCATCACGACTCCTTCAAAATGGCCAACTCCGAAGCCGCTTTAGATGCTGCCGGGATCAGTCTGCGCAGGGCGCAGTGCTCCAGCGAAAAAGAGAGCACGGCGCCGCGACGCCGTCGATTGGTGTCGCTTGAGCATAATGTTAATAAATATGGCCTTCAAGACTGAGCGACGCGAGCGATTTCAGAAGAATTAACAAGCCTTGCCTTCATTCTAGATATGGGAGGACATGGATCAAACTCTTATTCTTCTTATCAATTGAGATTTTGGGAGTTTGTTCAGTGTTGTAATGAGTAGCTAAGGGCAATTTTCCTATTCCTGTGACGTAAAGGTCGTAGAGCTGATAAACTGACTCAGTGTTCCATGTCCTGTAGTGGAGACCGGTGTTGCGTCTTTCGGCAGCTACAGTGTTAACTCATGACTTATAGCGCCGCCGCTTGAGCTGTTGGGTAGGTTGTGCTGACGTCACAAGGTTCACGCCTTACCCCGCATCATACCTGACGGCGTTCGCTGTTTCCGCTTGCACAGACCCTTCTATCCCACGCCTAAAAAGCGCTGTTCTGGCTTTGCTAATGGATTAAGAGATGACGGGCGGCATAAGAGTAGGAATGCGCAGAGGATGTCATACTGCTTTCCAAGATTTGACTTCTCCATCTCATCAACGCCTGCGACTCAGAGGAAAGGTATCGCGGGGCAGTTGGAGGCTACAGGAGGGATTAGCAAGTTAATTATTTTGGCAACTGCTCGGACTCGTGGCTGAATGTCAAGAGTTCGTGGCGTTATGATTCCAATTGGCTTCGGGTATCCACCAGTGACACTATAGGTACAAGCTTTCCCTTGGCCTGGTGCTCAACTTTTATAGTGTGAAATGCTTGGGAAATACGTCTTTTACCCTACCTTGAGTAAACGAAAGCACCGTGTGCCATCGTCATAATGAAATCGTCATCATTTGTTGGCTCATGGTGATTTGCGGAGGACCACATTACATCCTTACTGTGAATGTGGGCGTACCTGATGGCTTCGTTAATTGTGCAGTGGGACGCCTGGCATTGTGCAGTATGACCTCAATGGCAACCCAATGCGAATCTGGCTAAGATTTTGACAGTTGGCATCGAACATTGTCGGACAGATAGAATACAGGAGCTTTAGTTCATTCCAGTCTCAAGACGGCTCTTCGTAACTCTGAAGAACATTACACGCAAAAAAGACACGTTTCAATGCATCAATTAACAAACATCAGATATAATTAAAAATTACAGAGAATTAATAATGTATTGGATACTTCAGTTCGCATTAAAAAATAACTACGAACTCTACAGCACGAACCTCTCGCAACCGCTGTTCTATAAGTACGCATTACCGAGCAGCCTAACAGTCATGTTAGCTTTCGCTACGTTTAGCCCATTACGCAGGAAAGTGTAAACCTTTAAAGAGACCTTTTTTCCCTTTCCGAAACATCTTCCATCTCACGTGGCGGCCCATGTAAGTCGTTGTCAAGAGGGGTAAATACAATTAGCGCGTCATAATATGAGAGCTTCCTCTCGAGGACTTGGAATTTTGTCCTCAAAGAGGAATGTATATGTAAACGTACTCTGGTCATTTTTCGTTTTAACGCTCCACAAACTTTAGCATTAGTAGGGAATAAATTATGTGTGAACGCGCATGAATGTGCGATGCCTATCTTTACTACCCAGAACTCTTCCTGTAACACCCGTCTGTCCAAAGAATAATTGTGCAAGCTGCTCAGTGGTACTCATGAGCCATCATAAATAAAGCTGCGTTTCTGAAGCGCAGCACGCACAGGAAAAATACTCAGACGGATCCAAAGCACCGTTTTAGAATTGATAACCGTCTATACTACAGTATAAGCAGGACCAAGCAGCGTTAGGCTACGCTCTCTCAAAAGTGATCAATAACTTCCACAGCCTAGGTGTCACAAAACTAGTCAGCTGAATTCAGATATAGTAAATCGAGATGAGAAATTTCACCGCTGTTATCGATTTGCGTATTTTACGCATACCAGTTCGCTGCATTAATACGTCGTCGAAAGCGACAAAGGTGAACACGCATCTTTTGCCAGGTTATTCGAAATAATGGTCACTAAAAAATTTAATAAAACAACGGTGCAAAAATTTATTCATGAGAGTAGCAATATAATTCTTTTCCACCGGAACTTCTTTTACACCGCTCGTTATTTGAAATGAACTCAAACACCTCAGCACCCTCTGATTGTCTTAAAACGATTTCTTACGAGTCCTTCAAACCTGAGGCATCTCGCTGTTTGCCAGGCAAGCCTTTTAATGCACATTCCTTGGAGAGCTCTGAACACCTTTCCGGTGCGTCCCACCCGCACAAATTCAGCTAGATGGAAAAAAAAGAATATTCCCATGGTTTATGTCATGATACACCTTAAACCGGCTCGGTTTGTAGTTTTTAGTGTTCTTGAGAGTGCGCTTCCGCGCAGCATTGGACAACTACTCCGTGGTCCCCGGTGCCGGCGTCGTGATGGCGCTTGTCACAAGGAGCCTCGTACCCGTGGTCAGTGTGATGGTCGGCACCGCATAATGGTAATGGGCTGCCATCAAGGCGCCCAGCACCACACGCAGCAGGGCGATCTCAAGTTGGACGGTGATTAGGTTGGAATGGGTGGTGAAGTCAAAGTCGATGTGGAGGGCGGCCACCAGGGGCATCTTGTCGAGCAACAATTCAGCGCCCCGAAGCAATTAGGCCGTATACACGTCGCTTCTCCACTCAAAAAGGTATGGCAACTTCAACAAGTGAGACTACTGTGTCATCTGAAAGGACTGGTTACTCTGGGCACAACTTGAGAAATGCCAGAGACAGAAAACAAATTGATTTATTCTTTCAGGCTAACGGGCTTCTGGTTTTCAGAGTTGCTATTATGGGCTCAGCGGGATATCGTCCAGGCTGTTATCCCCGCTAGCGTAGGGGAGCCGCTCAGCTCGGCTGGACAGCCCCACAAGCCTTAATGTATCTGTCGTCGAGTCCAGGGGGCTCTCGCCGAGGTCATCTGCAATGTCGGTCGGAGTGCCAGGTGATGGGGGCAACGGCGACACAGAAGGACCTCCACTGGCGTTGCGGCACAGTTGCGGCGAAGACTGATACTCTGGAAAGCCTGCTTCACGGCACATGAGGACGGCGACCTCGATGTCGTAGTGTTGACAACAGTGCCTGCATTGCGCTCGGTTGTTGATTTTCCGTCGAGACACAGTCGCTACGGCGACGGGTGAGGCTGAGGATTTCGCCGGAGGCTGAAGCCAGTGCCCACACTGCCGATGAGATCGCACGTCGGTGGCAGCCGCATCCCCTCCACATCCTCCGCCCAGGAAACGGTCACCAGAGCCCTCAGCAGAGAATAAAAGCGTCGCTGGAGTCGGCGGAGAGCCGTCGTAGGTGAGCCCATCGATCGCCACCGGGAGGGGCGTCTTGGCGGCGTCATTGGCCATAGCAAAGGCAGTGGACCAGGAACAGCCGTAGAGCGACGTCACCAGCGTCGGGGACGTGGGCGTTATCACGGCTGCAGCGGCCGCGTCTCCTTCGCTGCCTCCGTGCACAGCCAGGACACCAGCGTCCTCACCCGGGGATGGCGGTGGCACGGGAGACGGCGGGGCGCCGCTCCACATCCGGGCTGCGGCCGCAAGAGGCATGATGGCGCCGACAGTGGCCATGGTTGCTTCACAGCTGTGAGCAGGCGTTATCTCGTCCACCACGCGCTGCTGCTCGGCAAGCGAGGTACACAGGTGAGAGGTGGGCGCCTAGGTTGCGGCTGGCCTTGCGGCCGCCGCCGGAACCGTAGCCGTCGAGGTCCGCTGCGGAGCCGTCATCTGTTGTTGCTGGGTCGGCTCCGTGTTCTGGGACGCTCGTGCCTCGTGCACATGATGCGAAGCAGATCGCTCTTCGTCGTTGTCATCTGAATGCTGATTATATGCTTGGAGCATATAGAGCAAAAGTGTCGTTTTATACGAAATTTTTGAATGCCGAATATACATGAATTCAACGGGCTGAACGGATTAAATAGTTGGCGTTGAAAATGAGTAGAAACAAATCTAATACGCAGCTCAAGTTTTCGAAACGTTCTCAAATATTGAGCGCGAAGTTGGTATAGGGCGCATATTTTTTTTTGTCCATCAGGACTGCTTCAAAAATGGCCCACTCCGAAGCCGCTTAGATGCTGCCGGGATCAGTTTGCGCCGAGAGCAGTGCTCCAGCGGGAAAGATGCCACAGCACCGCGACGCGTTTACTTTTCGCTTGTACATAATGTTCATAGATATGACATTTTGAGATTGAGCGACTGTCACATATAATAGGGAGTCTAAAATAAAATTATGATCGAAAGAGGTTTGAAGAAGACGAGTTTGGCGATAATGATGACGTGGATTAACCGAAGTCTAAAGACGATGAAGAAGAAGTATTCTGCGAGGTGGAAAGAGATGACTGGTGCAGAAGAGAAGAAAGAAGAAGAGGACGCCGACAAGGATTAGGTATGAATTCATTTTATTTTTCCCAATTTTTTTTTTTTATCTTGATTCAGTCTTCTGACGTTTCCTTCCCCGCGCAAATGCTTCATTGGCATTCTACCCTATACCTTGGCCAATCCCCCCACGTGGGTATGTGCCATATTACTTGAGGAGAAGAAGAAGAAGAAGAAGGATTAGGTGGACTCGCCAAGGCTATAAAAGCGCGAGGGAGAGCGAGGCACGGTGAGTAGGCAGGCCCGTGCACTTTCCTTTCTTTCTTCCTGTCAGCAGCAGCAGCAGCAGCAGCAGCGAGGCGCGGGGGGAAGAACAGAGAATCGGAGGCCCCGGCGGTTCAGGGACGCTTCGGCTGGAGGAGAGCGACGCCGACTGCTGCGGTGAGCTCTTGTTCTACGGCTTCGCACCGAGGACTTCGCTCCGTTCCTGAGCCCGTTCCGGGGAGTCAACGGAGGACGCTACAACCTGCTACAGTCAGGGGTGTCTCCAGCGCTGTTACCACCCATCCGGGTGGTGCCCCAATGCCAACGTCACCGGCATCACCTCCACGGACGCTTGGACCTGGTGCTTGTAGGACGCAGCCAACGACGCCGCCGGCGGGTCAGGGATGCTTCGGCTGGGAGAGCGACGCCGACTGCTCCGGTGAGCTCTTGTTCTACGGTTTCGCACCGAGGACTTCGTGCCGTTCCTGAGCCCGTTCCACGGAGTAACGGAGGACGCTACCACCTGCTACGGCCAGCGGTGTCTCCAGCGCTGTTGCCACCCATCCGGGTGGTGCCCCCAACGCCAACGTCAGCGGCATCACCTGCACGGTCGCTTGGACCGGGAGCTTGCAGGACGCAGCCAATGGCGCCGCCAGCGACGCCAGCCCGAGCACGTCGAACGCCACCTCGACGCCGGCTACTGGACGCATGCAACGCCGCATCCGCACCGAACCAACCGTGAGCACGAACGCCGACCGCTAACAGTAGAACGCTAGTAGTAGACACTAGTAGCAGTGTCCCCGGGTCGTGTGTATTGATAGTCTTTGTGTTGTGTGTTAGTTTTGTTAGTTTTGTGTGCTAGTGTTTCTGTCACGTAGGGTGTTTTAAATGTGCGTCTGTGTGGGTACACCTGTCGCCTAGTCCATTCTTTCGGTCCGAGTGTTCTCCGGGGAGATCCGTGACAAAGTTAAGTGGCGAGCCTGTGCCAGGATTCATTTCCTTGTTTCTTTTTGCTTTGTCTTGGATCTTTCCAATCTCTCGATGGCAGAAAGTATGGATTTGACAAAAACGTTACAACTGGCGCTCAAGCTAGGGTTAAGCAAGGAAGAGGCGATGCGTCTCTGTGACGAGGAGAAAGAAGAGGAAAAAAGACAGAGAGAGGAAAGGGCGCAAGCACGCACAGACGCTCGCGAAGCAGATGAAAGAGCTCGCGAGGCAGAAGAGCGAGAGGCTAGAAGAGCTCGCGAGGCAGAAAAACAGGAGAAAAGAAGGATAGAACGGGAGAAGGAGTTTCTTTTGTGGAAACAGGTGCATATGGCGGGAGGATATAAGGAGGTCACGGACAATGATCAGCGTTCCTTAATGGGCACAGAATCTCCTAGACCGGCCAGAGTTTGTCCAAAAAAGCTGATGGCTCCTTTTCATGACAAAATAGATGATCTGGACGCATATCTGCAACGATTCGAGTGGATAGCTTTGTGGCAAGGCAGGAAGCGTAGTGAATGGGCCTCGGCATTGAGCATGTGTTTAGTCGGGGAGGCTCTGAATGTGTTTGGAAGGATGCCTGCTGCTGAATCCATGGGCTACGAGAATGTCAAGAAGGCACTCCTCCAAAGATTCAGGCTTACGGCAGAGGGTTTTCGGGAAAGATTTCGCACCGCGAAACCTGAGGATTCTGAAACCGCTAAGCAGTTTTCCTGCAGGCTGACCAACTATTTTGATAGGTGGCTTGATATGTGAAACACAGAAAAGAGTTTTGAGTGTTGCGTGACAAGGTGGTCACAGAGCAATTTTTAGCGTGCTGCAGCTCAAAGCTAGGGCTATTCCTGAAAGAAAGAAAAAGTGGTGTTCACTAGAAGAGTTTTCCGACACTGCAGGCCAATTTCTCGAGGTTCAAGGGCTGAGAAATATGAGTAAGGCAAGGGAAGAAACACAAAAGGTCCCAGAGACAAATGCGACAAAACCAAGAGCATATGGCGTGCTTGCGCCCCTTCCTCTCTCTGCCTTTCTGCCTCTTCTTTCTTCTCGTCACAGAGACGCATCCCCTCTTCCTTGCGTAACCCTAGCATGAGCTCCAGTTCTAACGTTTTTGCAAAATCCATCCTTTCTGCCGTCGAGAGATCGGAAAGATCCGAGACAAACCAAAAACAAACTAGGAAATTAATCCGTGACAGCGACGCGAGAGATTTCAGATAGGATTAACAACCATTGCGTTCATTGTTGATATAGGAGGAAATGAGATTTGAGGAGTTTGTTCGCTGTCCCAACGAGTAGCAAACGGCAATTTTCCTATTCGTGGGACGTGACGGTCATAGAGTTGATATACTAACTTTTTGTTGGGTGTCCAGTAGCGGAGACCGCTGTCGCGTATTTCGGCATCTATAGCGTTAACTCATGACTTAAAACCGCCACCGCTAGCGTTTCGCTGTTTGGCATAAACTTTAGTTTTAGACGAACATTAGCACAAGCAGCGAATAATCCCACACATATCCGATCCGGACTCCATTGGGTTCTAATACTATTTGATTCGAATGCAATTATGTTTTTAACTACAGAATCCATGTTCGCTGCAGTTTGGAAAAAAGAAAAGAACAAATCGCACACCCCAAGTATAAAGGCATGCGCAGTTACTTGAGCACATCTGTGAGTCGTGATCATGTGGAACTCACGGGTGGAGCTCAGTTCACTTGTTTTCAACTTCAGCCTCTTATATGTTGAGTGGTGACAATGTAGCTAATGACACGTAAGCAGCTTGTGGCTGATTTTCGTTAGGGTCCTTGCTGGGAGGAGTGTGAGCCACAAAATCTTGCTGAAGCTCTTCAGAAGAGCTGAGGATCCGCCGTACCATCTTGGCGACAATGTACATGTAATAAAAGCTGGCTTGGTACACCAACCTCATTGCGGAGGACGGCGCGGGCGTCGACTAAGAATGATGGTGATTCTTTCATGGCATCGCTGAGATGTGGTCGCTGTAGTCGTGACCAGCCGGGAACTGTTGCGCTAGTCATGATACATTTATCGCAGCCGCTCCAAGAATTCGGTAGGGCACTCTTTCGGGCTGGACGGAGACCATGCAGAGGACTCGTTGTCCACTTTCGCCTTAACTGGTTTCAAGGACGAAGGGTCAGTGAGGGTGCGCGAGTGTCCTGACGGAGTTTGAATTTCGATGTTTTCTTCGGAGGTGACAAACAAAATGTACGAGCCAATTCACATAAAGGCACCCCGGAAACTATTAGCCTCTGTCATTATCAACATTCTAATGAGCCACAGGCTGGCGAAGATGTTAGCGATGCCCTACAGCCACCAAATCTTGGTCTTGCAGGGATGCGAAAAGGTGTCAAATTTTCGGTCGCCGTTCAGACCCCTGGCAGCACAATCCATGCGCCCAGCCGTAGAAGAATACGTCAGGATGGGCGTAAGAAAGCGCCGACTCTGGACGCCATACCGACGCACCTTTATCTAAACCCACGAAGCGGTTCTCAATTCCTACGAAGTCCTTGCCGTGCGTGCACTTCGCTCTTGCCCGAATTTATGCTCTCATTCGATGGCGCCATGAACATACGTCTCTCTACTAATTTGCTCAAACATCATTGCGCTTTTGAACTGACTTGGAAGAACACAGGGACGACACAAACACTGGTGCGCAAACTATCAACTGAAGTTTATTGCGGTGTGCACACATAAGTAAGTTTCACATGTCAAAGCATAACTAAAAAATAAAAAACACATTTAAACCAGCAAATTTGCTGTCGTATCAACAAGCTTCAAAAAGGCTGCCCCAGCGGATCGGTTTACGTTTGGTATCAGTTTTCCAAGAATTGCTTTTCTTGTTTGGTTAGCAAAACTGGCTTTATCTCTGGCAACCCACTTGTGCTGCGAATACGCGACCGCAGCGAAAAAGGCCTGCTGCCATATGACTGAACCCACTCAAAGCTGATCAAGCGAAACATGGACATGCCTTGTTTCTAGCAGGCCATAAAAGAGTCCTACAGCCACAACATGCGAAGTAGTCTGAACAACCAGGCAGCAAGACTGTAAAAAGCCGGTTACCCGAAACCACTGCTTGCATCAGTAGCAGAAAAAGCGCTTAAAAGATTTGTGAAAGGAACGGACCGAGGCAAAAAGCAAGAAAACAAAACACCTGTGGTCCTATTGTACATTCATGCACTTCCTCACAACTTGAAAAAGTTGCTGAAAGGCCTGAAGTGCAAGTAGTTCTTTCTGCACCAAGAAAACTAAAAGGAATGTGCGCGAAGGTAAATGAAGAAACCAGTAATAGAGAAGAGGAATCTTGTGGCGTCAGGCACACAAACAGGTTCGCCGAGTGCTATGAAGGAGTGGTTTACAAGATACCGCTATCTTGCGTCCGAGCATATGTGGGCCAGACGGGCAGATGTTTAAATGAAAGACTTCGAGAGCATAGCCGCAACTGTCGGCAGATTATCTCACCTGGAAAACTGGCAGCACATTGCGCCAGATGCGACAGTTGCAAACCCCATTTCCTACAGACTACAGTACTGCTGAAATCCAGAGATAAGACAACCAGGGAGCTGTGGGAAGCCTAATGCTTGGAATCAGGAAAAGAAGGGACGTGTGTTAGTGACCCTTAAGTTTTGCTTACCAAACAGGAAAAGCAATTCTTGGACAAGAGATACCAAACATAAACCGATCTGCTGAGACAAAGACTTTCTGATGCTTGACGATACGATAGCAAATTTGCTGGTTGAAATGCGTTTTTTATGTTTTGACATGTTAAGCTTATATATGAGCGCACGCCACAATAAACCTCAGTTGATAGTTTGCACACCAGTGTTTGTGTCGTCCCTGTGTTCTCCCAAGTCCGTTCAAAAGCGCAATTATGTTCGACCATGTTAACTACCAACTAGCCCAATTTGAAACGCTCTACTGATTGCGTGAACTCGAAGTAAATGACAGTTTGGATCTGAGCGGCCATACTGCTCTTCCTGAGAGGGGCTTGAAGTTGTCCAGGGTTTCCATGTGCGCCCCTTTCCCAAACTATTCGCATTTGTCCTTTGATTCCTTGGCAACCATTGCGACTCTCTCTGGTGTAGGTAGTAGCCACGTGCAGTGGCTAGGCCGGTTGGCTTGGTTGCGCTGCTGCGCGCTCGCGTGCGGCTGGTGTCTCGTGCTCGTGCTGGTATTCGCCTGGGCTGGAATAAAGCGTTCCGGTTGGCGTCTCAGCATCTAGTACCTTCAATATTCTTAGGCACGCTGCCTAATAACGACCAAATGTTTGGCAAATTGTTCAAGAGAGACTGCCATGGTGGGCAGGTTGCCCACCTCACAAGGTTGCTCACAATCAGGTGGGCGGGAGTCTCATTCGAGCGCTCGAAGAGACTGGTCGTGCCTCCCGCTGCTCCCGCTGGCTCGGGCTAGAGCATGAGTTGTTCCTGCTGCTTTTCAGGGTCTGCCTGCCGATTCCGGGACCTCTTGAGCCGCCCTTTGAACTGCGGGATCGAGTCTCGGGCATCGCTGCGACCACCGGTGGCGACCCGCGAGGCTCTCTGGTGGTTTCTGGCCGCTTTTTGCTGACCGGGACTAAGGCGGCGGCTTTCCTTTGCGCGGCCAGCCGCACGCGAGGAAAAGTTCCTGCTGTATTCCGGGGCCTGCCTGCGGCTTCCTGGACTTCTCGGGCCGCTTTTTGAGCTGCAGGATGCACTCCTGGGCATCGCTGCGACCACCACGAGATGCCCGCGAGGCCCGCTCGCGGTTTTGTGGCCGCTTTTTGCAGGCCGGGACTTAGGCGGCGGCTGCCCTTGCGCGGCCTGCCGCGCCACCTGCCTTGGGGAGGGAATCAGCTGCCTTGCCCAGCCCGTTGGACTATATGGCAGAAGTGGGCTTTCGGTTCCTGCTCCACGCCCGGTCGCGGTTTTCCCTGGCGGCCCTCGCGGCCTGCTGGTGATTTTTTCACCACTTCTCGCGGCGCAGGGACTGTGAGCCGCGCCCTGAGGCTCGGCCCTAGCAGGGCTTGCTAGCATCCCCGACGACAACCTGCGACCGACCGGGGCTTTGCCTCCGGTCGCTGAGGATGCCGCCGCCCTGGAGCTTTGTGCTCGCGCTGACGACGGGCCGCTCCCCGGCGGCCCCTCTCCTTTCGAGGCCCCGGGCGGGGACGGCGCCGACATCGTGCAGTAGGACTTCGGTGCCGGCGTGGCTGACGTTCCGCCCGCGGACACAGAGCCCAGGCTGGACCCGGCGTTCGCTGCGATGCCTGATTTTGCCGAGGTCACGTGACTTCAGGAGCGCCTCACGGCGTTCCTGAACGCTGCGGAGAGCAAGATTCACGTGCTGGCGCGCTTGCAGATTGCGACCATGTTCGGGGAGCTCGTTATCCGCTGCGCTGACTACCAGGCCCACGCGTCCGACGCGTTGAGTCGTGCGGAGGACGTCCGCGCCAACAGGAGCGCTCAGCGTCGCGCTACTGCGGAGGCTCGCAGTCGGGCAAACTTGGCGGAGTCCAGGCTGCAGGCGTGACCTCTACCGGCAGCCGTACCCACCTTTGCGGAGGTTCTCTGAAGTCAACACACGACTGCGACAACACCTTTTGCGAGCGAACCCTCCCGGCCTTAGTCTCTGCCTCGCTGGACATCATCCGAAGACAGCAAACTGTGAGCCACGTGGATTTTATTACGTCCACATCTCATACGAACGCTACGACGGCGCAGTCAGTGCAAACACTGAAGGCAAAAATTGTCCTGTAGGACGCCGGCATAGGCCCCGTCGTTATGCGCTCATCGGCAAATGGTGTAACGGTCATCGCTAAGGACTGCGACACGGTTAACAATTTACGCACTGAGGTCCAGAGCAACGCTGTCTCAAGCAATATCATGACAGTCAGCATCATCACCTGCCTGAATCCGCCCACTGCAGGGCAAAGGTCTCTCCCATGTCTCTCCAATTAACCCTGTCGTTTGCCAGCTGCGCCCACACTATGCCCGCAAACTTCTTAATCTCACCCGCCCAACTAACCTCCTGCCACCCCCTACTAAGCTTCCCTTCTCCGTTACTTTTAAGGGCTAGCGGTTATCTTGCCTTCCCATCACATGCCCTGCCAAAGCCCCTTTCTTGCTCTTGATTTCTTCTAGGATGTCATTAACCCGCGTTTGTTCCCTCACCCACTGTACCCGCTTCCGGTCTCTTAACGTTGTAGCTATAATTTTTCTCTCCATTGGCTCACTGCGTTGTCCTTAACTTAAGCTTAACCCTTTTCTTTAGCCTCCACGTTTCTGCTCCATAGATGAGCACCTGCAAGATACAGGCGTTGTACAATTTTTTCTGGAGGGAAATTGGTAAACTGCCATTCGTGATCTGAGAGAACCTGCCATATGCGCTCCACCCCATTCTTATCCTTCTAGTTATTTCCCTCTCAAAATCCGGATCAGATGTCACTACCTGCCCTAAGCAGGCGTATTCCTTTACCACTTCCAGCACCTCGCTGCCAATTGCGAACTGCTGTTTCCTAGCTAGACTGTGATCATTACTTTGGTTTTCTGCCTATTAATTTCTGGCACGCCGTTCTGCTCTGCCTGTCTAACTCGTTGATCATGATTTTCAGTTCACTTACTGAGTGACTCATCGAGGCAATGTCATCAGCGAATCGCAGATTATTTAGGTATTCTCCATTAACTATTATCCCAGCGGACCAGCGGACACCCCAGCGGACATTGTAGCCTTCGCGCATATGTGATTGCATAAGGCTGATGCGGCTGCTCTGGCAATGT
The DNA here is from genome assembly GCF_052857255.1 of Amblyomma americanum. Lineage (NCBI taxonomy): Eukaryota > Metazoa > Arthropoda > Arachnida > Ixodida > Ixodidae > Amblyomma > Amblyomma americanum. The sequence continues at coordinate 86,402,460 of NC_135497.1, forward strand.
TGCCTGGCATGCATATTTACACTGATGGATTCTAGACTACCCTGTCTGCATGCGCAGCTTATGTTGCTCTCTCAAAACCAGGACGAATTCTTTCTGTGGAGCGTTTTGGGGTAGAAACCGCTTCGGGTGCTTACTGTGCAGAATTAATAGCTATTGAAGAGGCCGTAAGGTACGTGCCTTCTTTGGGCGGGACAACACCTGCTCATTTTTATAGACTTTCTTCCTCTTAATGCCACTGGCCACATACGTCATAAACGACAAAAATATTCATTATAAAGACATTATAAAAAGACATCCCTTTATTCCGTCTATTTAATTTACACCACGTGCCAGCCCATGCTGGAGTTCCGGGCAATCAGCTTCAGACACACTAGCATCCCGTGCAAGCAGATATTCTCGAGTAAGAACATCCGTCCTATCTATATCATCGGGGCTCACAGCCCTATGGTCTTTACTATCCGCCAAATGGCAACAATGGCGGTCAAACAACAATGAGGAAACGGGAATTTACTCATGGGACCCTAGCGCGCTTAACATTCCCGAAACATTTCCACCGCCGAAGCCTCTCGCTACCATCTTGAAGGGACATGGTCGTTTCCCGCCTTTTTTCCGCAGATTTGTATGGGCGTCGTCTTCGGTGCGTCCTTGCGAGCAACACGACGGCGATGTCCCGCATAGTTTAACCACATGTCCCCTGACACGGGACACTGTCGTACGACTCCCGCAACCATCTGCGGAGGAAATGCACTGAGTAAAGCTGTAGGCAAGTAGGTAAGCATTCACGGTGGGGGAACAGCGCAATGCATAGGACAGTGTCTTGCCTTTTCCCGCTTTTGTTACGCTGTTCACCCACCATGAGGAAACGCACGCGGCGGCGTGGCGCCGTTGGTTGGACGACCGCCGCTGCTGTGCCCTACCAATTCTACTAACCCTACCCGGACTACTCGTTCTGATAAAGTGAAGACACGTGAGAAAGTGCTGAAGACCACTCCGTCCATTCCGCCACATGTATCGATCCAACCTGCTGAGCGAGCCACAAAAAGAATGCGGTGCGAGCGCCTGACGGCAAGAATTGAGGCCATGGCAACATACCGCTCCGGCAAGTACCTGCCCATTGAATCCGTGCCATAAGGTATTGATGAGCCGTATTAGCATTCACATGTCCAAGTGCCGGCTAAATAATCCCGTTAACAAGCCCTGCCCGTTCTCGGCAACTCACTTCATACCTGCTGGATAATTGAGCCAGCATCTCCAAGTCTGCCCGGAGCGGCTGAAGCCGACACTGACTACCCCAGCGGGCGACGCGCAAGTCAGCCAGCCCTCTGAAATGTCTGGAGAAAAACGTCGTGTCAGTAAGGACGCCCCCAACTGCCGAGACACATCCAGACCTGGCGCCTCTGAAGACCTACCAACGGCGAATGCCAGTATGACCCAGCTCACGGACGTGAGAACGTTAGTGCCCCTAGTAGCAAGGATCCGCATCGGCCCGGCATCTCTCACGCCTCGGTTGTTGGACTGGACCTTAACCAAGGCAGGTTCCAGCCAGGGATTACGAGGGTGTCAGCCCAGCCGCTCCCTGCAGTGCCCCCGTCGCAGGAACTCCAAGGAAACACTCTCTGCAGAGGCCCGCCATTTTTGCGCGGCATCCTGGCCTGTGGCAGTGAAGTGCCAGGACTATCGGGAGACGCCGGCGCCCTTCTAGCCCGCAGAATCGCGACGCTGGGACGTGGAAGACGGATCCCGCACCTCGGCCCGGACTACTGGTTCTGATACAGTAAAGAGACGCGAGGATATGCCGGAGACCACTCCGGCCATCCCGCCACATGTATCGATCCAACCTGCTGAGCGAGCCGCAAAAAGAAGGCGGTGGAGCGTTTGACCGCTAGAATTGACGCGACATACCGCTCCGGCAACTACCTGCCCATTGTACCCGTGCCATAAGGTATTGATGAGCCGTATTAGCATTCGCATGTCCGAATGCCGGCTCAACATTCCAGTTAACAAGCCCCGCCCGTTCTCGGCAACTTACTTCGTGCCTGGTGGAGAACTTAGCCAGCATCTCCAAGTCTGCCCTTAGCGGCCGAAGCCGATGCTGACTACCCCAGCGGGCGACGCGCAAGTCGGCCAGCCCTCTGAAATGTCTGCAGAAAAACATCGTGTCAGCAAGGACGCCCCCAACTGCCGAGACACATCCAAAATTCTTTATGTGGGGCGCTTTAGGGTAGAAACCGCTTCGGGTGCTTACTGTGCAGAATTAATAGCATTTGAAGAGGCCGTAAAATACGTGGCGCCTTTGTGCGGGACAATACCTAATTAGTTTGAAGCGAAAGCTTCACAACGCTAGGTTTTCAAGAGGGCAGCGTCAGTGCAGTCGCGCTAAAGATGTCATGTGGTGTCGCGTTGGAGGTCATGTGACCTACTGACGTCATCACAGTCTCCCCGCCGTGGCTAGGGGCAAGTGCCCCATCGGGCACCGGCAATTTCATTGACGCTTTACAGACAATCAATTCGGCAGCGTGTGTGGCGTTTGTGAACGTAGCCATACAAAGGAAGCTTTCTCTTGTCACCAGGGTTAACCAAAGTTTAAACCACAGCTGATTTTTTATAGACTCTTTGTCCCTCCGAACCACACTGGCCGCAGACGTCATAAACGAAAAAATATTCATTATTAAGACATTATTAAAAGACATCGCTTTATTTCGTCCATTTAATTTACACCACGTGCCATCCCATGCTGGAGTTCCGGGCAATGACCTTGCAGACACACTAGCATCCCGTGCAAGCACATATTCTCGAGTAAGAACATCCATCCTGTCTAGATTATCGGTGCTCACAGCCTTATGGTCTTTAGTATCCTCCAAATGGCAGCATTGGCAGTCAAACAACAATGAGGAAACAGGAATTGACTCACGGGTCCCTAGCGTGCGTAGCAATCCCGAAGCACTTCTACCGCCGATGCCGCTCACTACCATCTTGAATGGACATGGTCGTTTCCCGTCCTAATTCCACAGATTTGGATTGGTGTCGTCGTCGGTGTGTCCTTGCGGGCATCCCGACGGCGACGTCCCACATTATCTAACTACATCTACCCTAAGACGGGACACTGTCGGAGGTCTCCCGCAACCATCCGCGGAGGAAACGCGCTGAGTAAAGCTGAGATTCGGGCGAGTTGGCAATTGTTCATGATGGGTGAACAGCGTACGTAGGACAGTGTCTTGCCTATGCCCCGACTTTTTTTTAATTGGTTTTGGGGCAAAGGAAATGGCGCAGTATGTGTCTCATATATCGTTGGACACCTCAACCGCACCGTAAGGGAAGGGATAAAGGACGGAGTGAAAGAAGAAAGGAAGAGAGAGGTGCCGTAGTGGAGGGCTCCGGTATAATTTCGACCACCTGAGGATCTTTAACGTGCACCGACATCGCACAGTACACGGGCGCCTTAGCGTTTTGCCTCCATAAAAACGCAGCCGCCGCGGTCGGGTTGGAACCCGGGATCTCCGGACCAGTAGCCGAGCGCCATAACCGCCTTTGTTGCGCTGTTCACCCACTATGAGGAAACGCACACGGCGGCGTGAAGTCGTTGGTTGGGCAACCGCTATCTCATGCGAATGGCGTCTGTCATCACTCATCAGCGAGACGCTTCCGAACTATCTTCGGTTGCGATAACCTCGATCACTTCTCTGCTAACACCAACGCAAACATGACCGCGGCACGTTTGGCGCTGGGGGGCCATTCAGACTAAAGTCACTGGATCCCGTTCCAGTGACTTTAATTCAGACAAAGAGAGGTGGATGCGTGTGTGTCCGTCCTCCCCGCGGTTGCGTGTCACGGTTTTTTCCTTTTGTATACAGATCTAATCTCATACCGGATGCTTGTGTTTGAACGGTAATTCACTTGTACGAATGTTCTAATCCTCACTTTACATCCAACATGAATCACCGTCTCACAAATACTCTCAACAATATTTTAATCTCATTCTTTCGTAGTTTGATTCCCAAATTGTGTGCATGAGTTATCATCAATTTGTGATTGATACTGTGTCTGGCCCAAGCATTCATTTTTTTTACTCATTACGAGGAAAGGCACACCACTACAATATGCATACATACTTTTTCTTCCCTCTCTCTCTTTGCTTGTTCTTATCCCTTTTCTGTTTTCTTATTATTTGCAGGTGACCGCTCCATCGTTTGCACCTTCAGTTCCGTTCACCTGCCATCACCGTCTTCCTCATCTGCACCTGCACCAATTGTATTGTCGTCACACCTGCTTTTCCTCGCCGATTATTTTGCTTTTCTTCATTCTCAACAATTCTGTTCTATTTCTCTTTATTTCTTGTTTTCTTTTGCACCACCTCCAATGATATCCATTTAAAGCTATATTTCATCAATAAATCATCTCTGCGGGGCATTATCACCCCGCTGTGCTCGTTCAGCTCTTAGGACGCCACTTGTGTTACCGTGCCCGACATTATTTTTCCAATTGGCTATTTCCATAAAGTTCAATTTTTGGTCGAATGGGCCCGATTAGTTTATTTTTAATCGGTTTAAGGCTAATAATCTCTAGAAGGTGCAGGTTATTTCTCATTCCACTTTATGTTTTACTTTATTTTCTTATTTTAGCATGGAATGAAACTCCGACTGGGGCAGGTGGTGGGCAGTTTGCTCACAATCAGGTGGGAAGGTTGCCACTTGCCATGGTGGCGAGGTTGTGAAGACGTCAGAAGGGTCGCACGCGTCACGCGTGACGGCTTACGCTGTTTCCGCTTGCGCAGACCCTTCTAATGCCAAGGCATTAAAAATTAAATCCGTCGCCGAAGATTGAGGCCGCAAGCGGACGCGATAAGCGTTGACTGCCGCATTCAAAAGGTGCCTTTGCGTTTTTTAGTGCGCTAGCACTTGCTGTGGGAATTGCACGCATTTAGCCGCTTTTTGTTTGTTTGTGTGAGCTTGGCGCATAATGGCCTCAGTTGCCTATGTGCCATAAAATGCAACACAACCCAACTCTGTAGGTTTGTGCGTTACTGGGTTGTGGCCACCCTGCCGAGGTGTACATACACCTGGCAATCTGCCCACCGTGACAGGTAGTAGTTCAGTTAACCATTGGTCACACGAGCTTGCTCGGGAGGAGCAACCTGTTTCTCACAAGATGGCAGCACCTGTCATCGTACAACTGTGGCGCATCGCTTCACCCCTGCACCATTGCGCCAGGAGTGATTTGAAAACTCCCAGGGATCTATGGATGTGAAGTCGAGGATGTACAATTCCGCATTTATGGACGTTAACCCATTATTGCTATCCGCACAAGTTCGAAATCATTTAGCGCAATATTGCTTAAGGGTGCACTGCTATCCTTGCGCGAAAATAAACACAATTCTTCAGCGCGCGTCGAATTTGTTTTTGAATTGTGTTCTGGATCTACCCAAAAGGAGAGTATCTTTCTTTATCCCTGAATAACTTTCAGCTGATTGTGCAGGCCTCTTGACCCTTATCTTTTTGTGCTTTGAGTATATGAACAATTACGGACGCACCTTGTTTTTTGTTATTTTCAACTGGCTGTCCGCCTCCTAAAACAAGCTTTTGTATGACATCAGAATTAGTCCTTAGTATTCACATGTGGAATGGGGTAATCCGGCATGTTGTAAAGACCTGTACTCGGTGGTTTAATATATTTTATGCACGGAGTCATCGTTTAGATTCGACACTTCATTAAACCAGCGTTTGAGTTCTATTTTTTATAAAAATTGTGATGGCATCAATAGCTGTGTCAGAAACATGACTGATGAAGCACCGCCTCCGGCCACGCACCCGATTTTAGGGTTTCGTTGTGTTTCGTTGTAGGCAGGCTCAAAGGAATTTACAGCGATCATCAGCTCAAAAAGCACGAAAAGCAATAAAGTCCCGGACTTTATTGCTAGCCAGTGACATTGCGTTTTATTAAGCTTTTATAAAAAATAGACTTAAGAAATCACCCAGATCGTGAGATTTCGCGCAATGGATGAATTGGTCGGAGAGCAAACGCCCACTTCGTTACGGCCGCATGTATTCCTACAGACAGATATCCGCGATGCGCATCGACTGCGGCATAGATTAATTGTGCCGCCACTTTTGCCATAAACAGCGCCTGCCACGAAGTTGCTTACATTTCCATACAGAAATATCGATTTCATTTGTTTTCTATTCCTTAATCTCTAACCTAGCCTGCATACCCTGGCGGTTCTCTTCGCTTGACTCTGTCAGCACTGAGTATATATTAAAAATCGGTTCGGTTGGGCGGATAAAAAAAGAAGACAGCAACAAAAGTAAAAAGGCAAAGAAAAAATTCACAGGGCGCTTAACACACGCCGTATACACGCCGCTTCTCTACTCAAAAAGGTATGGCAACTTCATCAAGTGAGACTACTATGTCATCTGAAAGGACTGGTTACTCTGGGCACAACTTGAGAAATGCCAGAGACAGAAAACAAAGTGATTTATTCTTTCAGGCTAACATGCTTCTGGTTTTCAGAGTTGCTATTGTGGGCTAAGCGGGATATCGTCCAGGCTGTTATCCCCGCTAGCGTAGGGGAGCCGCTCAGCTCGGCTGGACAGCCCCACAAGCCTTACTGTATGTGTCGAGTCCAGAGGGCTCTCGCCGAGGTCATCTGCGATGTCGGTCGGAGTGCCTGGTGATGGGGGCAACGGCGACATGGAAGGACCTGCACTGGCGTTGCGGCACAGTTGCGGCGAAGACTGATACTCTGGACGGCCTGCTTCGCGACAGATGTGGACGGCGACCGTGACGTCGTAGTGTAGACAACAGTGCCTGCACTGCGCTCGGTTGTTGATTTTCCGTCGAGACACAGTCGCTACGGCGATGGGTGAGGCTGAGGATTTCGCCGGAGGCTGAAGCCAGTGCCAGCACTGCCGATGAGATCGCATGTCGGTGGCGGCCGAATCCCCTCCACATCCTCCGCCCAGGAAACGGTCACCAGAGCCCTCAGCAGAGAATGAATGCGTCGCTGGAGTCCGCGGGGAGCCGTCGTAGGTGAGCCGCTCGACCGCCACCGGGAGAGGCTTGGTGGCGTCATTGGCCATAGCAAAGGCAGTGGGCCAGGAACAGACGTAGCGCGACGTCCCCGGCGTCGGGAACGTGGGCGTTGCAGCGGCCGCGTCTCCTTCGCTGCCTCCGTGCACAGCCAGGACACCAGCGTCCTCACCCGGGGATGGCGGTGGCACGGGAGACGGCGGGGCGCCGCTGGAGGTGCACATCCGGGCTGCGGCCGCAAGAGGCATGATGGCGCCGACAGTGGCCATGGTTGCTTCACAGCTGTGAGCAGGCGTTATCTCGTCCACCCCGCTCTGCTGCTCGGCAAACGAGGTACACAGGTGAGAGGTGGGCGCCTAGGTTGCGGCTGGCATTGCGGCCGCCGCCGGAACCGTAGCCGTCGAGGTCCGCTGCGGAGCCGTCATCTGGTGTGGCTGGGTCGGCTCCGTCTTCTGGGAGGCTCGTGCCTCGTGCACATGCTGCGAGGCAGATCGCCCTTCGTCGTTGTCATCTGAATGCTGATTATCTGCTTGGAGCATATAGAGTAGAAGTGTCGTTTTATACGTAATTTTTGAATGCCGAATATACATGAATTCAATGGGCTAAACGGATTAAATAGATGACGTTGAAAATGATTACAAAGAAATCTAAAGTGCGACTAAAGTTTACGAACAGTTCTCAAATATTTAGGGCGAAGTTGGTATAGGGCACATCTTACTTTTTTGTCCATCACGACTCCTTCAAAATGGCCAACTCCGAAGCCGCTTTAGATGCTGCCGGGATCAGTCTGCGCAGGGCGCAGTGCTCCAGCGAAAAAGAGAGCACGGCGCCGCGACGCCGTCGATTGGTGTCGCTTGAGCATAATGTTAATAAATATGGCCTTCAAGACTGAGCGACGCGAGCGATTTCAGAAGAATTAACAAGCCTTGCCTTCATTCTAGATATGGGAGGACATGGATCAAACTCTTATTCTTCTTATCAATTGAGATTTTGGGAGTTTGTTCAGTGTTGTAATGAGTAGCTAAGGGCAATTTTCCTATTCCTGTGACGTGAAGGTCGTAGAGCTGATAAACTGACTCAGTGTTCCATGTCCTGTAGTGGAGACCGGTGTTGCGTCTTTCGGCAGCTACAGTGTTAACTCATGACTTATAGCGCCGCCGCTTGAGCTGTTGGGTAGGTTGTGCTGACGTCACAAGGTTCACGCCTTACCCCGCATCATACGTGACGGCGTTCGCTGTTTCCGCTTGCACAGACCCTTCTATCCCACGCCTAAAAAGCGCTGTTCTGGCTTTGCTAATGGATTAAGAGATGACGGGCGGCATAAGAGTAGGAATGCGCAGAGGATGTCATACTGCTTTCCAAGATTTGACTTCTCCATCTCATCAACGCCTGCGACTCAGAGGAAAGGTATCGCGGGGCAGTTGGAGGCTACAGGAGGGATTAGCAAGTTAATTATTTTGGCAACTGCTCGGACTCGTGGCTGAATGTCAAGAGTTCGTGGCGTTATGATTCCAATTGGCTTCGGGTATCCACCAGTGACACTATAGGTACAAGCTTTCCCTTGGCCTGGTGCTCAACTTTTATAGTGTGAAATGCTTGGGAAATACGTCTTTTACCCTACCTTGAGTAAACGAAAGCACCGTGTGCCATCGTCATAATGAAATCGTCATCATTTGTTGGCTCATGGTGATTTGCGGAGGACCACATTACATCCTTACTGTGAATGTGGGCGTACCTGATGGCTTCGTTAATTGTGCAGTGGGACGCCTGGCATTGTGCAGTATGACCTCAATGGCAACCCAATGCGAATCTGGCTAAGATTTTGACAGTTGGCATCGAACATTGTCGGACAGATAGAATACAGGAGCTTTAGTTCATTCCAGTCTCAAGACGGCTCTTCGTAACTCTGAAGAACATTACACGCAAAAAAGACACGTTTCAATGCATCAATTAACAAACATCAGATATAATGAAAAATTACAGAGAATTAATAATGTATTGGATACTTCAGTTCGCATTAAAAAATAACTACAAACTCTACAGCACGAACCTCTCGCAACCGCTGTTCTATAAGAACGCATTACCGAGCAGCCTAACAGTCATGTTAGCTTTCGCTACGTTTAGCCCATTACGCAGGAAAGTGTAAACCTTTAAAGAGACCTTTTTTCCCTTTCCGAAACATCTTCCATCTCACGTGGCGGCCCATGTAAGTCGTTGTCAAGAGGGGTAAATACAATTAGCGCGTCATAATATGAGAGCTTCCTCTCGAGGACTTGGAATTTTGTCCTCAAAGAGGAATGTATATGTAAACGTACTCTGGTCATTTTTCGTTTTAACGCTCCACAAACTTTAGCATTAGTAGGGAATAAATTATGTGTGAACGCGCATGAATGTGCGATGCCTATCTTTACTACCCAGAACTCTTCCTGTAACACCCGTCTGTCCAAAGAATAATTGTGCAAGCTGCTCAGTGGTACTCATGAGCCATCATAAATAAAGCTGCGTTTCTGAAGCGCAGCACGCACAGGAAAAATACTCAGACGGATCCAAAGCACCGTTTTAGAATTGATAACCGTCTATACTACAGTATAAGCAGGACCAAGCAGCGTTAGGCTACGCTCTCTCAAAAGTGATCAATAACTTCCACAGCCTAGGTGTCACAAAACTAGTCAGCTGAATTCAGATATAGTAAATCGAGATGAGAAATTTCACCGCTGTTATCAATTTGCGTATTTTACGCATACCAGTTCGCTGCATTAATACGTCGTCGAAAGCGACAAAGGTGAACACGCATCTTTTGCCAGGTTATTCGAAATAATGGTCACTAAAAATTTAATAAAACAACGGTGCAAAAATTTATTCATGAGAGTAGCAATATAATTCTTTTCCACCGGAACTTCTTTTACACCGCTCGTTATTTGAAATGAACTCAAACACCTCAGCACCCTCTGATTGTCTTAAAACGATTTCTTACGAGTCCTTCAAACCTGAGGCATCTCGCTGTTTGCCAGGCAAGCCTTTTAATGCACATTCCTTGGAGAGCTCTGAACACCTTTCCGGTGCGTCCCACCCGCACAAATTCAGCTAGATGGAAAAAAAAGAATATTCCCATGGTTGATGTCATGATACACCTCAAACCGGCTCGGTTTGTAGTTTTTAGTGTTCTTGAGAGTGCGCTTCCGCGCAGCATTGGACAACTACTCCGTGGTCCCCGGTGCCGGCGTCGTGATGGCGCTTGTCACAAGGAGCCTCGTACCCGTGGTCAGTGTGATGGTCGGCACCGCATAATGGTAATGGGCTGCCATCAAGGCGCCCAGCACCACACGCAGCAGGGCGATCTCAAGTTGGACGGTGATTAGGTTGGAATGGGTGGTGAAGTCAAAGTCGATGTGGAGGGCGGCCACCAGGGGCATCTTGTCGAGCAACAATTCAGCGCCCCGAAGCAATTAGGCCGTATACACGTCGCTTCTCCACTCAAAAAGGTATGGCAACTTCAACAAGTGAGACTACTGTGTCATCTGAAAGGACTGGTTACTCTGGGCAAAACTTGAGAAATGCCAGAGACAGAAAACAAATTGATTTATTCTTTCAGGCTAACGGGCTTCTGGTTTTCAGAGTTGCTATTATGGGCTCAGCGGGATATCGTCCAGGCTGTTATCCCCGCTAGCGTAGGGGAGCCGCTCAGCTCGGCTGGACAGCCCCACAAGCCTTAATGTATCTGTCGTCGAGTCCAGGGGGCTCTCGCCGAGGTCATCTGCAATGTCGGTCGGAGTGCCAGGTGATGGGGGCAACGGCGACACAGAAGGACCTCCACTGGCGTTGCGGCACAGTTGCGGCGAAGACTGATACTCTGGAAAGCCTGCTTCACGGCACATGTGGACGGCGACCTCGATGTCGTAGTGTTGACAACAGTGCCTGCATTGCGCTCGGTTGTTGATTTTCCGTCGAGACACAGTCGCTACGGCGACGGGTGAGGCTGAGGATTTCGCCGGAGGCTGAAGCCAGTGCCCACACTGCCGATGAGATCGCACGTCGGTGGCAGCCGCATCCCCTCCACATCCTCCGCCCAGGAAACGGTCACCAGAGCCCTCAGCAGAGAATAAAAGCGTCGCTGGAGTCGGCGGAGAGCCGTCGTAGGTGAGCCCATCGATCGCCACCGGGAGGGGCGTCTTGGCGGCGTCATTGGCCATAGCAAAGGCAGTGGACCAGGAACAGCCGTAGAGCGACGTCACCGGCGTCGGGGACGTGGGCGTTATCACGGCTGCAGCGGCCGCGTCTCCTTCGCTGCCTCCGTGCACAGACAGGACACCAGCGTCCTCACCCGGGGATGGCGGTGGCACGGGAGACGGCGGGGCGCCGCTCCACATCCGGGCTGCGGCCGCAAGAGGCATGATGGCGCCGACAGTGGCCATGGTTGCTTCACAGCTGTGAGCAGGCGTTATCTCGTCCACCACGCGCTGCTGCTCGGCAAACGAGTTACACAGGTGAGAGGTGGGCGCCTAGGTTGCGGCTGGCCTTGCGGCCGCCGCCGGAACCGTAGCCGTCGAGGTCCGCTGCGGAGCCGTCATCTGTTGTTGCTGGGTCGGCTCCGTGTTCTGGGACGCTCGTGCCTCGTGCACATGATGCGAAGCAGATCGCTCTTCGTCGTTGTCATCTGAATGCTGATTATATGCTTGGAGCATATAGAGCAGAAGTGTCGTTTTATACGAAATTTTTGAATGCCGAATATACATGAATTCAACGGGCTGAACGGATTAAATAGTTGGCGTTGAAAATGAGTAGAAACAAATCTAATACGCAGCTCAAGTTTTCGAAGCGTTCTCAAATATTGAGCGCGAAGTTGGTATAGGGCACATATTTTTTTTTGTCCATCAGGACTGCTTCAAAAATGGCCCACTCCGAAGCCGCTTAGATGCTGCCGGGATCAGTTTGCGCCGGGAGCAGTGCTCCAGCGGGAAAGATGCCACAGCACCGCGACGCGTTTACTTTTCGCTTGTACATAATGTTCATAAATATGACATTTTGAGATTGAGCGACTGTCACATATAATAGGGAGTCTAAAATAAAATTATGATCGAAAGAGGTTTGAAGAAGACGAGTTTGGCGATAATGATGACGTGGATTAACCGAAGTCTAAAGACGATGAAGAAGAAGTATTCTGCGAGGTGGAAAGAGATGACTGGTGCAGAAGAGAAGAAAGAAGAAGAGGACGCCGACAAGGATTAGGGATCGTGTCATCATCATCATCTCGTCCTGACGCGTGGGCGCGTGCCGGATCCTGAGGTCAGAAGAAGAAGAAGCCGCCGCTTACGACCGATCTCGAAAGGACGCCTGTTGCTTGCTGACGTGTTCTTGCTGGTGCTTGGCTTCGAGCTCAACTGTGGTTCCCTGGTGGTGCCTACGTGGTCATCTCTGGTGAGGCCGTTCTCTGTGGGGGATTTGGCCAGGTCTCAGGTTAGGTCTGTAGGCCAGGTTAATGTGCATTTGAGGGTGCGTTTGGCTTAGGTATGTCGCTGACCTCCCCGGGTGGAGGGACGGCAACCTGGTTTGCCAGCTTGCCCACCCAAAGCTTGCCGCTAGAAAATTTTCGTAAAAATGGAATTGACATCATCCCTGTGGCTTTCGTGCCGATCGGTGAGGGAACGATCAAGATGAAAAGCCCCAAGGTCCTTCAGCAGGAGCTAAGATCTCTCACTACCCACTACCTCCAGATCTCTGAGGTGCGACCGTTCGGCCGGAGAGGCATTGTTTGCAGGTCCGCTGACATTGATTGTGTCACAGACCTGCTCCAGTGCAAAATATTTCAGTCCTTAGCGGTTAAAGCCTTCATCCCGGAAAAGCTCGCATGTTCCAAAGGTATTGTTCGTGGCGTGGACCCAGCATCTTCCCCGCAAGATATACTGAAGGAGTTTCAGGATGCAGGTGTGGGGGTTCTTTCTGTCTACCGGTGCAGTAGAGAATTCAATGGTGTGCGTGTTGCGACAGAGTCAGTTATCACTACGTTTGCTGGTTCCTCCTGTCCTTCTGAACTCAAGGTTTGGCCGATAGTGTATCGTGTGGACCCTCTGCAGCCCCGTCCTCTTCAGTGCAACAACTGTTGGCGTTTCGGTCACAGTGGTAAAGCGTGTAAGTCGGCGACCCGCTGCCGGGTTTGTGGAGAAGGGCATTCAGATGACAGCTGCGCCTCTGATCAGCCCCAGTGTTGCCTATGCAAGGGCAACCACTCAGCTGATGATGTCAACTGCTCGAAACGAGCCGACGAACAAAGCCTGCTCGATATCATTCAAGCGAAACGATGTTCGAGAGCAGATGCTTATGCACTTCTGGATCGGAGGGGTAATACATATGCCAGCCGTGCGCGAAGCTCTGTTGCTGATATACCGTCAAGTTTGACTACTTCAATAGTGTCCTCAGTAGAACAGGCTCTTTCTGTGGTGGTCGAGCGAATGCTGGGCAGTTTCACCGAGGCTCTATCTCAACTTGTTGCTGGCCAATCTCTGCCTACTGAATCACATGTTTCGGCGGCTACGCCGGCATCACTCCCGAGTGCTGCTAGTAAGAATCATTCCATGTCGCCTCCTACCGTGCCCCAAGTACCGCCTGCCAACAGCGCTCCTGACAGTGTCGCTCACGTAGATCCTTGTAGTATGGACGTTGAAATGCTCACCACTTCCCAGAAGCGTCGAGCTTCTTCTTCACCCTCGAAGTCAGCTGTTCCGCAAGTCAAAGCAAAGAAAGGACCCCCCAAATTAATTCCCCAGACTGATGTGCTGAAGGAGGCTGTTGATGCCTCTTTAACCAGTCGATAATCATGGCGGGTCTAAAAGTTATGCAGTGGAATTGTCGCTCCGTACTTTCTTCTTTACCGGATCTTGAATTACTTCTTCATAAACATAATCCAGATATTGTGATTTTACAAGAAACGTGGCTCTCACCACTTAAATCATTCACATTTAAAAAATTTCGTGTTTTCAGGATAGATCGCGTTAATGGCAGGGGTGGTGGGTTAATAACTATGATCTCTACGAAAATATGTCACCGGGCATCAATCTCGCAGACAGTTATGCGCCCTGACTGTGAGTTGTTGGCGGTTGAAATCTCCCTTCCACAGTGCGCCAAAGTCACTATTGCTAACGTCTACTTCCCAATCGGTGTTCACAGGACAGATTGTTTGGACACCTTACTGAGCGGCGCAAACAGCACAGTCATCGCAGGAGATTTTAATTCGCACCACAGTGCCTGGGATAGTCGCTCTGACTCCTGCGGCCAGCTTCTGTGGTCCTGGATGTCAATGAATGCAGTGCGCTGCTGTAATTCCGGAGCAGTAACCTTTATGCGTGGAGGATCCCGTTCAATCATAGATTTAACATTAGCATCTCGTGGGGTTGGCGTATCTGCATGGTCAACTGAAGAATCAGGTACATCTAGTGACCACTTTCCAATAACCTTTTCTATTATATCCTCGCCTATCAGAAAAGGTGGTGCAACCATGAAATTTCTAAACCACATTATGTACAAAAAATTGATATCTGCCTCACTCCCCTCCATAGTTAGCTCAGGTCGAGCACAAAGAGCTCAGCGGACAATTACCTTTCTGCAAGATGCTGCTGAGAGTTCTGTATTCTCGGTGTGCACTACTGCTCCTGCCAGACAGCCGTCTCCTTGGTGGACGGAGGAGTGCGAGAAAGCTTATCGTCGTAGAAAAGCAGCCTGGAAAAGCCTTTCCTATAATCAGAGCCCAGCTAATTGGATAAATTATAAGTTCTTCTCTGCATGTTTCAAACGAACTGTTAAAAAGGCAAAGGAGGATTATAATCAAAATTTAAACACGTATCTCTCAAAACCCCAGAATAAGAAGGCTCTCTATAGATTCATGGCGCGGAATAACAGCTCTCCGGCCTCCAATCGCATAAGGTCAATGGTAATGTCTCCGCAGGAGGCTAAGCAAAACCTTGAACGCATCGCGCAGGGGCTGGCCTTACGTTTCCAGGTACAGAAAGCAGAACCTTTGCACACTCTCACCCCCAGCTCGGACTATCCTGAGGTCGACGTGTCGGAGCTCCTGCAAATTGTTTCCTCGATGCACTCTGCTGCTCCGGGATCTGACGGGATTACTGTGGGCATGTTAAAGATTTTAGCGCACGACTTTCCAACTCACCTTCTAGATATTGTAAATGCGTCATTGGAAACCTCTTGGATTCCTCACAGTTGGAAAATTGCGAAAATAATTTTACTTTTAAAAAATGCAGACAATGGATTTCAATTAGACAATATTCGGCCGATTGCTTTAACCTCAAATTTAGTAAAGCTAATAGAAAGAGTAGTACACAGTCGCCTCACAAAGCATGTTCATCATATTAACGGCCTCAGCCCCGCACAGATTGGCTTTCGTCGCGGTTGTTCCATATGGTCCGCGCATGTGGATCTCGAGAGCCGAATACGACTCTCAATGCGCCAGAGAGAAGTTTCGGCCTTGGTGACGCTTGACGTTGCGAAGGCCTATGACAGCGTGGAGCACACAGTCCTCATTAACAAGCTTGCTCAACTACAACCACCGCATTACCTCTACGCCTGGATTTGTGAATTTCTAAAAGATAGATTTTTCTTCTGTACAGACGGATCTTTTTGTTCTAATACCTATGGTCAATCAAGAGGTGTGCCGCAAGGCTCTGTTCTTTCTCCGCTGCTTTTCAACATATTAGTTCGGGACATCCCCATTCATCCTAACGTTACAGTTTATGTATACGCAGATGATATAGCTTTTTTCGCATCAGCAAATGATATTCATGTGCTCTACGGGTATTTGCAGGCATATCTGAATGCTCTTGAAGTCTGGTTGGACCAAATCAATTTATCACTTAATGTCAGCAAATGCGGCGTGCTGGTATTTCCACCCGACGCTCCTATGTACATCTCGCTAGCCTACCGCTCCACTCCAATTCCGCAGGTGGAGTCGGTTAAATACCTAGGTGTTACTTATGACCAAAATTTGGACTGGCGACACCATATTAAGAATAATGTTATTAAAGGGGAACGTGCACTGGGCCGTTTGACCCGAGTTGGCAATAAAAAGTTTGGCATGCGTCGTGACACGCTACTGTTGCTCTATAAGGCTTATATGAGACCGATTCTGGAATTTGGTTGCCCCTTGTTCTCTGGTAGCGCGAACTACAAGCTGCAGCCATTAGCCTTACTGGAAAGACGTGCCCTACGGCTATGCCTCGGGCTCCCAAAATCAGCGTCCAACGCTGTCCTTTATCTGGAAGCGCGTATCCCCAACCTCTATTCCCGCTTCCAACTTCTAACAGTGCGTACTTTCCTCAAGTCTTTTGACCCGGCCCCAGGCGTTAGTGTTCCAATTTTTGTATCCCAACCACACCTTTTTTTGACTAATCACTGGCCACGTTATCAGCTTCCGCAAGTTAGGTTCACGCAGAATCTGTTAGCTCCGCTTCAGGTTGATCTGATCTCCTTGCAACGAGTTGCTGACACGCAGGCTGATCCCGTCTTCTATTACGACTTTATTTTCCCGTCCCATGCGAAGCATATGCCCGCACATACCCTAAATGGTCTTCTTTCTGAACACCTACAGAATTTTCCACATCATACTGTTCTCTCCACTGATGCCTCCGGCAGCTGTGAGAAGGCGGCGATTGGCATATATTCGCAGGATCTAGATTGGAGCTACTCCGTTCGTATCCCTGATTATACTCCTATATTCTTCGCAGAGTTTTTGGCCATTGGTTTGGCTCTTCTCAAAATTCCCAGACATGTCGCACGGGTTCTTATTCTCACAGACTGCCTTTCAGTTATTGTCTCTCTCCAAAATTCGGAAAAATCTTTCTTGACTCGTTCACTTAGGTTTTTTGTTCCGAGCACAGTGCGCGAGATCCGTTTGGTCTGGGTACCTGGGCATTCAGGCGTCTATTTTAACGAGGTGGCTGATTTATTGGCAAGGTCAGCTCTCAGCGCACCTGTAATATATCCCGTCCCTCACCTCATTCTGTTAGCGGCTTCACGTTTCCAGCGGTTCCAACATATTTCAGCCACTTTGAGTGATCCGTTGCTGAATACCGTGGACTTTCAACACCTAAAGTACCCATGGAATATCCGGTGGTGTAAGTCAAGGCTTTGTGAAGTGTCCATGACGCTCCTGCGATGTAGAATCCCTCACTTAAACTTGTACTTATGCAGGTGCGGGTTCGCTGCGACAAACCTTTGTGTATCATGTGGGCAAGTTGAATCAATCGATCATTTTCTCCTCTCTTGCCGGCGGTTCGCGGTTCAGAGAAAGCAATATCTGGAGGTTCCTCTTTCGAGACTTGGACTGCCTCTGTCTCTTACAGTTCTTCTATCGTTCGGTGCGAGTGCCAAGGGATTCCCGTTAAGCAGTGTATGCGGCTACCTTCACGATTACATAAGTGCAACTAATCGATTATCCTGTTAGCTATACACAAAATTCTTTCGCATGTCCAAAAAGGCTAGATTGATTCTATTCCGGATGACTCATACCTCTTGAATTCATTTTATTTTTCCCAATTTTTTTTTTCTTGATTCAGTCTTCTGACGTTTCCTTCCCCGCGCAAATGCTTCATTGGCATTCTACCCTATACCTTGGCCAATCCCCCCACGTGGGTATGTGCCATATTACTTGAGGAGAAGAAGAAGAAGAAGGATTAGGTGGACTCGCCAAGGCTATAAAAGCGCGAGGGAGAGCGAGGCACGGTGAGTAGGCAGGCCCGTGCACTTTCCTTTCTTTCTTCCTGTCAGCAGCAGCAGCAGCAGCAGCAGCGAGGCGCGGGGGGAAGAACAGAGAATCGGAGGCCCCGGCGGTTCAGGGACGCTTCGGCTGGAAGAGAGCGACGCCGACTGCTGCGGTGAGCTCTTGTTCTACGGCTTCGCACCGAGGACTTCGCTCCGTTCCTGAGCCCGTTCCGGGGAGTCAACGGAGGACGCTACAACCTGCTACAGTCAGGGGTGTCTCCAGCGCTGTTACCACCCATCCCGGTGGTGCCCCAACGCCAACGTCACCGGCATCACCTCCACGGACGCTTGGACCGGGAGCTTGCAGGACGCAGCCAATGGCGCCGCCAGCGACGCCAGCCCGAGCACGTCGAACGCCACCTCGACGCCGGCTACTGGACCCATGCAACGCCGCATCCGCACCGAACCAACCGTGAGCACGAACGCCGACCGCTAACAGTAGAACGCTAGTAGTAGACACTAGTAGCAGTGTCCCCGGGTCGTGTGTATTGATAGTCTTTGTGTTGTGTGTTAGTTTTGTTAGTTTTGTGTGCTAGTGTTTCTGTCACGTAGGGTGTTTTAAATGTGCGTCTGTGTGGGTACACCTGTCGCCTAGTCCATTCTTTCGGTCCGAGTGTTCTCCGGGGAGATCCGTGACAAAGTTAAGTGGCGAGCCTGTGCCAGGATTCATTTCCTTGTTTCTTTTTGCTTTGTCTTGGATCTTTCCAATCTCTCGATGGCAGAAAGTATGGATTTGACAAAAACGTTACAACTGGCGCTCAAGCTAGGGTTAAGCAAGGAAGAGGCGATGCGTCTCTGTGACGAGGAGAAAGAAGAGGAAAAAAGACAGAGAGAGGAAAGGGCGCAAGCACGCACAGACGCTCGCGAAGCAGATGAAAGAGCTCGCGAGGCAGAAGAGCGAGAGGCTAGAAGAGCTCGCGAGGCAGAAAAACAGGAGAAAAGAAGGATAGAACGGGAGAAGGAGTTTCTTTTGTGGAAACAGGTGCATATGGCGGGAGGATATAAGGAGGTCACGGACAATGATCAGCGTTCCTTAATGGGCACAGAATCTCTTAGACCGGCCAGAGTTTGTCCAAAAAAGCTGATGGCTCCTTTTCATGACAAAATAGATGATCTGGACGCATATCTGCAACGATTCGAGTGGATAGCTTTGTGGCAAGGCAGGAAGCGTAGTGAATGGGCCACGGCATTGAGCATGTGTTTAGTCGGGGAGGCTCTGAATGTGTTTGGAAGGATGCCTGCTGCTGAATCCATGGACTACGAGAATGTCAAGAAGGCACTCCTCCAAAGATTCAGGCTTACGGCAGAGGGTTTTCGGGAAAGATTTCGCACCGCGAAACCTGAGGATTCTGAAACCGCTAAGCAGTTTTCCTGCAGGCTGACCAACTATTTTGATAGGTGGCTTGATATGTGAAACACAGAAAAGAGTTTTGAGTGTTGCGTGACAAGGTGGTCACAGAGCATTTTTTAGCGTGCTGCAGCTCAAAGCTAGGGCTATTCCTGAAAGAAAGAAAAAGTGGTGTTCACTAGAAGAGTTTTCCGACACTGCAGGCCAATTTCTCGAGGTTCAAGGGCTGAGAAATATGAGTAAGGCAAGGGAAGAAACACAAAAGGTCCCAGAGACAAATGCGACAAAACCAAGAGCATATGGCGTGCTTGCGCCCTTTCCTCTCTCTGCCTTTCTGCCTCTTCTTTCTCCTCGTCACAGAGACGCATCGCCTCTTCCTTGCGTAACCCTATCATGAGCTCCAGTTCTAACGTTTTTGCAAAATCCATCCTTTCTGCCGTCGAGAGATCGGAAAGATCCGAGACAAACCAAAAACAAACTAGGAAATTAATCCGTGACAGCGACGCGAGAGATTTCAGATAGGATTAACAACCATTGCGTTCATTGTTGATATAGGAGGAAATGAGATTTGAGGAGTTTGTTCGCTGTCCCAACGAGTAGCAAACGGCAATTTTCCTATTCGTGGGACGTGACGGTCATAGAGTTGATATACTAACTTTTTGTTGGGTGTCCAGTAGCGGAGACCGCTGTCGCGTATTTCGGCATCTATAGCGTTAACTCATGACTTAAAACCGCCACCGCTAGCGTTTCGCTGTTTGGCATAAACTTTGGTTTTTGACGAACATTAGCACAAGCAGCGAATAATCCCACACATATCCGATCCGGACTCCATTGGGTTCTAATACTATTTGATTCGAATGCAATTATGTTTTTAACTACAGAATCCATGTTCGCTGCAGTTTGGAAAAAAGAAAAGAACAAATCGCACACCCCAAGTATAAAGGCATGCGCAGTTACTTGAGCACATCTGTGAGTCGTGATCATGTGGAACTCACGGGTGGAGCTCAGTTCACTTGTTTTCAACTTCAGCCTCTTATATGTTGAGTGGTGACAATGTAGCTAATGACACGTAAGCAGCTTGTGGCTGATTTTCGTTAGGGTCCTTGCTGGGAGGAGTGTGAGCCACAAAATCTTGCTGAAGCTCTTCAGAAGAGCTGAGGATCCGCCGTACCATCTTGGCGACAATGTACATGTAATAAAAGCTGGCTTGGTACGCCAACCTCATTGCGGAGGACGGCGCGGGCGTCGACTAAGAATGATGGTGATTCTTTCATGGCATCGCTGAGATGTGGTCGCTGCAGTCGTGACCAGCCGGGAACTGTTGCGCTAGTCATGATACATTTATCGCAGCCGCTCCAAGAATTCGGTAGGGCACTCTTTCGGGCTGGACGGAGACCATGCAGAGGACTCGTTGTCCACTTTCGCCTTAACTGGTTTCAAGGACGAAGGGTCAGTGAGGGTGCGCGAGTGTCCTGACGGAGTTTGAATTTCGATGTTTTCTTCGGAAGTGACAAACAAAATGTACGAGCCAATTCACATAAAGGCACCCCGGAAACTATTAGCCTCTGTCATTATCAACATTCTAATGAGCCACAGGCTGGCGAAGATGTTAGCGATGCCCTACAGCCACCAAATATTGGACTTGCAGGGATGCGAATAGGTGTCAAATTTTCGGTCGCCGTTCAGACCCCTGGCAGCACAATCCATGCGCCCAGCCGTAGAAGAATACGTCAGGATGGGCGTAAGAAAGCGTCGACTCTGGACGCCATCCCGACGCACCTTTATCTAAACCCACGAAGCGGTTCTCAATTCCTACGAAGTCCTTGCCGTGCGTGCACTTCGCTCTTGCCCGAATTTATGCTCTCATTCGATGGCGCCATGAACATACGTCTCTCTACTAATTTGCTCAAACATCATTGCGCTTTTGAACTGACTTGGAAGAACACAGGGACGACACAAACACTGGTGCGCAAACTATCAACTGAAGTTTATTGCGGTGTGCACACATAAGTAAGTTTCACATGTCAAAGCATAAATAAAAAATAAAAAACACATTTAAACCAGCAAATTTGCTGTCGTATCAACAAGCTTCTAAAAGGCTGCCCCAGCAGATCGGTTTACGTTTGGTATCAGTTTTCCAAGAATTGCTTTTCTTGTTTGGTAAGCAAAACTGGCTTTATCTCTGGCAACCCACTTGTGCTGCGAATACGCGACCGCAGCGAAAAAGGCCTGCTGCCATATGACTGAGCCCACTCAAAGCTGATCAAGCGAAACATGGACATGCCTTGTTTCTAGCAGGCCATAAAAGAGTCCTACAGCCACAACATGCGAAGTAGTCTGAACAACCAGGCAGCAAGACTGTAAAAAGCCGGTTACCCAAAACCACTGCTTGCATCAGTAGCAGAAAAAGCGCTTAAAATATTTGTGAAAGGAACGGACCGAGGCAAAAAGCAAGAAAACCAAACGCCTGTGGTCCTATTGTACATTCATGCACTTCCTCACAACTTGAAAAAGTTGCTGAAAGGCCTGAAGTTCAAGTAGTTCTTTCTGCACCAAGAAAACTAAAAGGAATGTGCGCGAAGGTAAATGAAGAAACCAGTAATAGAGAAGAGGAATCTTGTGGCGTCAGGCACACAAACAGGTTCGCCGAGTGCTATGAAGGAGTGGTTTACAAGATACCGCTATCTTGCGTCCGAGCATATGTGGGCCAGACGGGCAGATGTTTAAATGAAAGACTTCGAGAGCATAGCCGCAACTGTCGGCAGATTATCTCACCTGGAAAACTGGCAGCACATTGCGCCAGATGCGACAGTTGCAAACCCCATTTCCTACAGACTACAGTACTGCTGAAATCCAGAGATAAGACAACCAGGGAGCTGTGGGAAGCCTAATGCTTGGAATCAGGAAAAGAAGGGACGTGTGTTAGTGACCCTTAAGTTTTGCTTACCAAACAGGAAAAGCAATTCTTGGACAAGAGATACCAAACATAAACCGATCTGCTGAGACAAAGACTTTCTGATGCTTGACGATACGATAGCAAATTTGCTGGTTGAAATGCGTTTTTTATGTTTTGACATGTTAAGCTTATATATGAGCGCACGCCACAATAAACCTCAGTTGATAGTTTGCACACCAGTGTTTGTGTCGTCCCTGTGTTCTCCCAAGTCCGTTCAAAAGCGCAATTATGTTCGACCATGTTAACTACCAACTAGCCCAATTTGAAACCCTCTACTGATTGCGTGAACTCGAAGTAAATGACAGTTTGGATCTGAGCGGCCATACTGCTCTTCCTGAGAGGGGCTTGAAGTTGTCCAGGGTTTCCATGTGCGCCCCTTTCCCAAACTATTCGCATTTGTCCTTTGATTCCTTGGCAACCATTGCGACTCTCTCTGGTGTAGGCAGTAGCCACGTGCAGTGGCTAGGCCGGTTGGCTTGGCTGCGCTGCTGCGCGCTAGCGTGCGGCTGGTGTCTCGTGCTCGTGCTGGTATTCGCCTGGGCTGGAATAAAGCGCTCCGGTTGGCGTCTCAGCATCTAGTACCTTCAATATTCTTAGGCACGCTGCCTAATAACGACCAAATGTTTGGCAAATTGTTCACGAGAGACTGCCATGGTGGGCAGGTTGCCCACCTCACAAGGTTGCTCACAATCAGGTGGGCGGGAGTCTCATTCGAGCGCTCGAAGAGACTGGTCGTGCCTCCCGCTGCTCCCGCTGGCTCGGGCTAGAGCATGAGTTGTTCCTGCTGCTTTTCAGGGTCTGCCTGCCGATTCCGGGACCTCTTGAGCCGCCCTTTGAACTGCGGGATCGAGTCTCGGGCATCGCTGCGACCACCGGTGGCGACCCGCGAGGCTCTCTGGTGGTTTCTGGCCGCTTTTTGCTGACCGGGACTAAGGCGGCGGCTTTCCTTTGCGCGGCCAGCCGCACGCGAGGAAAAGTTCCTGCTGTATTCCGGGGCCTGCCTGCGGCTTCCTGGACTTCTCGGGCCGCTTTTTGAGCTGCAGGATGCACTCCTGGGCATCGCTGCGACCACCACGAGATGCCCGCGAGGCCCGCTCGCGGTTTTTTGGCCGCTTTTTGCAGGCCGGGACTTAGGCGGCGGCTGCCCTTGCGCGGCCTGCCGCGCCACCTGCCTTGGGGAGGGAATCAGCTGCCTTGCCCGGCCCGTTGGATTATATGGCAGAAGTGGGCTTTCGGTTCCTGCTCCACGCCCGGTCGCGGTTTTCCCTGGCGGCCCTCGCGGCCTGCTGGTGATTTTTTCACCACTTCTCGCGGCGCAGGGACTGTGAGCCGCGCCCTGAGGCTCGGCCCTAGCAGGGCTTGCTAGCATCCCCGACGACAACCTGCGACCGACCGGGGCTTTGCCTCCGGTCGTTGAGGATGCCGCCGCCCTGGAGCTTTGTGCTCGCGCTGACGACGGGCCGCTCCCCGGCGGCCCCTCTCCTTTCGAGGCCCCGGGCGGGGACGGCGCCGACATCGTGCAGTAGGACTTCGGTGCCGGCGTGGCTGACGTTCCGCCCGCGGACACAGAGCCCAGGCTGGACCCGGCGTTCGCTGCGATGCCTGATTTTGCCGAGGTCACGTGACTTCAGGAGCGCCTCACGGCGTTCCTGAACGCTGCGGAGAGCAAGATTCACGTGCTGGCGCGCTTGCAGATTGCGACCATGTTCGGGGAGCTCGTTATCCGCTGCGCTGACTACCGGGCCCACGCGTCCGACACGTTGAGTCGTGCGGAGGACGTCCGCGCCAAAAGGAGCGCTCAGCGTCGCGCTTCTGCGGAGGCTCGGAGTCGGGCAAACTTGGCGGAGTCCAGGCTGCAGGCGTGACCTCTACCGGCAGCCGTACCCACCTTTGCGGAGGTTCTCTGAAGTCAACACACGACTGCGACAACACCTTTTGCGAGCGAACCCTCCCGGCCTTAGTCTCTGCCTCGCTGGACATCATCCGAAGACAGCAAACTGTGAGCCACGTGGATTTTATTACGTCCACATCTCATACGAACGCTACGACGGCGCCGTCAGTGCAAACACGGAAGGCAAAAATTGTCTTGTAGGACGCCGGCATAGGCCCCGTCGTTATGCGCTCATCGGCAAATGGTGTAACGGTCATCGCTAAGGACTGCGACACGGTTAACAATTTACGCACTGAGGTCCAGAGCAACGCTGTCTCAAGCAATATCATGACAGTCAGCATCATCACCTGCCTGAATCCGCCCACTGCAGGGCAAAGGTCTCTCCCATGTCTCTCCAATTAACCCTGCCGTTTGCCAGCAGCGCCCACACTATGCCCGCAAACTTCTTAATCTCACCCGCCCAACTAACCTCCTGCCACCCCCTACTAAGCTTCCCTTCTCCGTTACTTTTAAGGGCTAGCGGTTATCTTGCCTTCCCATCACATGCCCTGCCAAAGCCCCTTTCTTGCTCTTGATTTCTTCTAGGATGTCATTAACCCGCGTTTGTTCCCTCACCCACTGTACCCGCTTCCGGTCTCTTAACGTTGTAGCTATAATTTTTCTCTCCATTGGCTCACTGCGTTGTCCTTAACTTAAGCTGAACCCTTTTCTTTAGCCTCCACGTTTCTGCTCCATAGATGAGCACCTGCAAGATACAGGCGTTGTACAATTTTTTCTGGAGGGAAATTGGTAAACTGCCATTCGTGATCTGAGAGAACCTGCCATATGCGCTCCACCCCATTCTTATCCTTCTAGTTATTTCCCTCTCAAAATCCGGATCAGATGTCACTACCTGCCCTAAGCAGGCGTATTTATTTACCACTTCCAGCACCTCGCTGCCAATTGCGAACTGCTGTTTCCTATCTAGACTGTGATCATTACTTTGGTTTTCTGCCTATTAATTTTTAGGCACGCCGTTCTGCTCTGCCTGTCTAACTCGTTGATCATGATTTTCAGTTCACTTACTGAGTGACTCATCGAGGCAATGTCATCAGCGAATCGCAGATTATTTAGGTATTCTGCATTAACTCTTATCCCAGCGGACCAGCGGACACCCCAGCGGACATTGTAGCCTTCGCGCATATGTGATTGCATAAGGCTGATGCGGCTGCTCTGGCAATGTTGCCTGGCATGCATATTTACACTGATGGATTCTAGACTACCCTGTCTGCATGCGCAGCTTATGTTGCTCTCTGAAAACCAGGACGAATTCTTTCTGTGGAGCGTTTTGGGGTAGAAACCGCTTCGTGTGCTTACTGTGCAGAATTAATAGCTATTGAAGAGGCCGTAAGGTACGTGCCTTCTTTGGGCGGGACAACACCTGCTCATTTTTATAGACTTTCTTCCTCTTAATGCCACTGGCCACATACGTCATAAACGACAAAAATATTCATTATAAAGACATTATAAAAAGACATCCCTTTATTCCGTCTATTTAATTTACACCACGTGCCAGCCCATGCTGGAGTTCCGGGCAATCAGCTTCAGACACACTAGCATCCCGTGCAAGCAGATATTCTCGAGTAAGAACATCCGTCCTATCTATATCATCGGGGCTCACAGCCCTATGGTCTTTACTATCCGCCAAATGGCAACAATGGCGGTCAAACAACAATGAGGAAACGGGAATTTACTCATGGGACCCTAGCGCGCTTAACATTCCCGAAACATTTCCACCGCCGAAGCCGCTCGCTACCATCTTGAAGGGACATGGTCGTTTCCCGCCTTTTTTCCGCAGATTTGTATGGGCGTCGTCTTCGGTGCGTCCTTGCGAGCAACACGACGGCGATGTCCCGCATAGTTTAACCACATGTCCCCTGACACGGGACACTGTCGTACGACTCCCGCAACCATCTGCGGAGGAAATGCACTGAGTAAAGCTGTAGGCAAGTAGGTAAGCATTCACGGTGGGGGAACAGCGCAATGCATAGGACAGTGTCTTGCCTTTTCCCGCTTTTGTTACGCTGTTCACCCACCATGAGGAAACGCACGCGGCGGCGTGGCGCCGTTGGTTGGACGACCGCCGCTGCTGTGCCCTACCAATTCTACTAACCCTACCCGGACTACTCGTTCTGATAAAGTGAAGACACGTGAGAAAGTGCTGAAGACCACTCCGGCCATTCCGCCACATGTATCGATCCAACCTGCTGAGCGAGCCACAAAAAGAATGCGGTGCGAGCGCCTGACGGCAAGAATTGAGGCCATGGCAACATACCGCTCCGGCAAGTACCTGCCCATTGAACCCGTGCCATAAGGTATTGATGAGCCGTATTAGCATTCACATGTCCAAGTGCCGGCTAAATAATCCCGTTAACAAGCCCTGCCCGTTCTCGGCAACTCACTTCATACCTGCTGGTTAATTGAGCCAGCATCTCCAAGTCTGCCCGGAGCGGCTGAAGCCGACACTGACTACCCCAGCGGGCGACGCGCAAGTCAGCCAGCCCTCTGAAATGTCTGGAGAAAAAAGTCGTGTCAGTAAGGACGCCCCCAACTGCCGAGACACATCCAGACCTGGCGCCTCTGAAGACCTACCAACGGCGAATGCCAGTATGACCCAGCTCACGGACGTGAGAACGTTAGTGCCCCTAGTAGCAAGGATCCGCATCGGCCCGGCATCTCTCACGCCTCGGTTGTTGGACTGGACCTTAACCAAGGCAGGTTCCAGCCAGGGATTACGAGGGTGTCAGCCCAGCCGCTCCCTGCAGTGCCCCCGTCGCAGGAACTCCAAGGAAACACTCTCTGCAGAGGCCCGCCATTTTTGCGCGGCATCCTGGCCTGTGGCAGTGAAGTGCCAGGACTATCGGGAGACGCCGGCGCCCTTCTAGCCCGCAGAATCGCGACGCTGGGACGTGGAAGACGGATCCCGCACCTCGGCCCGGACTACTGGTTCTGATACAGTAAAGAGACGCGAGGATATGCCGGAGACCACTCCGGCCATCCCGCCACATGTATCGATCCAACCTGCTGAGCGAGCCGCAAAAAGAAGGCGGTGGAGCGTTTGACCGCTAGAATTGACGCGACATACCGCTCCGGCAACTACCTGCCCATTGTACCCGTGCCATAAGGTATTGATGAGCCGTATTAGCATTCGCATGTCCGAATGCCGGCTCAACATTCCAGTTAACAAGCCCCGCCCGTTCTCGGCAACTTACTTCGTGCCTGGTGGAGAACTTAGCCAGCATCTCCAAGTCTGCCCTTAGCGGCCGAAGCCGATGCTGACTACCCCAGCGGGCGACGCGCAAGTCGGCCAGCCCTCTGAAATGTCTGCAGAAAAACATCGTGTCAGCAAGGACGCCCCCAACTGCCGAGACACATCCAAAATTCTTTATGTGGGGCGCTTTAGGGTAGAAACCGCTTCGGGTGCTTACTGTGCAGAATTAATAGCATTTGAAGAGGCCGTAAAATACGTGGCGCCTTTGTGCGGGACAATTCCTAATTAGTTTGAAGCGAAAGCTTCACAACGCTAGGTTTTCAAGAGGGCAGCGTCAGTGCAGTCGCGCTAAAGATGTCATGTGGTGTCGCGTTGGAGGTCATGTGACCTACTGACGTCATCACAGTCTCCCCGCCGTGGCTAGGGGCAAGTGCCCCATCGGGCACCGGCAATTTCACTGACGCTTTACAGACAATCAATTCGGCAGTGTGTGTGGCGTTTCTGAACGTAGCCATACAAAGGAAGCTTTCTCTTGTCACCAGGGTTAACCAAAGTTTAAACCACAGCTGATTTTTTATAGACTCTTTGTCCCTCCGAACCACACTGGCCGCAGACGTCATAAACGAAAAAATATTCATTATTAAGACATTATTAAAAGACATCGCTTTATTTCGTCCATTTAATTTACACCACGTGCCATCCCATGCTGGAGTTCCGGGCAATGACCTTGCAGACACACTAGCATCCCGTGCAAGCACATATTCTCGAGTAAGAACATCCATCCTGTCTAGATTATCGGTGCTCACAGCCTTATGGTCCTTAGTATCCTCCAAATGGCAACATTGGCAGTCAAACAACAATGAGGAAACAGGAATTGACTCACGGGTCCCTAGCGTGCGTAGCAATCCCGAAGCACTTCTACCGCCGATGCCGCTCACTACCATCTTGAATGGACATGGTCGTTTCCCGTCCTAATTCCACAGATTTGGATTGGTATCGTCGTCGGTGTGTCCTTGCGGGCATCCCGACGGCGACGTCCCACATTATCTAACTACATCTACCCTAAGACGGGACACTGTCGGAGGTCTCCCGCAACCATCCGCGCAGGAAACGCGCTGAGTAAAGCTGAGATTCGGGCGAGTTGGCAATTGTTCATGATGGGTGAACAGCGTACGTAGGACAGTGTCTTGCCTATGCCCCGACTTTTTTTAATTGGTTTTGGGGCAAAGGAAATGGCGCAGTATGTGTCTCATATACCGTTGGACACCTCAACCGCACCGTAAGGGAAGGGATAAAGGACGGAGTGAAAGAAGAAAGGAAGAGAGAGGTGCAGTAGTGGAGGGCTCCGGTATAATTTCGACCACCTGAGGATCTTTAACGCGCACCGACATCGCACAGTACACGGGCGCCTTAGCGTTTTGCCTCCATAAAAACGCAGCCGCCGCGGTCGGGTTGGAACCCGGGAGCTCCGGACCAGTAGCCGAGCGCCATAACCGCCTTTGTTGCGCTGTTCACCCACTATGAGGAAACGCACACGGCGGCGTGAAGTCGTTGGTTGGGCAACCGCTATCTCATGCGAATGGCGTCTGTCATCACTCATCAGCGAGACGCTTCCGAACTATCTTCGGTTGCGATAACCTCGATCACTTCTCTCCTAACACCAACGCAAACATGACCGCGGCACGTTTGGCGCTGGGGGGCCATTCAGACTAAAGTCACTGGATCCCGTTCCAGTGACTTTAATTCAGACCAAGAGAGGTGGATGCGTGTGTGTCCGCCCTCCCCGCGGTTGCGTGTCACGGTTTTTTCCTTTTGTACACAGATCTAATCTCATACCGGATGCTTGTGTTTGAACGATAATTCACTTGTACGAATGTTCTAATCCTCACTTTACATCCAACATGAATCACCGTCTCAAAAATACTCTCAACAATATTTTAATCTCATTCTTTCGTAGTTTGATTCCAAATTGTGTGCATGAGTTATCAATTTGTGATTGATACTGTGTCTGGCCCAAGCATTCATTTTTTTTTACTCATTACGAGGAAAGGCACACTACTACAATATGCATACAAACTTTTTCTTCCCTCTCTCTCTTTGCTTGTTCTTATCCCTTTTCTGTTTTCTTATTATTTGCAGGTGACCTCTCCATCGTTTGCACCTTCAGTTCCGTTCACCTGCCATCACCGTCTTCCTCATCTGCACCTGCACCAATTGTATTGTCGTCACACCTGCTTTTCCTCGCCGATTATTTTGCTTTTCTTCATTCTCAACAATTCTATTCTATTTCTCTTTATTTCTTGTTTTCTTTTGCACCACCTCCAATGATATCCATTTAAAGCTATATTTCATCAATAAATCAGCTCTGCGGGGCATTATCACCCCGCTGTGCTCGTTCAGCTCTTAGGACGCCACTTGTGTTACCGTGCCCGACATTATTTTTCCAATTGGCTATTTCCATAAAGTTAAATTTTTGGTCGAATGGGCCCGATTCGTTTATTTTTAATCGGTTTAAGGCTAATAATCTCTAGCAGGTGCAGGTTATTTCTCATTCCACTTTATGTTTTACTTTATTTTCTTATTTTAGCATGGAATGAAACTCCGACTGGGGCAGGTGGTGGGCAGTTTGCTCACAATCAGGTGGGAAGGTTGCCACTTGCTATGGTGGCGAGGTTGTGAAGACGTCACAAGGGTCGCACGCGTCACGCGTGACGGCTTTCGCAGTTTCCGCTTGCGCAGACCCTTCTAATGCCAGGGCATTAAAAATTAAATCCGTCGCCGAAGATTGAGGCCGCAAGCGGACGCGATAAGCGTTGACTGCCGCATTCAAAAGGTGCCTTTGCGTTTTTTAGTGCGCTAGCACTTGCTGTGGGAATTGCACGCATTTAGCCGCTTTTTGTTTGTTTGTGTGAGCTTGGCGCATAATGGCCTCAGTTGCCTATGTGCCATAAAATGCAACACAACCCAACTCTGTAGGTTTGTGTGTTACTGGGTTGTGGCCACCCTGCCGAGGTGTACATACACCTGGCAATCTGCCCACCATGACAGGTAGTAGTTCAGATAACCATTTGTCACACGAGCTTGCTCGGGAGGAGCAACCTGTTTCTCACAAGATGGCAGCACCTGTCATCGTACAACTGTGGCGCATCGCTTCACCCCTGCACCATTGCGCCAGGAGTGATTTGAAAACTCCCAGGGATCTATGGATGTGAAGACGAGGATGTACAATTCCGCATTTATGGACGTTAACCCATTATTGCTATCCGCACAAGTTCGAAATCATTTAGCGCAATATTGCTTAAGGGTGCACTGCTATCCTTGCGCGAAAATAAACACAATTCTTCAGCGCGCGTCGAAATTGTTCTTGAATTGTGTTCTGGATCTACCCAAAAGGAGAGTATCTTTCTTTATCCCTGAATAACTTTCAGCTGATTGTGCAGGCCTCTTGTCCCTTATCTTTTTGTGCTTTGAGTATATGAACAATTACGGACGCACCTTGTTTTTTGTTATTTTCCACTGGCTGTCCGCCTCCTAAAACAAGCTTTTGTATGACATCAGAATTAGTCTTTAGTATTCACATGTGGAATGGGGTAATCCGGCATGTTGTAAAGACCTGTACTCGGTGGTTTAATATATTTTATGCACGGAGTCATCGTTTAGATTCGACACTTCATTAAACCAGCGTTTGAGTTCTATTTTTTATAAAAATTGTGATGGCATCA